>NC_053391.1:147493249-147832416 GCF_905171765.1 Bufo bufo | reverse complement strand
AGATTCTGAGGATGCGGGGCGGTGCTGGACTCATCTCAGGGACAGGAGACAGGACTCATCTCAGGTTAATTTGCATATGTATCAAATCGTTGTTTTTTTTACACAATAAAAGCACACACAGCTATGGGGACTGGCTATTGCGGATGAACTAGCGGCCATCTAGCAACCCATGTCCTCAGCTCTATACAAAAAATCCCGGCGACAGGTTCCCTTTAAAGTTCTTTTTTAGGTTTTAAAAGAAAACACCCCAACAAATATGCTTGTTTTGTTTTTACAGTTTGTGTAGTGTTTAGTGAATCGAGCTTCAGATCATAGATCCGAAGTCAATTCATTCTAACACTTTGTTTTAATGCTGTTTGAAGCCCTGTCTCCGTACAACATTAAAATGTATGTGCTTCGCGGAGGCAAAATTCGTTAGGTCCAAAGCCGTGCGACACTTCTGTGCATAACTTCGGGCTTCGATTCTACGACTTTAAATACATTTTAAAACAGGAATCTGAAGTCTGCTTCGGTACCGGCTGGTAACCCTGGTACCGAAGCAGACTCAAGATTCCTGTTTTAAAATGCTTTTAAAGTCATAGAATCGAAGCCTGATGTTGTTCGCGCAGCTTCGGACCTAAAGAATTTTGCCTCCGCGAAGCACATACATTTTAATGTTGTACGGAGACATGTTTCCATACAGCATTAAAAGTGTTAGAATGAGTGTAAGGCCTCACGCATACGAACGTGCTGTGTTTTGCAATCCACAAAACACGGATGCCGCCCGTGTGCGTTCCGCAAGGTTTCCTAGACTGACTGTGGCTCATGAGAGCTGAAATCACTGCATCCTAGTCTTCTGTGATGTTGTGATTTGCAGCATAATCGATTACTATGATACAGCGAGTTGGTCCAGGAAATGTGGCCATCACATGGACTGCACACAGCCATGTGAATACGGCCTTAAAAAGAGGATCTGTCAGCAGTTTTATGCTGCGAGATTCTAACAGCTCCAGCTCATGCCGACGAACTCTGATATTTATGAGGTTCTGGCTTTGTGCACCATCCTGCCACTTAGAGGTTTTTTTTTCCAACTAAATTAGCAGCAGGTGTTTGGAGAAAGCCACGACCTCATGAATAGTGGATTCTGGACTTGCGCTGGAGCTGTTCAATACAAGATTTTAGCAAAATTGCTGAGTCTATTAAAGAAAGTGACCCAGCATTTTGCTAAGGAGATCTGTCACCAGTTTATGATGTCCTTCGTTAGGACTCCATAAAACTGGTGACAGATTCCCTTTAAGGAGGCCTAAAAGATGAGGAAAGCAGATTAAGGGTGCTGTCGCTCTATGTTTTCATCCTCGAATTTTTTGGCCTGAAAAAGAAAATGCCATGAAAGGTTTTTTTTTATAGAAAGGAAATGTATGAAAAAATGCCACGCCCAGAGTAGCAAACTGCTAGAAAAACAGTGATTGTAGGGCATTTGGGCATTTCAGAATTTCCTACTGGGCAGCATGTAACATCTGGGATGATACTTTTTTTTGCTCAAAAAAGTGGAATTTTTGTAGAAAAGATAGTGTGAAATCACCCTTAAAGGAGAATATCATCAGCTACTGAAATAGCACATTGACCGTGAAGCGATGTAATTGTCCCCCAAAAGAAAGCTACAACCGGCATCCTATGAAGATGTTCAAAACCCTTTCAGCATAGAAGAAGGTTGTTTCACAAAGAAAATGCCAGAGCCAAGCATTCTACCTTCAAAATGTGGAAAGACATTTACTTGTTACAGAGAACAAGTTTTGGGAATGAAATGGCACACAAAATGACACTTTCCTTTTAAACCAGCTCAACATGATTTTGGAGAGATGAATACACTGACAAGACACATCATCTCTGTCAACGGAGTCAGTTTGTTACAGTCGCTTGATTCAGTAAGAGCGACATGCTATGAAACTAGATCATTTCTAGTCATTAGAAATTTCAAGCTGAATTTGATGCACTCACTGGATGGAAAGGAGAACGAAGGGAAAAAAACATAAAAGATCTCAGAGTGAAAGACTAGACAGACTTCAAACTACTTTGTAGAGGCACAACATGGAAGGGGATATTGGATGGCGGGGAAGATGACATGACATGTAGGAGTTACAATCAATTAAAAATTAAAACACTCCATCATTTGTTCTAAAGTTTCTCAACAGAAAACACAAAGTACATTGCAATTACGACTGCACACATCATGAATGAACTTGCAGCCATTATCACAGAGGTACTGGAATCCCTGATGAACAATCTTCTAAAATAAAGAAGTTTAGTGCAAGTTCTGCCTGCACCTCAGAAACACACAGTAATTAACTAATAAAGAGAATAAAACAAAGAAATTATTACCATGACGTTTCCAGCTATATTGGTGATCTGTAAGGCCAAAGGAAGAACATTCAACTCGCACATGATCTGCAATATGAACCTGGCATCTACGAGGGTGTTCTCCAGCATGAAGAGAAGTTGAGAGGAATCACTACAGAAAGAAAAGAAATAAGAATATCATCCAAAAATTTATATAAGATTGCAATTTCTACTACTACAACACGATTGGTGATGGTGAATGTGATCCAATTTTAGCCAGCAAGTTACCGCCACACAAGAGTCGGCAGAATCCAAGACCGCTGCCAATACTGACAGCTCGGCACATTGTGGGGCCACACTTTGCTTTGCCTTCCCAACGCCTGCACATCATCTAATGCTAATCCTCTAAGCAATCACCACCTTGAACTGGCTATGTTCAAAAAGGAAATCAACAATAAATTAAATGAGGTTGCCCAAGCTGGACCACCCTCAGTGGTCATCAAAGCCCCACCTCCAGAGCTGCACCAAAAAACCCATACACTATGGGGTAAATTTGCACAAACCCCACTCCCTTTCCTGTCCCCTCCACAGTTGGCACCATTCCATTTCTAAGATTGTTGGCAACAATGCAACCCTGGTCCTGTGTCTAGTTGTCCAGTGTGCAGCTGATTTGATGTGATAAGCACACACTTGCCTCGCAGCACAGGGTGCAATGCACAAACGCAATGATGGAAAATGAGATATGGCAAAACTAGTGCAAAGAAAATGGAATAGTTACCCATAGCATCCAGATTCATGCACTACATTTTTTAAGACCTATTAGAAAATAAAAGCTGCAACCTGACTGGCTGCAACAGGCAACTACCCTACTTGTCCCTTGCACTTATTTCCATATATCTTCCCCAATGATTCCTTCAAGGTCAAAGTCAATCTTTGCAGAGGCAGTCCACTTACCGTATATTAGAGAAGTAAAACCTTATTAAACACATATGACATAGGAGCAACAAGTCAACAATTCACTGACGGTACAGGAAGACAGCGGTCAATTATCCGTCAGGAAACGGGAGTAGAGAGAGCCAGGAGCTCATAAATAGGAGGACTCCACATCAGGGATGAGTGAACCTGTGTTTTCAAGTTCAGCATACAAGGTTCGTGTTATCTAAGAATCCCGTTATGGATACCACTACCACGGACCATAACTTATGGACTGTGGTAGCAGAATCCATAATGGAATTCTTAGATAACCCGAACCTTTTACGCCGAACTAGGAAACACAAATTCGCCCATCCCTACTCCACAGCTTATGCAGTGTATTGAGTAGACTCCAGCACGCAGCTCTCACTTGAGCTGTTCAATACTGATTTTAGGAAAATAATTTGGCCAATACAAGTAAGGGAAGTTTCACACAAGTCGGTCTTCTGTAAAGTACTCATGGCATGGTCAGTACAGTAGATCTATCGGGTAGAAACTCATAGCATCATAAATTGTGATGCAGTGAGTTAGCCTACGCTCACATCACATTTTTGCCCTGCGTTTAAAGGGGTTTTCTGAGATTTTGATACTGATGACCTATCGCTCATGTAAAACTGGCCTATAGTGTAAGTGACCTAGCCTTTAATTGGGATCGTTTTGTCAGCAGTTAATGCTGCAGCAAAAAAAAAAAAAAAATAACAGCGTTTTTTTCTACCATTTTTTTATTACCACAGCATTTAAAAAAAATAAAAAATCCTTTAAACCAAAATTCTACAAGATGTTACAAAATAAATAAAAAAAACAGGTGACAAAAAAAAGTGCGAGAAGGAGGCCTTCTCTGACATTCTGTCCCTTTTAATCAATGAGTGTCAGTATGAGAGAGACCCTAGAATATAGAAGACATTCAACTATTCTATTTTTCAGCATAACAAAGGAAGGATGCTTTACTTATAACTGAATTCTTTAGATTTGCACATAAGATTTAAAAAAGGCTCCAGATTTACCTTGAATTTGCAGAGGTCAAACAAACACAAGTTGACAAAATCTTAAAATTCCGGTGCACGGTAAGAGCTATTTCAGGATGTATTTAGTTCAACGTCCAGACCAATCTTCTATAATGGAATACGTGGCTCTTACATTAAAAAAAATTGCTCAGGCTGTCATGTTTGCAAAGAGCCAAAGTGATGTATCATTTAAGTTTCTCCCCATGCATTATTTTCAATGTAAAAGCAGCCTCTTCCATTATAAAGGTTGTTGTTTACTAGATTGGTCAGGTCACTGAGCTGAATATATTCTTGTCAGCATATATTTTTTATACTAAAGACAATTTTGATTCTGAATGTCTTCAATATGACCTATCCAAGGTTAGAAGCCGAGGTGCACTGTATTGTTAAATGGAATATCTGTAGTGTTGGGAGAGAAAAAAATAATAAAAAGGAACAATTTTCATGTTGTTCCAATAAAAAAAAATTCTCATGTCAAGATGCTTGAAAACTAAAGTGCCTGATGTGTACTGCAAGTTTAATAAGGAGGGAAATATTTTTGCAGACTTGCATTTACCACTACACCAATGGTCCAATGTGATGATCATTTAAACTGTATGGCTTGAATTAAAGGAGTTGTCTCATCTTAGACAATGGGGACATATCGCTAAGATATGCCCCCATTGTCTTAGGCTGGGTTCAGACCTGAGCGTATTTGATATGCGCGTTTAACGTGCGTTTGTGTCGCGCGTTTTTGTCCATAGTAAACGCGCGTATTACGCGCGTTTGTGTGATTAACAGCAGTGTCCTATGGCTGCAAACGCGCGACAAAGCGCCCCAAAGAAGCTCAAGAACTTGTTTGAGCGTAGGGCGTTTTTCAGCGCGTTCAAACGCGCTGTAAAACGCTCAAGTGAGAACCAGGGCCATAGGCAAGCATTGGTTTTCATGTGTTGAGCGTTTTACAGCGCGTTTGAACGCGCTGTAAAACGCTCAAGTGTGAACCAAGCCTTATAGGTGCTAGTTCCACTGCTGGAAGCCGCACCTATATCGAGAATGGAGCCTCGCAATGTGGTGGCTGGAGGACTCTAGTCCGGCCACCACCAAGCACTCTCCCCATAGAAGTGATTGGGAGCGTACCACGCATGACCGGCCACCGTTCCCATTCACTTCGGTGGCCCCATAGAAATAAATGGAGGGCGGATGCACACCACTTTCGGGGCTGCATTCTCAATATCAGATAATGGGGCATATCCCAGCGATATCCCCCCATTGTCTAAGATGAGATAATCCCTTTAACTATAACTTTTAAAGAGTACTGAATGACAATTTGGCCATGGTGGAATTTTATAAATTTTATAAAGTGCTACCTGGCTGTAAAATGGACACACTCTTTGGTCACAAGTCAGTTTGCCATGGTCGTTGGACACACATCTCCAACAGCTACTTCCCTCCCAAGGAAACAAAGGATCTGGTACAAGCTAACCATGCTCCCCACCCTTGACAGTCTGATTTAACTTAAAAGGAAAGTGTCATTAGAAAACGGCCTTTTGTTTAAATCATATTTTTATATTAAACATTTTTAAACAAGCTTAATCTACTCCCTCCTGACCTCTGAACAGGACCCCTCCTGTCCATTGTGTCCATGACCCATGCTGGCTGCTGTAAACCATCTCTCTAAATGCAGTTAAGAACAGCTCAGACAACATGGCAGCCCCCATAATTACTTTCAGGAAATAGAATTTAAAAGATCTGCAATCAGAAAATAGAAGCAGATTAAAACAAAACTTCTGTCGCTCTCTTGTTTTTAGAGAGAGAAAAAAACATTTCTGTGACACATTCCCCTTATGGCACATGCACATGACCGTATTTTCTGACAGCATATCAATGGGGTCACAAAAGATGCAGATAGCCATCTGTGTGTCCGTTCCACGGCCCCACAAAAAAAAAAAAAAAAGAGACAGGTCCTGTTCTTGATAGTTTGCGGGCAAGAATCAAGAATAGGTATTTCTAACGTACAGCGATTTGAGGACTGCAAAATGGATACGGTCATGTGAATGCCCCCTTAAAGTGGCCGTCTGATAATCTTTTCTTCTCATTGGTGTTGGTAGTCTACACGTTATAATAAGGCGGCCTTGCTATAACAGAAATACTCTCTCCATGCACTGAATTCATGGTGAGCCTGTGATAGACTTGTGTTATACACAGCAGCCAACCTGAGCAGACAGAGCTGAAAGAAGCAGCCCAAACCAATGATGAGACAGGAAGGGGGGGTCTCAGACTACCTCAGGCTCCCTGTAGACACTGCAGGTAAGCTGAAGTCAGAGATTCTAGCTCTGCAATAAAGGAGCTGAGCTAAAAAGCAGCCATCGATGGAGAAAATGAATAGCAGGTAAGCGTACCCTAGGATCTATTAAAATTTAAATGCAGGTCAGGAGCAAGATCATGAATACAAACTTCAATTACCTGTATGCATTACGAATATGCTCCGGGGGAATCATAATGCGCTCAGTCTTCAGTATATGATGGACTAGTTCAGACAAGTGATAGCTTTTACAACGGATTAACTCCTTTGCTGAAATCTGAATATCACAAATTATTCGACCACAGGCTGCATTTCTTTCAGCAAAACCACTGCGACCCTAAGACACAATAAAACACAATGGGAAACACTGTAAAATATTTAAAAAAATACCAGCCAAGTTTGAATAAGTCATGCCAATATGATATTTTAATAGCAAAACAAGGAGGGGCTAAACTTACCCCAAGTTTTGGCATGGTTGATCGTCTAAGTCGACCAATCTTTGACCAAAATGGAACTTTACATAAATTAATCCTTTGGAGCAGCACCTCGAGATCAAAACCATATATGTCATGGCCCTGAAAAGGGGGACAAAAAGGTTACAAAACTAGAGTATGTATGTGTAGCTAATTTAGTAAAACATTGTCATATGAGATTGTTTAAAGTCACATTTTTAAGAAAAGAAAAAACGAGATTTTTGTATAACTTACCAGTAAAATCTCTTTCTCGCTCTTTCCTTGGGGGACACAGAAGACCTTGGGTATAGCTCATCTCCCTAGGAGGCGTGACACTAAGTGAAGACTGTTAAGCCCCTCCTCCCCAGCTATACCCTCAGCCTGGAGAGAGAGACTGCCAGTTGCGTGTCCAAGTAGTGAGAAAAGGCAAAGTCCAAAAAGTGGAACCAACAAGCCAACTACCCAAAGGGTAAAACAAACTCGGAAACAGTCAGAGAAGAACAAAGAATGGGTGGGTGCTGTGTCCCCCAAGGAAAGAGCGAGAAAGAGATTTTACTGGTAAGTTATACAAAAATCTCGTTTTCTCGCCCAGTTTCCTTGGGGGACACAGAAGACCTTGGGACGTTCAAAAGCAGTCCAAAGGGGGAGGGACCACAGCACCAAGGCGAAGCACCCGAAGGCAACAAAAAACCCGCCGCCTGCAGACCAGGCGGCCCAAGGCAGCATACGCCGAAGGCCGAGTATGCACCCTGTAGAACTCGGTAAGGTGTGCAAGGAAGACCAGTGACCACCTTACAAATGCATGGCCGAAGCCTAATGCCTCCGGCCCAGGAAAAACCGACAGCTCTGGCAAAATGAATGGTGACACCAAAAGCAGAACCCTGCCCTTGGTGCGACAACCACAGCAAGAGCCACACTGAGAAAGCGGAGGAAAGCCACCCTGGAGGCCCTCAACCCTTGCGCGGACCTCCTGGGAACACAAGAGACCGAACGTCGACAAGAGTCGGAGATCTCCAAGTAAAAAACTGCAAGGCCCAAACAAACGTCCAAATCGGTGAAGTGTCCGTTCCCGGGGGTGGGAAGGGGAGGACGACTGCCTCAATGAAATGAAGGACAAACATCACCTTCAGAGGGAAGGAAGAGACGGAATGGAGAACAGCCCTGTCCTGGGGGAAGACAGAAGGCTCGGAACAAGAAGGGCCGCCACTCAGGCACCAGTCAGAGACACGATGGCTACAGAAACCCAACCGTACAGGACAGAAGGAGTACAGAGGACTTCTGTAACGACTCCAAGGAAAAATTGGAGCGCCAAGAGCCCAGTATGTGGTTCCCAGGACGGTAACGGAGGGCAGTACAAAGGAACCCAAGAGCCGCTCCATGGAAGAAGTTCCTGACAGGCCCAGAGGGTCGGGGAACGCTGAAAGAGGAAGGACAGGAACGACACTTGATACCTCAAGCAACGGAGTCCCAGCCCCAGGGCCGGGCTGGAGAAAGACAGAACCATGGAGAGAGAAAGGCAGAGTGGGGGAACGCCCAGCTTCCCACAGAACCCCAGGTAAAGTCCTAAGTCCTACCACAGATCCTGGACGAAAACTCGGCTAGAAGCGAACACTAGCGAGCTCACTAGAGTCGCCTGGGCAAGCGGGCGAAAACCCAATGATCAGTAACACGGGCAGAACGGTCAGTAGAACTGGTCCCGTCGGCCCCGAACAATGTTGTCCCGTATCCACCCGGAGTGGGGGAGCAGACGGACAGGAACCGAAGGGTCCGCCCAGCAACCGCCCGATGCCAGGACAAGACAGGCTAAAGCCCAAGCCGATGTAGCCACCACAGGAAGACGGACTAAATGGTAGTCCTCCCAAGTTACCGAGAAGGTAAATCCATAGCAGAAACATTGCCTAGAATGGAAAAAAAAACGCAATCTGCACCCAGCGGGAGGACAGAACGCGGTAGACCCGTTAGATAGGTACACAGCTAGTACAGTCAGTGTGGACAAGACACCAGAACCATCCACCTGAACAACCATGCTCTTCCCAGAGGGGAGGGCAGAGAAGGAACATCCTCTGAAGCGTGGCCGGAACAGAAGCCACATCGGAGAGATCCGTACCGAGTGGGAGCCAAACAGAACCGGCGAGAAAAGGCAGTCGAGACAGAGGCCGGGATAACACCCTCCAAAAGAAAGGAGGAGTGGGCATAGAGAAGCCATAGGACAGCTCAAAAGCAGGACCCCGCTACACTGAGACGCCCCGTTCACCGCTTCGCAGAAGGCGAATATCCTGAAGAACTCAAGGTGGATGTCCTCCGGACCTGGGTAAGCGAGCACCCAAGAGAAGTTGGGTGACCTTTCCCAAGAAGAGCGGCCCGAACCTGGTAGAAGGAAATAGTAGTAGGCGAGGGGACCGTAGTCCCACCAGAGCCAACATAGAATGCGAAGGGCGCTGCAGACAGCACTCTCGACCATGTGACCACTAGCGCAGGGAAACAATGCTGCGGGAAGACGAATGAGCACCGCCCAGCTCGGAGCAGTAGCGAGCAGGTAGAGGCCGTCTACTTATCTATAAGGCATTCGTTTATTGTTTGTTGGACAACACCTTAGGCTTACACAGGTGGACAGAATGATCTCTTTAGAGAATAGTGCAAGGCTTGCTGCAAACACCGTCTCCCAAGAGAAAAAAATATGTCGCAGGAGGAAAGGAGGGATACGTACGAGTAGCCCCGTAAGCAGTGAGAAGGCCAACCCACCTACGGGACGAGAAGGTATACACGGCCCAACAACGCACAAAAACGTCCACTCACTGCCAAAATATCACTCAGCGAAGGCCAGCCAGAGTGCCACAGTATCTACCTGGCAAACTGCAGTCGGCAAGGGTGCAAAAGCCCGCCCCAAAAAAAAAAAGGGGGGAATGCCCAAGGCCGTACCTACGTCAGAGAAGTAGGGCATACCATACTTCGCCCCGAAGGGCGCCATGCACATAGCCACACAGTATCCAGCAGGAATGCAGGAGGTCCACCTAGTGAAAGGGGGGCATGCACAGGGCTATCCTAGCATTAAGTGAGTGTGCAACAACTCACCCAACACCGAAACTTCGTGAGAGTGTAACTACTCCCAATGAAGGGGAACATGTGCAAGTCCAATACGGCACATACAAGGACAGCCTTGGATCTCGTGAGCGTGCAAAATTCCGCCCATGGAATGAGGGATGGTCACGCACAAGGCCAGCACGGTATCCAATGGGAGCGCAAGCGTTCCACCCATGTTAGAGGGCCATGCTCAAGGCCAGCAACGTATCCGGTGAGAGTGTAGTATGCCGCCCAGAAAAGAGGGGGGGGGGGGGGGTCATGCACACGGTCAGCATCGCATCCAGGGAGAGTGCGATCAGTCGGTGAGAATGTGTGCATGTCACCTGAAGGAGGCGTGCCCATGGCCGGCAGCGAATCCAGTGAGAGTGCGTACACCGCCCACGGAAGAGGGGTCATGCATATGGCCGGCAGCGGATCCAGTGAGAGTGCAAGCACCCCGCCATGTATGGGGTTCATGCACATGGCCAACAACGTACCGGCGAGAGAACATCACCGACCGAGGGAGTGTATGAATGCCGCCACAGGGAAAATCCAATGAGAGTGCATCATACCACCTATGGAAAGTGGTCATGCACATGGCTGGCAGTGAATCCAGTGAGAGTGCCAAATGCCGTCCACGGAAGGGAGTCATGCCTATGGGCGTCAGCGAAATCAGAGAGTGCAGCATTCCGCCTATGGAAGGGGGTCACGCACATGATCGGCAACGAATCCAGTGAGAGTGCAGCGTTCCACCAATGGAAAGGGATCGTGCACATGGCCAGCACCGTATCTGGTGAGAGTGCAGTATTCCGCCTAAGAAAAAAGGGGTCATGCACAGATCGCAACGAATCTAGTGAGAGTGTAGCGTTCCGCCTATGGAAGGAGGTCGTGCACACGGCCAGCACCGTATCCGGTGAAACTGCAGTAGTCCGCCAATGAAAGGGGGATCATGCACAAGGCCAAACCGTAGCCAGGGAGAGTACAGAATCCCGCCCAGGAGGGGGGTCCCGCACATGGCAGTACCATAACTAAAGAGGGTGACGAATGCTGCCTACAGAAAAGGCCGCATGCACTTGACCAGCGCCGTATCGTGAGAGAGGGCTAGAAGGGTAAAATGACCCTGGCAGCGCCGCAGCCGGGGAGTGCGACATGCCGCCTAGGGAAGGGGGGCATGTACTGACATGAGGCTGCAGCGTCCTGCGCAGCCCACAAGTTATATATATAAAATTATTTTTTTTTTTTTTTTTATATATATATATATATATATATATATATATATATATATATATATATATATATATATATATATATATATATAACAGAAAAGGGGAGCCACCTACAGGGGCACTGGGGGGTTCCATACAGGCCCATCTGAAGCCGGCCTGTACCCAAAGGGTTAAACAGGGATCCGGCCAGGAGGGCGGCGCTGCGATCCCCTGGGGGCAGCCATACAGGCCCATCTGAAGCCGGCCTGTACCGCGGCGCTGCGATCCCCTGGGGGCACCCATACAGGCCATCTGAAGCCGGCCTGTACCCAAAGGGTTAACAGGGATCCGGCCTGGAGGGCGGCGCTGCGATCCCCTGGGGGCGGGGGAACCTCCCGGCGGGAAGAATTCCCGCCTGGAGAAGTTCCAGCCCCCTCCAACAGAGGCCTAGTAATTGTAGGCCGTGAAGCCGGGGCCTAAATTATTAGCGGCGCCCGGCTGACCGGGGCCGCACAGTATTCAAGTACCGGCCGGGGAACGAAGCGGCGCATGCACATGCCGGCCGCGGGTGCCCACCCCGCGGGCCGGAAGAGGCGGGGACCCGGATAGAGCGCCGGGATCGCGGCCGTAAAGCCTGCGGTGCCCGGCCGACCGGAATGTTCCGACGGTCGGCCTGGGGCTGTTGAAGCATAGCGCTCATATTGCAGGCCGCGGGTGCCCACCCCGCTGCCCAGAAGCGAGGACCCTGCGCTCGGCAGCCATTTTACCCATGGAGCGGGCCCTGGCTTATAACAGCGCACCATGTGGCCAACAGCCACAACCACCTTGCCCTTGGGCCGGTGCCCGTGAGGGCAGAGGAGGGTCAGGAGCAGCAAGGCTCTGGCCCTGAAGCAGTAGCCGGTAAGAGGGAGGGGGACCCTGAGACCGGGTGCCTGTGAGGGTGGGACGCCTGCATAACCCCTCAGTCAGGGGCAGCTAGTTGCGGACCTCTGCAGCTCCCCAGGCATTCTTCTTGTAGGGAGAAGGGTGCCAATGACCTATGGAGGCCAGGAGAGAGGGAGCAGAATGTCGCCCTGCGGCAGCCCAGGGGCCAGCCTAGGTCTAGCAGGGACAGAAGGGTCCATAGGCCCAGTATAGGGTCAGGCACGCAGGAGACCGGGGGGGGACGGGGACGTTGGGCTGGAGCAGCCAATCTCTCACCATAGACGTCTTCACCCTCGGTCCGTTCCAGCAGGGTCGCCCCTTCAGCTACTGGCACCGTAGTGGCAGGACGCTGGAAGGGGGACTTGGCGTGCGGGCGACCCTTGCGCTGGCGGGATGTAGGGGAGCTGGGCTGCCCTGATCCACCTTGCCTTCTGTGGGGGAGGCAGCCGTGCGGGTGACCGGCACTGGCGCAGCTCAACCCCGGGAGAAACAGAGAGGTCTAGTGCGTCTCTGTTGTCCCTGATGATCTGGAACAAAAAGAAAAGAAAAAAGTAAAAATCTAAAATTTAAACAAGGAGAAACCAGCCCTGCAGAGCAGGGAGTGTCTTGCCTCCTTGGACACTAAGCAAAAACTGGCAGTCTCTCTCTCCAGGCTGAGGGTATAGCTGGGGAGGAGGGGCTTAACAGTCTTCACTTAGTGTCACGCCTCCTAGGGAGATGAGCTATACCCAAGGTCTTCTGTGTCCCCCAAGGAAACTGGGCGAGAAAAATCAGTTCCATAATTATTCTAAAAAGGAACTTATGTCACCAGAGTTTAATGTCACAGTGCTCATTTTGATCAGCAGAGCATATGATGAACACAATTCACAAGCTAAATTAGACAACCAGTAAATTAGACATCACGAGTAGTTTTGAGGGAATTTGTGTTTTAAGTTCGGCATCTAAAGTTCGGGTTATCGAAGAATCGCGTTATGGATTCTAAATTCCGTTATGGTCCGTGGTAGCGGAATCCATAACGCGATTCTTTGATAACCCGAACTTTAGACGCCGAACTTAAAACACAAGTTCGCTAAACACTACTCACGAGTTCTCTTAATGTAATCCAGAAGTTCTTTTTGGCGGCAGAGAGGGGTAATGAAAAGTACCAATCGGGAGTCCGTGTAAGCAGTACTCGTCTGGTACTGCAGTTCATAGTGGTAAATCGGGCTGACCGATTCCCTTTAAAAACAGTGCTTTACATATACTCACCACAATAACATCTGGATCAATTTTGTGAATTTTTGCAAGGAAAAACCCCAGAAGAGTCCTTTCGGTTAGAGCAATTTCAACATTTACATTCTGACCGAAAAGAAAGAAAAAGAAGAAAGAAAACATTTAACATTAAACTGCAATTAGTGTGTGGACATGTCAAAAAATCTATATTACAAAAATGAAGTTAAAAATACCATAAAATATATACCCAGTGTTTTGAAGCAGAGCTCCATATATGTACCTGCACAGCTTTTGCCCTACAAGGGACAGGCTACCTCCGGCATTCTAGCTGTGGTGTAACTACAATTCCCAGCGTGCACAACTGCTAGGGTGTTCTCGGAACTCTTATAGAACTGAAAGGAGCATGCTGAGAATTGTAGTTTGACAAAAGCTGGTGTAGTGGAGGTTGCTGACCCCTGTTTCAGATACATCCCACCAAGCTAAGAACAGAAGCAGCCAAGAAACTCTCATTCTCTATATGCAAACCCAGCAGCAGATCCGTCCACATTAGTGTACCTCAAGTGTCAGAAAACTTCAGTGGAGTGACAAGTAAGTTGTGATGGGCAAGGGTCCAGGTCTTGAAAACCGGACCAATCGATAAAACAAAGGAAAAGAAGCGTTCAGCTGAGCGCTCTGACCCTTTGGTGGCATTCAGCTCTGCTGTGTGCTTAAAAAAACAAGCAGCGTGGTATAAAGGCTTTATATGTTCACAGCACACTGTGAATCTCACCTCTCCGAAGACAGCAAAGCTTCTGCCCCTCGGTTTCAACACTTGAACTCACAGATCAAAAAACTTTTAACATACTTTAATTGCTGTCTTTGTGAACTGGTAGGGTGGCTGTACATGGTGCAGATGTACGTGCAGACTTTCCACAGATCTCACCCTTTCACTGAAAAATCTGCAGGGCAGGTCAGTTTCCGTACTACGAAATATGCACACAACAAATGTGCATAATCCACAACATGTGCAGGAACCTTAATGTCTGTAAAGCTAAGGGGAAGTTTTTTTTTTTTTATTGCGTGGCTGTCCTTTATAGGGCGTTGTGGCTTTCATATTCTGCTGTAGCTGCAATAGGGGAACTATGGTCACATTAGGCCATATAAATCTGCTTATTGTTTTGCTGTTCATAAAACATTTTTGATGTAATATATAGGCCTTTTACATGGGCAGAGGACTTATGTGGAATAAACCTTTAAAACGAACGATTTGCCTGTAAAAGGCATCTCAAATGAGCGATACGGAGCGTGTCAGGGTCTGTCTAGCAGATGGTTTTTCATGCATATTGAATCAGTTTGGTCTGCAATTGCGTATTTTCCATCCAGATTGGAACTGTTTTTCATGCACATGAAGAAAAACTGTAAAATAACACATTTCCTAGCAACCATCAGTGAAAAACACATTGTATCTGTATGCCTTCCATTTTTCACATTCATTTCTATGGGGCAAGGGCTGAGCGAAAAAACAAGATTTTTATATAACTTACCAGTAAAATCTCTTTCTCGCTCTTCCTTGGGGGACACAGAAGACCTTAGTATAGCTCAGCTCCCTAGGAGGCGTGACACTAAGTGAAAACTGTTAAGCCCTTCCTCCAACAGCTATACCCTCAGCCTGGAGAGAGAGACTGCCAGTTGCGTGTCCAAGTAGTGAGAAAAAGGCAATGTCCAACAAGTGGAACCAATGAATGGGTGGGTGCTGTCTCCCCCAAGGAAGAGCGAGAAAGAGATATTACTGGTAAGTTATACAAAAATCTCGCTTTCTCGCCCATTTCCTTGGGGGACACAGAAGACCTTGGGAAGTTCGAGAGCAGTCAGCCATCAAGGAACCGCCGCCTGCAAAACCAGGCGGCCCAAGGCAGCATCCGCCAAAGCCCAAGTATTCACCCTGTAGAACTTGGTAAGGCGTGCAAGGAAGACCGGTGGCCGCCTTGCACAATTGCGCGGCCGAAGCTCAATGTCTCCGGCCCAGGAGGCACCGACCGCACTGATGGAATGAACGGTGACCCCGAAGGCGAAACCTTGCCCTTGGTGCGGTAACCGCAGCTATAGCCATTCTGATGAAGCGGGGGAAAGCCACCCTGGAGGCCGTCAAACCTTTGCGCGGACCTCCTGGAACCACAAGAGACCGAGCGTCGACAAGAGCCTGTGACCAAGTAAAACTGCAAGGCCCGAACAACGCCCAATCAGTGAATTGTCCGTTCCCGGGGGTGGGAAGGGGAGGACGATGGCCTCGTTGAGTGAAAGGCATATACCACCTTCAGAAGGAAGGAAGGGACGGGACGGAGAACAGTCCTGTCCTGGGGAAGGACAGAAGGCTCGGAACAAGAAGGTCCGCCATTCAGACACCCGTTCGAGAGACACGATGGCTACAGAAACACAACTGTACAGGACAAAAGGAGTAGAGATAACTTCTGTAACAGCTTCCAAAGAAAAGCTTGGTGCGCCGAGAGCTCAGCATGTAGTTCGCAGGGCGGGACGGGGGAACGGTACACAGGAACCAAAGAACCACTCCGTGGAAGAAAGTCTTGACAGGCCCAAGAGGGGCCAGGGAACGCTGGAAGAGGATGGACAGCGCCGATACTTGACCCTTCAAGGAACAGATTCCCAGTCCCAGGTCCAGGCCGGACTGGAGAAGGACATAACCATGGGGAGAGAAAGGCAGAGTGGGGGGGAACGCCCAGCTTCCCACAGAACCCCAGGTAAGAACTCCAAGTCCGATACTAGATCCTGGACGAAGCACGGCCGGGAGCGAACACTAGCGTGACTGCTGGAATCGCCTGGACAAGCGGGAAAAAACCCAATGTGATCAGGCGCGGACCAGTAACACGGGCAGAAGAGACCGGCAAAACTGGTCCCGTCGGCCCCCGAGCAACTTGTCTCGTATCCACCCGGAGTGGGGGAGCAGAAGGGCAGACGAAAGGAACCGAAAGGGTCCGCCCAGCATCCGACAGATGCCAGGACAAGACAGGCTAAGACAGGCTAAAGTCCATGTCGATGTTGCCACCAGAGGAAGGGGTTCTACCGTCCCGATGCGGGAGACCTAAGGACAATCCTGACCGAAGGTTGGTCCTCCCAAGTTACCGCTAAGGTAAGTCTACAGCAGGACCATCGCCTAGAATGGAAAACGCAATCTGCACCCAAGCGGGAGACCGAATGCGGTAGACCCGTTAAATGGGCGCACAGCTAGTACAGCCAGTGTGAACGAGGGAGACGATACGAGGCCACAAGGAACACCGAAACCATCCAAGTGAACAACCATGCTCTCCCCAAAGGGGAGGGCAGTGAAGGAACAGCCTCTGAAGCCTGGCCAGGACAGAAGCGACATCGGAGTGATATGCCCTGAGCGGGAGCCAAAACAGAGCCGGCGAGAAAAAGCAGATCGAGACAGAGGCCGGCATAACACCCTCCACCGACAGGAGGAGTGGGTAACAGGGAAGTCATAGTAGGACAGTTTAAAAGCAGAACACCTGCTACTCTGTGAGACGCCCGGCTCACCGCCTCGCAGAAGGCGAATACCCTGAAGAACCCAAAGTGGAGGTCCCCGGACTGGATAATCGAGCACCCAAGAGAAGTTGGGTGACCTTCCCGAGGAGAGCGGCCCGAACCGGGTAGTAGAGCAGAACTGAAGCGCAGAGAGCGCCAATAGGAAGGACTCATACCACACTGCATCCGAAGAGGAGGAAATGGTAGTAGGCGAGGGAACCGTAGTCCCGCCAGAGCCAACAAAGAATTCGAGGGGCGATGCAGACAGCACTCTCGTTCATGTGACCTCTTGCGCAGGGAAGCAATGCAGCGGGAGGACGAATGGGTACGCATGGTGGATACCGTGACAACGGAACCGCAGTATACAATCCAAACCCGAGAATGAGTACCGCCTAGCTCGGCGCAGTAGAGAGCAAGTAGAGCCCGTCCGGGTTAGGTGGAAGCAGAATGATCTCTTCAGAGAAAAGTGCAAGGCTTGCTGCAAGCATCGTACACGAAGAGAAACAAGTACGTCGCAGGAGGAAGGGAGGCATACATACGAGCAGCCCCGTAAGCAGCGAGAAGGCCAACCCACCTACGGGAGGAGAAGACATACACGGCCCAAACAACGCACAGAGCGCACAAGAACGCTCACTGCAAAATAGTCACTCAGCGAAGGGGATCAGCCACAGAGTCCCCAGTATCTACGGAAGTGCAAAGTGCAGCCTGGAAGGGAGTTATGCACAAGACTAGTACGGCATGCGACGGAACGCAAGCAGTCCGCCCAGAAAGGGGGAAAATGTACCTGGCAAACACCGCAGTCGGCAAGAGTGCAAAGGCCTGCCCCAAAAGAGGGTGATGCCCAAGGCCAGTACCAACTTCAGAAAAGTAGGACATCCCATATACTGCCCAGAAGGGGGCCATGCACATGGTCGCACAGTATGCAGTAGGAACGCAGCAGGTCCGCCTAGTGAAAGGGGAACATGCACAGGGTTATCTTAGCATCAAGTGATTGTGCAATAATTCACCCAACACCAAATTTCGTGAGAGTGCAACTACTCCGCCAATGAAGGGAAACATGTACAATTCCAGCACAGCATATAGAAGAACAGCAGTGACTCACGTGAGCGTGCAAAATTCCGCCCATGGAATGAGGGGTGGACATGCACAAGGCCAGCACCATATCCAATGGGAGTGCAAGAATTCGACCCATGGAAGAGGGCAATGCTCATGGCCAGCAACGTATCCGGTGAGAGTGCAGTATTCCGCCCAGAAAGAGGGATCATGTACATGGCCAGCATCGCATCCAGTGATAGTGCAAGCACCCCGCCATGGAAAGGGGGTCATGCACATGGCCAGCAACTTACCGGCGAGAGAACCACCCCAGTCAGTGAGGGTGTATGTATGCCGCCTGAGGGAAGGAGATATGCCCATCGCCAGTAGCGAATCCAGTGAGAATGCAGCATACCGCCTATGGAAGGAGGTCGTGCACATGGCCGGCAGAAAATCCAGTGAGAGTGCAGCACTCCGCCTATGTAAGGGGGTCATGCACATGGCCGGCAGCGAATCCAGTGAGTTTGCAGAATTCCGCCTACGGAAGGGGGTAATGCATATGGCTGGAAGCGAATCAAGCGAGAGTGCAGTGTTCCGCCTATGGAAGGGGGTCGTGCACGTGGCCAGCACCATATCCGGTGAGAGTGCAGTATTCCGCCTATAGAAGGGGGTCATGCACAAGGCCAGCCCGCAGCCAGGGAGAGTGCAGCAATCCACTGGGGGCGACGCAGCGATCCACTGGGGGCGGGGAAACCTCCAGGCAGGAAGAATTCGCGCCTGGAGAAGTTCCCGCCCCCTCCAACCGAGGCTGGAATTTTGCGGTCTAGAAGGCCGCAAGCCGGGGCCAAAATTTTTGCGGCGGTCGGCCGGGACCTGGAGGGAGCCGGAGTGGCGTATGTACATACCGGCCGCGGGTGCCCACCCCGCGGGCCGGAAGAGTCAGGGGGCCGGAATTGCGGCCCAGTAGGCCGCGAGGCCTGGGCCAAAATTCGCGGCGCCCGGCCGACCGGAGTGCACAGACGGTCGGCCGGGGCCTAATGGAGCATCGCACTCAAATATATGCCAGCCGCGGGTGCCCACCCCGCAGGCCGGAAGAGAGGGCCCTGCACCTCGGTCAGGAGCGTGAACATCGCACCGGTAAGAGTTATTCCGCCCAGATGACCTGAGGATGGGGGGACCCTGAGGATGGGGGACCCTGAGGATAGAGGAGGGACGCCGCATAACCCCTTCGTCAGGGGCACCTAGGTGTGGGCCTCCGGGCCCTGTAGCAACATTCCTCTCGCAGGGAGAAGGGAGGCAGTGCGGCAGAACCATGTTGCAGCATTCTGCTATAGAGGGAAGGAGAGGGAGCAGGGAGCAGATTGCCGCCCTGCGGCACCCCAGGGGCCAGCCTAGGTCCAGCAGGACAGAAGGGTCCAGAGGCACCAGTATGGGGGTCAGGCACGCAGGAGACCGGGGGGGTGGTGGTGGTGGGGGGAGGAGGGGGACGTAGGGCTGGAGAAGCCACTCTCTCACCATCAGCCGTCTTCGCCCTCAGTCCGTTCCAGCAGGGTCACCCCTTCAGCTACTGGCACCGTAGTGGCAGGACGCTGGAAGAGGGACTTGGCGTGCGGGCGACCCTTGCGCTAGCGGGATGCAGGGGAGAGAGGCTGCCCTGATCCACCTTGCCTTCTGTGGGGGAGGCAGCAGTGCGGGTGACCGGCACTGGCGCAGCTCAACCCCGGGAGAAACAGAGAGGTCTAGTGAGTCTCTGTTGTCCCTGATGGTCTGGAAGAAAAAGAAAGAAAGTAAAAATCTAAATTTAAACAAGGAAAAAACAGGGAGTGTCTTGCCTCCTTGGACACTAAGCAAAAACTGTCAGTCTCTCTCTCCAGGCTGAGGGTATAGCTGCTGGAGGAGGGGCTTAACAGTTTTCACTTAGTGTCACGCCTCCTAGGGAGCTGAGCTATACCAAGGTCTTCTGTGTCCCCCAAGGAAATGGGCGAGAAATATAAAACATGCTGCAATTTTTCCTAAACACAAGGATAATCAGTGAAAAACGGTATACACAGACCCATTGTAATTTGCCGGGTCAGAAATCAATCCGGAAAACTTGCTGACGTTAGAGCATGTCCTATTCTTGTCCGTGGACACGAATAAGCATTTCTATCTTTTTAGCGGGGCCACGGATCGGAAGCAGACAGCACATGGTGTGCTGTCGGCATATTTTGCAGCCTCATTGAAATGAATGGGTCCGCCAATTGCGGAACAGATCCAGACTCAAACATACAGTCATGTGAATGGGCCCTAAAGGAGTTGCTGACGCTTGTTCATCAGATCACATACAGCACATAAAATATTAGTTTGTTGTAAGCACATTGCCCTGTACTGAAAAGGAAACAATTAATTTGTATGGGAACGGGAGGAAAAAAAATAAACAATTCTCAGCAGGGGTCCTTCATCATGACAGAGAGGGGATGATTGATGTGTGTAAATACAGCTTTACTGCAGGTGAATGATTGGGAACTACTCGTTCACTGCCCTGTGTAAATGGGCCCTTACCTTTAGGAAATGTAATACATTTTTTTGTATTTTTAAGTCTCTGATATCAGAGCTTCTTATAATAGAGTACACGCTATAGTATGGAAAATCCAGTAAGTATTTTTAATATGCTAAACAGGAAATTACTTACCTTTCGCTTCAGAACTTCTTTATGGTCATACGGAAAAATGCAGTCATTAGGCTTAGTAAGGACACAAAAATGAGTTTGGAATGGAGGCTGTGGAGGGGCCTTATCCAGCGGGAATTTGTGATTGACTAGAGCAGCCAATGCAATAATCTGAAATAAAGGGTTTGAAAAAGGGATTATAAAATATAAACATAATGCTATAGTTCTATAATGTGCTGAAGACCAGTACTTAAAGGGGTTATCCCATCTTAGACAATGATTGTCTGATAGGTGCGGGTCCCACACCTACAAGGAGAACAAAACGGAGAAAGTTGAGGAGGGCGCACTGCGCATGCGCAGCCGCCCTCCATTCATTTCTATGGAGCCGCCGAAAATGTAATAATGTACTAATGAGCGCTTCCATAATTATTAGCATTCGCCCTATAAGATGCACTGCCATGTGTTGCATATCTATATTAGCAATTGTATTCCAATATCTTTTATGTTCTATCTAAGTAGCTCGATTACAGTACATTATGCTGATGAAAACCCTAATGTTACCATTTTACTATAGTAATTATTTATGTCCGAGTCAGACTATTTATGTCCGAGTCAGAGTATGGAAAAACAGGTCAGTTTGGGCTAGCGACTGCACAGACATGTTCTTAACAGGTCTTTATTATCTAATGGTAGATGGTAATATATTGTAAGCTAAGGCTGTGACACATATGCATTTAATTTAAGTCTACGTCCACATAAGATGTAAAAATTCTCTGGAAAAATTCAGATGTGGACTTTGCTGCAGGTTATAGAGCAGGAGTAGCTGAAAGATTCAGAAGTAGTTTTGTGAGAAAAGATATGTAGAAATCCACATCACTCGTCAATTTATGTGAAAAATCCAGTTACTTTATTTGTATCAGCAGCATAAAGATAGCATCTCTGGTCTGTCTCAAGCAATGAATTATTAGTTACAGTTATTAGTTTCACTCGTTTGATACACAAAGGATATTCACCCTTTATACAAGTTATGTATCATCTGATATAATGCCCACACCCCCCATAGAAGGGGGAGGTATATACCCACCCACTCAGCCACTAGTTAAAGGCACATTATGCTGTGTGATTTCATTGCTTGAGAAAGACCAGAGATGGTTGAAACGTCGCCATCTTTAAGCTGCTGATACAAATAAAGTAACCGGATCTGAAATGCTGCTTATCCTATTTTTCTTATTTGTGAGAAAAGAGTCACTATAGCCTGTATTTCATTCATTTAAAATTACTGCTTACTCTGGGCTTTGGTGTCAAGGAGGCGGTCCTATCAGTGTATGCACAGCCATAGAGCGAAGGCTATCACTAATAGGACTGCCTCCTACAAATCCCACAAGAAGCAGGAATTTAAATGAATAAAATACAGGTGCCAAGTTCTCTTTAAATACTTAGGGCCCTATTAGACTACAAAATATTCGGACCAATTATCGGGAATAACTGATCTGCATGAATGAGCAGCCAATGAAAGAGCAAACACTCATCTGCCGACTGATTGGCATCTTTCATCAGGATATAAGACGCACGATTATCGTCAGCACATTTCCCTGTGTAATTAGGGATGAGCTGCCGATAATGAATACAACAGAATGAGGGAGGAACGACTGCAGTAGCAACCACTCCACCCATATTCAGTTTGCATCGGCCTATGTAATCAGGCCAGTGAAAGCGAGCGCCAATGGATGGGTTATCATTCAACTGCGCTAGCACAGCCTGAACGGCGGGCAGTGTAATAGGGCACTAACACCCATGGCCACTATAGACAACTAAAATGAACAAATAAACTATGAAAACACCAAACCTCATTTTGATGAGTCTTTGCATTCTGAATGGTCTTCATGCTAAGGGAGAGAACAACAACGGGAGGTGGGGCCATGTGTTTCACTACATTCACCAGATCAGGCTTGGACACCATTGCTTCAACTTTGCACCAGCTTATAGGCTGGCTGTTTAGCTCTAAAAGGAGGAACACATGAATGTAAGCGTGCATTCACACAACATTGTTCATTTTGCAGACAGCAAACTGTGATCCACAAAACACGGACACCAGCAGTATGCAACTGGCTTTATGGTGCGGATCCATTGACTTGAAGTCAATGGGTCCGCACACTGGCAGTCTCTCCATGCTTTCAAAATTCACATACAAAGCAGACACGGTCATGTGAATGCATCCTTAGATGTACTGTTACATTTAATTCTTTATCTGTCAATCTCGGACAAGCTATCTCCAAACAGTTAATAAGGAGTTATGTGTGGATTGCAATCCCTACCTGTGTGACCTCTATACTATAGAAGCCTTAAAAGGGGTTATCCATTGTCTATAAGATCCCCCCCCAATGCCCAGGCCTCTCGTATTTATATTATACTTACCTGCTCCCTGTCACCCGCGTCGCTCCAGATCCCTGGACAGCCACCTCAAAGAATCTCGTCACCATCACAGCCTCCTATTGGCTGCTCTCTCCCCCCCGTCACTGGATGTTTTGATCCGTGTAACGGGGCAATGCAGCGGTGGCCGTGCAGGAATCTGAAGAGACGCGGGTGCCGGGGGGCAGGCAAGTATAATGTATACGAGGGGCCCGGGCATTAGAGGGGATCTTGTAGAATTCAGATAACCCCTTTAACTTTATAACCAGCAGCATTACTACAGTAAGGGCTTATGCACACATCAGTGACTCAAGGACATGTGCTGTCCAAGTTCTCCATTAACATATCCATAGATTTTTTTGTTTATTCACATATTTTTGTTTTTCCATTGACCATGGGTCAGTGGAAAAACAGCAGCAGCATGCACTATTTTTTGCGTGCTGCAGACATGCCCTCTGAGGTCAATGGGTCAGAAAAAAACCACTAACAGAATGTGCATCGCATATATGTTCTGTAATTAGCTTTTACTGACCATTGGTAGTAGATGCTCTGGAAATCCACTTTTCAGCCTAGCAGTGCATGTCAAATATGGATATCAAAGGCAAAATCGGATACACAGGACAACAAAGGAACGTTCATGGATATTGTTGTGGATGAAACATCAATGACATCACACACATGTGAATAAGGCCTAAGGGGAGTATATTGGAGGACACATATAAATAAAGTGCCTCATTTCCGAGAAAGACTACACATTACAGCATGCTGCGCTATGTGGGGGATATTATAAAAAAAAAAAAAAAAGCCATAAATGACAGCTATTGTTTCAACACCCCAGGTTGACTGAATAGAATAAAAATCTAGTAATTGTGTTCAACAGATTCTTGAGTAATCCCCAACCAAAGACACAAATGCAGGTGTGTGCAAGTGACAACTTTACAAGTCATCTAGCGGGTCAAGGAGAGTCAAAATTTACATTGTCAAGCATTCCTCAAGAGCGTATCTCCTAAGGGTACTTTCACACTAACACTAACTGATCAGTTATATCCTAACTTATTCTGAATGGAGAGCAATCCGTTCAGGATATCTTTAGTTCAGTCTTTTTGACATTCAGGACGGAGATAATACCGCAGCATGCTGCGGTTTTATCTCCGTCCAAAATTCTGCAACACTTGCCGGAATGCCGGATCCGGCATTTTTTCCCATTGACATGCATTAATGCTGGATCCGGCCCCGAGTGTTCCGGCAAAACGGATCCAGCATTGCGGTCTGCGCATGCTCAGACCACAAAAAATAGGCAAAAAAATAAATGCCGGATCCGTTTTTCCGGATGACACCGGAGAGATGGATCCGGCATTTTAATGCAATTGTCATACAGATCAGGATCCTGATCCATCTGACAAATGCCATCAGTTTGCATGCGTTTTGATGGATCCGGCAGGCAGTTCTGGCGACGGAATTGTCTGCCGGAATCCTCTGCCGCAAGTGTGAAAGTAACCTAAATTAAAAGACGTGAAATAATTTCACACATTATGCTGCATACACTTGCATAAGAAATTTAGAAATGAAAAGAAAGAAAAAAAAAAGTGTTTGAAAATAGATGATTACATGTTGAAAACATACAAATAAGGAAAGAAAGCCAAAATGGACACCCCACCAAACAATTCTGAATAAAGGTTTAGAAAATTAAATAAAAATAAGCTTGTAATAGAAAAAGCCCTTTTAATCCTTTTCTTTGGCACTCCGAACCCTTGCAAATGCAATAAGTAGGCGAAATACCTGCAGAGATCTCAAGGTCAAGCAAATATATATATAAAAACATATGAGAGATTTGCGGAAAGAAGCAGTATATTTACGTGGGCTCTTTATCTCCAGCCAGCTGGGCCCCTTTATCTTCCGGCTAAGTAAGAAAAGCTCCAAGCTTGACGTATTTGTTCCAAAGACATGTGAAAATGTTTCTCCCTTTAGGTCTTGAGGAAGTTGGGGCAAGTCTGCCTGCAAACCAAACATATCATAAAATAAATTCACTCAAAGGAAACAATTAGTGTAGAAACGGTATGTCCAACAATCACAGCCAATTTCTATTTTTCCTCCCAGCGAGAAACACACTTGCCCCCTACCTGAAGCAGTTACTTTCATGTTGTATAAAATTAGGTGTGGTAATTTGTGTCTGCATATACTTCATACAGAATAATAATTGCTAATCTCCTTAAAAATAAGATTAGCACAAAAGTTAAAATGGAAAAATATTAGGAAACCTGTCAGTAACTTACGAGTGGATAATACAAGATAACCTAAAATAGTATAACCATACAAATTCAGGCACGTGACCCATCAACCTATTATGCTCTCCATTAGGCCTCATACAGGCGGCAGTATATGCATTTCTGTCTGGAAAAAACAAACAAAAACAAAATAGGGACAGCATCCATGTGCATTCCATAGTTTTCTCACTCCCTTGAATACAAAGCGCTGCTCTCATCTGCAAGTCTGGACAAGAATAGAGACCTACTGGTCGTGTGCATGAGCTTTTAAAGGGTTCGGTCCAGAATTTTATTACTGATGGCCATCAACACCGGATCGGCAGGGATCTGACACACCACACATCAGCCATTTCAGGGTAGCTCCAGCACTGAAAATCATCACCGCAACTAGACATCCATGTCCACTGTGTACTGGATGAAGCTGGTTACTGCAGTTCTGCTCCCAGTGAAGAGAACGGGTAGCGCTGTAGAAGCTAGTTCTGTCCACTACACATGGGATTAGCAGCTGTGTAGTTCTGGCACTGGAGCTACTCAAACAGCTGACAGGCAAAAGTGCAGGGTGACGAACCACCACCAAAGAGATACTGATGACCTATGATGAGGAATGGAAGTTTAAATATTTGCTCTTGCAGCTATATATACTCTGATAAACTCAACATTAAAAGTTGAGAACGTGAGCAGTTTAGCCCCTCAGGAGCTGTGAAGAAGTTAAATGGCATCTGTCAGCAGATTTGTATCTATGAAACTGGCTGACCTCCTGCAAGTGAGCTTGGCAACTGAAGGCATCTGCACTGGTACCATGTTCAAATGTGACCGCATTGCTGGAAAAAATGTTTTAAACCCTTCATGACCACCAATATTCCTTTTTACGGCATTGACTAAAGGGCCTAAGGCTGGGCCTTTCACAGCGGCATGGTCTAAGCGCTGAACGGATCACCGGTCCAGTGGAGAGCGGGAGCCACGCTCATGCTTTAACAGCCCGGACCAGCAGGAGTGCCAATTTGGGCTGGTTAAACCCCTTACAATACAACCTGTAAATACCTAACTGTGACCAGTCTCCTGCCTACAACTATTAGCAATTCTGCAGGGTAAAAACTGCGGACAGACTCCAGACTAGTTGTTCTCTATTTGTCCAAATCCAGACACAAAACAGTCATTCTAACGTGTCAATGGGGAGGAAGGGGAGGGACAACTATTACATGTATCTGCTCAGCACTGTAGGTTTGGCTTCAAACAAATTTACCAATATTGCCACATGTTGGGGGGGGGGGGGGGAGGCCCAGGGTCCTCATTTTTGAAGTTTGAGTTTAAAGCAATGCACGTAAACAGAATGCATGGATATATTTCCCCTTACAGCTAGATGAATACTATTAAGGCCTCATGCACACGACAGTGTTTTTTTCACAGCTCCATAGAAATGAATGGGACCTCCGCTAAACTGTGAAAAATGACGGAACAGACGCGGATTCACACAACAGTCGTGGGCATGAGGCCTAACAATGTGCTCACGTGCGGCTGAATCTAAAGGTTTTATAATGTAGATACTTACAGCATATCGAACCTCAAGATACTCTGAGCTGGTGGGGACATCTGGAATCTCAAAAGCATAATTCTTTTCAACTTTCTAAATGGCAGAAAAAAGAAAAACCATCAAGGACAAAATATCAAATCATGACAAATTAACGACACAGGAATATTAACCAAAGCCAATGAAGTAGAAAAGGCTAAAAGGAATAACAAAAGTTACACAACACACATTAATAAGTAGGTAAAGGGGTTGTGTCACTTCAGCAGATTGCATTGTAGAGAAAGTTAATACAAAGAATTTACTAATGTATTATTACCCATATTGCTTCCTTTGCTGGCTAGATGAATTTTTCCATAACATTATACACAGCTTGTGTCCATGGTTATGACCAACCTGTGATCCAGCAGCGGTGGCCGTCCTTGCCTATTAGAAAAGTGCTTAACTGTGCACACTCTCACGGTCCTGACCACCAGAGAAGCCGGAGCTTTCTCCTATTGTGCAAGCATGACCGCCATTGCTGGATTTCAGGGTGGTCGTAACCAAGGAAACGCGAAGTGTATAATGAGATGGAAAAGTTAATCAAGTCCGCAAAGCAGACAATAGCGCAATCACAATACATTAGTAAGTGGCTTGTATTAACTTTCTCCTGCATCGCTAAGCTAAAAGTAAACATGCAGGACTCTTAGGCTGGGTTCACACGGGCGAGATTTCCACGCGGGTGCAATGCGCGAGGTGAACACATTGCACCCGCACTGAATCCGGACCCATTCACTTCTATCAGGCTGTGCAGATGAGCGGTGATTTTCACGCATCACTTGTGCGTTGTGTGAAAATCGCAGCATGCTCTATATTGTGCGTTTTACACGTAATGCAGGTCCCATAGAAGTGAATGGTACTGCGAGAAAATCGCAAGCATCCACAAGCAAATGCGGATGCGGTGCGATTTTCACGCATGGTTGCTAAGATGAAAGTCTATTCACTATATTATTTTCCCTTATAACATAGTTATAAGGGAAAATAATAGCATTCTTAAAACAGAATGCTTAGTAGAAGGTCAATTGAGGGTTAAAAAATAAAAATAAAATTAACTCACCTCCTCCTTTTGATCGCGTATTTGCCAATCTCTTCTTACTTTTTTAATCATGAGCTGCCGGCTAAAGGACCTGTGGTGACGTCACATCACATGGTCCAATCACATGGTCAATTACTGTGGTATTAAGAATGCTATTATTTTCCCTTATAACCATGTTATAAGGGAGAATAATTACATCTATACAACACCGAACCCAAACCTGAACTTCAGGGAAGAAGTCCGGGTTCGGGTCTGGGTACCACAGTCAGTTTTTTATCTCGCGCGTGCAAAACACATTGCACCCGCGCGATAAAAACGGAACGCAATCGCAGTCAAAACTGACTGCAATTGCGTACCTACTCGCGCGCGTTTGCCGCAATGCACCCGGGAGCCAAAACGTGACGCTCGTGTGAACCCAGCCTTAGCTTAGAGAAGCAGGCACAGGCAGGAGCAACTGAAGTCTTCTGTGCAGTGAGGGCTGGGGCCCAGCCCTTCTCTGCTCCTCAGCCCTCCAGTGCCAGGCCACACCCCTCAGTGCACTGAAGCCCCTGGTTGCACACTGAATAAGGCCTCTTTCACACGAGCAACACTGAGTGTGTCAGAATCTTTTCAGATAAGTGATGATTTTGCACAGTTTTGCCTGTCCAGATTGCATGTGTTTTTCACGTGCATAAAGAAAAACTAAAGAATAATCTACTTCTCCTAGCAGTCAATGAAAAACGCATTGCATCCAGATGTCGTCTATCTTTCACGCAAGCCCCATTCACTTCTACAGACCCAGAGCTGCATGAAAAACGACAACATAGAACATGCTGCAATTTTTCCTGAACGCAAAGATGATGCGTGAAAAATGATGCTCATGTACCCATACTCATTGTAATGAATGGGTCAGGATTCAGTCCAGATGCTATGAATTCGCTACACGCATCGCAGGTGGAGGGAAAACTCACTTGTGCAAGAGGCTTAAAAGTATTATTTTTTACGGATTACACAGGTATCATTTTTAGCAGGAGGATCAACCCTACAAGGAAGTATCCCTGGTTTAAGTTGGTTGATGCTGCTGACAGGTGCCCTTTAAATCTAAGCAATCTTGGTTCAAGAGAGCTAAACAAATAAATCCAATCAGGGCACTACATTCTAATGTAGCCTCAACAAGAAGAAATAAAGCAGTCAATATAACATACCTTGGACTTGAATTTCATGATCTTAAATTTATCTGCAATGCTATCACTGAACTCCTGGTAAACATTCATCATTGTCACAGGATCACCACTGTCTTTTCCAGATGGCAACTGAATTCTCTTTAAAAAAAAAAAAATTATTGTTATACACCATAAACAGCCCATTATACAGCAGCATAGTGCAGTAAAAAAAATAATTAAACTTTACAAAATGTAAGCAATGTACAACTTGATTCCCTGTAGCGCTCACACAGAGAACCACTTAGAAGCAGAAGTCACATTACTGCAAGTCGGCTTCTGATGGGGCAGAAATACAGAAAGCAAGTTCATCTCATGAACATCTGGGTGTTAGGTCAGGAAAAGCCCGAATGACAAAATTCCAATAGCAGGCCGCGATGAGAACAAGCCTGCCTAGCATCCCGCAGCGACCTGCTATTGGCTGCCCCACTCAGTCACGGGATGTTTAATCCGCATGATGGGGAGATGCAGCGGCGTACATGCGGGCATCAGAAGCGACGTGGGTGTCGGGGAGGAAAGTACAATCTGTACGAGGGGCCCAGGCACATGGGGGTCCTTATAGGGGTTGGATAACCCCTGTTTAGTGTGTCCAAAAGGCCTTACCCTGTAGTGCACCAATGTTTTAGTTATCATTTGCTTGCATTTTGTAAATTTGGTATTACTTTGTGCCATCCCACATACATCAGATATAATTATCAAAGAAAAAAAAAAAGAAAAGAAACCCCACTTACGGTCTCACGAGGCAGAAGATAAACTGTGCGCTCAATGTTTTTTACGCTTACACAGCAACTGACATATGTTTCTGCAGACTCGATCCAGACTTTCCCAAATAAGTACACAACACCTAGAAGAAAAAAAATATTACTGACTTGGTGCACTGGAAAGAAGCCAAAACTCTTAAATTCAGTGGGGGACGGACGCCATCTAGGACTAAACCAGAAGCACTAAAAAGCACTGTTACTAAACTTCTCATCTATGAGGGATAAGTGTCCCCAGCAGCAAGCCATGTGAAATCACTTTGTTAAGGTGTTCTTACACAGGATGATGATCAGCCAAACAAACATTCATACAAACGTTTGTCCCTGATCATTGACCCACGTAAACATGCTAGTGATCCGTCAACCGAAGATCAAACACTTGTTTACCATTCATCGCCTCCTTTACGTGGCCATATAAACGCTCGCTTGTCAGGAGAACACCTCACTGGTAAACAGGAGATTTGTGGCCAAAAAGCTATGTACACTACAAGTGGAAGAAAGATCCCTGTTCAAACCACTCCAGATAATTTCAATGCATAAATTAAAGTAAATGAGCATCAACTGACTTCCTATATCAATCTGTGTTCATTACGGACAATTAATCTGCCCAAGTAAAAGAACCCTTAGGGCTGTTTTACAAAAGCGGCTCCATTGCTGGAATCACGCTTTGTGTGTGAGCGTGATCCTCCATTCTGGACTTACAGGAGTGCACGGCATTATCATGATTTATAATGCTATGTGCCTCTGCTTGACCTTATTTCTACAGGACCATAGTGACATAAAACTGTCAGTATTCTCCTGCATCAGAAAGGTCAAGAAGAGGCACATAGAATTATAAATCAGTATAATGTCATGCGCGTCTGCAAGTCCGGATTGGAGGATCACGCTCACAAGTAGCGCGATTCCTGCAATGGACTCGCTCGTGAGAAACAGCCCTTAGGGTATGGTCAGACGGTCAGGTTTCTGCACGCAGTTTTGGAAGCCAAACCCAGGAGTGAAAAAAGGAGTTTTGTATAACTTACCAGTAAAATCTCTTTCTCGCTCTTCATTGGGGACACAGGAACCGTGGTATAGCTATGTCCTCTAGGAGGCGTTGACACTAGTAAAAGCTGTTAGCTCCTCCCCTGGCAGCTATACCCCCTCCAGCCTGGAGAGAGAGCTTCAGTTTGTGTACAAGCAGCAGGTAAAGCAAGCCAACCAAATAAAAAAAAAACATGGAACACCAACCATGCCAAAAGACCCAACGGGGCTCAAACCAGCAATAGCCACAACTGTGGTCGAACAACAATACTGGGTGGGTGCTGTGTCCCCCAATGAAGAGCGAGAAAGAGATTTTACTGGTAAGTTATACAAAAATCTCCTTTTCTCGCCCATATTCATTGGGGGACACAGGAACCGTGGGACGTCCGAAAGCAGTCCACAGGGAGGGAAAAACCACAGACCCACGAAAGCAAGCGTCCCTGCAGACATCTAAGAACTGTCGCCTGCAAGACCACGTGGCCCAATGCCGGGACCGCCGATGCATAAGTATGCACCTGGTAATTTTTTGTGAACGTATGTAAGGAGGACCAGTAGCCACCTTACCCAACTGAACAGCCGAAGCGCGAAGCCCCCGAGCCCAAGAAGCACCCACCGCTCTGTGGAGTGAGCCGTGACACCTAAGGGCGGAACCCTGCTCCGGGCGCGATATGTTTTAGCACTTGCAGACCGAATTCAACGTGCAATCGCCACCTTGGAGGCCGCCAATTGCTAGCGAGGACCCTTCGGAAGACAAAAAGGGGTTCCGTACACCGGAAGAGACTGGAGGCTGCCAAATAATGATCGGAGCTCTGACAACGTCAATAATGTAACTCCCTTCCGTAGGGTGTGAAGTGGAGGAACAGAGAAGGATGAACAATGTCCCCATTGACATGGAAGCCAGAGACCACCTTCCGGAGAAGAAGGAATGAGCCGGAGAACCACCTTATCCTTGTGAAGAACCAGGAAGGGCTTCTGCAAGAGAGCGCCCCCAATCCGGACTCCCGACTGATGGATGTGATAGCCACAAGAAACAAACACCTTCTAGGACCGAAGCCAGAGTGGGATCTCCCGCAAGGGCTCAAAGGGAGAAGACTGAAACGCTGAGAGAACTATATTCGGATCCCAAGGCGGTAAAGGACGGTACGGAGGAACCGTATTTGCCACTCACTAAAAGAAGCCTCCGTGGCACCAGGGAGATCAGAGTACACTGGAAGCTGCCCCAGGATAGAAGCACCAACACTGGACCCATAAAGGACTAAGGGCTAAACCAGGTCCAACCCTGATTGTAGAAAGGATAGGACCTTGGGGAGAGAAAAGACGGAGTGAGGGGATGTCCCGGCTTCCCAGAAGCCCAGGAAGGACCTCCAGGTCCTAATAGAGCCTGGGCGATGCAGGCTTCCTGGCCTGAAACATAGTGCGGATGACGTCCGCCGAAAACCCTCTCCACGTCAGAATGGCGGATTAAACAGCCACCCCGTCAACCAAAGACCCTAATGCTGATGTAAGACCGGACCCTGTGAAAGAAGGTCGTCTGAGTGGCAGTGACCAAGGGACGTCTCCTAGAAGGAGACCGAGGCCAGCGTGCCACGCGCGACGGCCAATCCGGAGCGACTAGGATTCATTGGAATGCCCTCCCTCTTGATCTTCCGAAGAACCTGGGTAGGAGGGCCAGGTGAACAAAAAACACGTAAGGAGGGAAAACTTCCGCCAAAGAGATATCAGGGCGTCCATGCCGCATGCTTCCGGAACTCTTGCTCGGGATAGAAAAGTGGGAAGCTTTAGTGTAGATACTGTTAGCACACCCGGACCAATGGAAGAAGTCCCTGTAGAAGGAGGGATGAGGAGGACGCCACAGTCCACCAGTGGGACCGGAACGAGTCTGGAAATGGAAGGCCACCAAACGAATACCCCGGTCAAAATGCAGAGGAGGGAAGGTAGTAACATGGGAACTATCAAGGCCTGCGAGGTGGCTATGAACCATGAGCCAGAGGAGGAAAAAGACAGGAGAAGAATAGGTCTAAGTCCATTCCTCGTCTTAGACCGGCACTATACAGAAGTAGCCAAGGATTAGGAGGCTGTGCAAAAACAAAAACTCCGCCTGAGGATAAAAACCAGACAAGGGGAGTGCCACTGTATTGCTAGCCCCATACCCCGGCAGAGGAGAAGGCCACCCTCAGAGGCCACCAATGCAATGCTAGAAGAGTCCACCACCTGAAGAGTGAGCTGAAGAAGAACCTAAGTATGTAGTGGTAACACAAATACCACTCGCACAGTAGTAGCCAGCACTTGCCCGTGAGCACAAAACCGAGGGGGGAGGCCTGAGACTATCCGTAGAAGCCACGTACCATACCGCCCGTGTCAAGTAGAGCAAACTTAAAAACTCTACCCGGGAGGACGCTGAGCAGGAGCAACCACCAAGCTAGCGCCAGGGTAAGGCCCTTAACTGAGGGGGAAGTCCCACTGCAGCGACTACGAACTCAAGCATTAGCAAAAAAAGCTGCATCTGTGGAGAGTGCCAGCATAACCACTTCCCAGAGAAGGAGGAGTGGTGGATAGAGAATACAGAGTCAGTGAAACACTCGACTCGCTGGAACGTACTCACCAAATATGTGCACTGGTGCACGCACTACGCATTGATGCAGACAATATCATGACTTATAATGGTGGAATGGTGGAGGCCCATGGAGATGGGGGGTCTCTGGGACACAAGTGATGCTAGGCAACCCCCTGAAGACAGAGGATGAACATGTCCAAAACTCGCGCCAAAAGAAGGAAGGAAGGAATAGCCACCGTATTCACTGGCGGCACCAGTATACTACTAGAGTAAAAGTACCGACTGTTGCCACGCCCCTTAGTGAAAAGCGAAGGCACCTAGAGCCGTGGCGTAGATGAATTGCAACATCCGAGACGTTTAGATATTCCCCGCTAGTGGATCACTTGCGGAAGGGGTTAATGCAACAGGAAGCACGGTGAAGTGCAACACTCCGCCCTTGGAAAGGGATAGCGCGAAGTCGGGAGAGTATGCAATGGCAGTGCAATTACTCTACCTATGGAAGGTGGAACGCATACGGCAAGCACTTAAGCCACCTATGAAGGGGGGGGGGGTTAATGCCCACGGCGGAAACTAGTGCATATGGCGAGTCCTGTACCCCGTGGGCGTGCAATTATTGCACCTAAGTAAGGGTGTAACGCCTACAGCACACAATGGAACTAGATATGTCAGCGCGCCACCTAAGGAAGGGCTAATGCCTACGGCAGGTACTGAACCCAGTGGAGATGCAATTTCACGACCCACAGAAGTGGGAAAGTATACTCCCGGCCCTGAAACCAGTGTCCCAGTACTTAGTCCACCTATGGCAGGGGACAATGTATAAGGCAAGTACTGTATCCCAAAGTAGTGCAATTACTCCGCCCATGGAAGGGGCAATGCATACGACAAGTACTGCTGGCCACCGTAGACGCAATCAAGGAAGATTGCTTCGGATTCATGTCAGGGTCTGAATCTGTGATTTCCCTCCCCCTTAGGCCTCATGCACACAACTGTTGTTGTGTTCCATTCCGCAAAATGGGGTTCCGTTGTTCCGTGATACGTTTCCGTGTGTCTTCCTTTATTTTTGGAGGATCACCAGACATGAAGGTAAGTTAAAAAATATCTAACTCAAGTTTGCCATGCAAATTATAGGAAAAAAACGGACGCGGACGACAATCTTGTGTGTCTCCGCGTTTTTTCACGGTCCCATTGACTTGAATGGGTCCGCAAACCGTTTTCCATGAAAAAAAATAGGGCAGGTTATATTTTTTGGACTGACTGGAATCACGGACGCGGATGGCAAACTGTTCATTAGCCGAGTTTTCAACGGACCCAGGGAGGAAGGGTGGAGGTGCAGAGATATTCGAGGAGAAGATGTCCTGCTGTGGTCTGCTTGCGCGTAGGACTACCCTTTAGAAACTCGCCCCTGGCAGTTGCGGACTGCACAGGTGGGGACTATCAACCAAACTACCCAGGGGGTGGAGTGGGAACTTCTAGAGGTCCGTCCACCGGATTGCGCAGGCGGTGCGTTATCAACCAAACAGCCCCGGAGGGAGGATTGGGAAGTTCCAGATAGCGCAGTTGGAGAATTATCAACCAAACGACCCAGGAGGGCGGATTGTAATGTCAGAGGTCCTTATTGAATTGCACAGGTGGAGAATTATCAACCAAACGACCCGGAAGGGTGGATTGGGAAGACAGAGGTCCTGTAATGATTGTCGCCGGTGGAAAATCAACCAACCGACCCAGAAGGGTGGATTGGGAATCCTTCATATCGACCAAACGACCCAGAAGGGTGGATTGAGAATGTCAGAGGTCCCCTATTGAATTGCGCAGGCGGAGAATTATCAACTAAACGACCCGGGAGGGTGGATTGGGAATGTCAGAGATCCTCTATTGAAGTTGCGCTGGTGGAGAACTTTCAACCAAACGACCCAGAAGGGTGGATTGGGAAGTCAGAGGTCCTCTATTGAATTGCGCAGGTGGAGGATTGTCAGCCAACGGCCCCGGAGAGCGTATTGGGAATCCTGCAGGGTTCCCTGTATTGCGCAGGTGCATGCAGAAGTATCAACCAAGTGGCCGAGTAGGGCGGATTGGGACTAGGAGAGGTCCTCCTGACCGGAACAGGGTACGGGCCTAGTCTGTACCGCACGGTCATTATATGTGCTGAGGGGGGCCGGGGCCCGTATTAAATGCTCCCTTTTTTTTTTTATTTGTATGGAGAAGCATGAAGTGTTACTACTATAGTAAGAGACCGCACTTATATCCAACCCTTAGATGACCCAGCGCCGGCCTAAGAAAAGGCTGGCTGGGAAGGGTTAAAAAGTGCCTGAGACAGGGACGGTGCTCAGCTGGCTTCTGGGGAGGGGAGCAGCTAGGCGCCGGCGGCTCCTAGAGGACATAGCTATACCACGGTTCCTGTGTCCCCCCCCAATGAATATGGGCAAGAAAGAGGAGTTGTTTCTGTCCATATATACTTTCTCTCCTTTTATGATCCACTCCTGATTTTGGTTTCCAAAACTGCAACAGGAAACCTGACCATGTGGCCGTACCCTTACAATGCTGCACAACAGAAAAAGTGCTTAAACTACCAACTCAAACCCCACCTAGGGTAGGTAAAACAATGAACAGTACCATGGGTCAGATCATGGGCTGCATGATGTAGGTATAGATGCTGCAAGACAGCTTTGTAAATCCTAGAATTATAAAGCCTGGGGGTGTATCCAAAAGAAGCCTTAGGCCCCTTTCACACGGGCGAGTTTTCCACGGGGGTGCAATGCGTGAGTTGAACGCATTGAACCCGCACTGAATTCGGACCCATTCATTTCTATGGGGCTGTTCACATGAGAGGTGATTTTCACGCATCACTTGTGCGTTACGTGAAAATCACAGCAAGCTCTATTTTGTGCGTTTTTCACGCAACGCAGGGCCCATAGAAGTGAATGGGGCTGCGTGAAAATCGCAAGCATCCGCAAGCAAGTGCGGGTGCGGTGCGATTTTCATGCACGGTTGCTAGGAGACGATCGGGATGGAGACCAGATAATTATTATTTTCCCTTATAACATGGTTATAAAGGGAAAATAATAGCATTCTGAATACAGAATGCATAGTACAATAGCGCTGGAGGGGTTAAAAAATAAATTCTAATTTAACTCACCTTAATCCACTTAATCGTGCAGCCCAGCTTCTCTTCTGACTTCTTTCTTTGCTGTGTGCAGAAACAGGACCTGTGGTGACGTCACTCCGGTCATCACATGATCCATCACCACGGTAAAAGATCATGTGACGGACCATGTGATGACTGGAGTGACGTCACCACAGGTCCTTTTCCTGCACACAGCAAAGACGACAGAAGAGAAGCCGGGCTGCGTGATCAAGTGGATTAAGGAGAGTTAAATTATTTTTTAATTTTTTTTAACCCCTCCAGCGCTATTGTATTATGCATTCTGTATTCAGAATGCTATTATTTTCCCTTATAACCATGTTATAAGGGAAAATAATACAATCTACAAAACACCGATCCCAAGCCCGAACTTCTGTGAAGAAGTTCGGGTTTGGGTACCAAACATGCCGATTTTTCACAAGCGCATGCAAAACGCATTACAATGTTTTGCACTCGCTCCCGCAACGCACCCGCACCTTTTCCCGCAAAGCCCGTGTGAGAGGCCTTAGGGTGCATTCACACAACCGTATGTACTTTGCGGTCCGCATCCATTATTTTTGCGGATCATTTGTAACAATGCCCATCCTTGAATGCCAAACGGGCAAGTTCTATTATTTATTTATTTTTTCCGGAGCTAACAGACAGACATACAGATGCAGACCCATTGAAATAAAAGGGTGTGCATCCTATCCGCAAAAATAACATTGCGTGAATGCACCCTAATAAAAAGTAAATGCTGAAAAGACCCCAAAATACCAGACAGATGTCTACCATGACATTCCCATCATTTACATGCAACATCTGGTTACTACTGCTAGTGAAAGTAAAAAAAAGAAACTGAATGTGAAAAGAGCTTTGAAATCAGCTTTACATCACAAACGGCAGAATTCCCACAGGATGAGAATTACCTGGCTGATTGTATTGGTCCTCATAAGCATCTAGCCAATAAAATCTGAAGACCTGATCACCATCTTCACTGGTTACTAAAGGAAGGAGACTTGAATCGACTTGAATTTCATTTGTAAAAGTCTCAGCCTCATCTGGCATTCGATCCCAGCTTGATTCCCCGTAAAAAGTGGAACCACTGAAAGAAATAGATTAATTTAAAATTGAAGTCAGTAAAGCAATAGAGTCTATTAAATGCATGTTTAGGACTCTAATATAATATGAACAACACTTCAGGAAGACATTATGCAGTTTACATTTTTGTCCATACGTGTTAGTATTTGATGTAACTACAATCAACTGGTAAACCTTACAAATATTGCTTAAACTTTAAGCCTAGTCCGAATCATAGTTTATAAAGCTGAAAAATAGACACCTGTCCATCTAGTTCAGCTTTTTTTTTTCTCTATAAAATAGATGTTTATTCAGCACATCGATAAGACACAAACAGGGACAAATGTCTCAGTAACTACATGTAATCCTACAGCTACAATAAGAACACTTTTCTTGGGTTGGGTGTTTTTCCAGCCAGGGCTCCATAGTAGAGGTCTACAAATCACTACTGTCTCCATATCAAAGGGATAGGCATCTGCTCAATCAGCAGGGTTTAAAGGGGTTGTCTCAGTTCAGCAAATGGCATCCATCATTTAGTGAGTCAGCCCAAGCCACCCACCAATGCATTCCGATTGACAACATTGCTCACCTTGCAGCATAATAAATCATATATATTTCTTTATTTTTCAATGCAAATGCAACAGTCTAGAGATAACGGAAGCAAGCTTCGGATGTTACACCCGAAGTCGCTTTGTTCAGAACTTCAGATTAATACTGTACGGAGATTTTTTTGTGAAACTCACCTGTAAAATCTTTTTCTCGTCTTTTCCATTGGGGGACACAGACCATGGGTATAGCTTAGTCCACCACTAGGATGAGAGACACTATGCAAATAAGAAGAAACAGCTCCTCCTCCACTGGCTATACCCCCATGCTCCAACAGGAGGACCTCAGTGCGTGCAAAAGCAGTAGGAGAAGGAGACCCAAAATCAAATGTTCACAAAGAACAACAAAACCTAGGAATACCAGCATCAGGCCGTTAACCATAAGGTCCCAAAAACGATAACCAACCCCTCCTGCAACAGACAAGAATGGGTGGGAGCTGTGTCCCTCAATGGAAAAGACAAGAAAAAGATTTTACAGGTGAGTTTCACAAAAAATCTCCTTTTCTCGCCCATTCCATTGGGGGACACAGACCATGGGACGTCCTAGAGCAGTCCATAGGGTGGGAGACCAACACCTCCAGAGGGAAAAAGTCCAGCGGTTAAACAGGAACCACAGCCTGCAATACCTTGCGCCCAAGGACAGCATCAGCCGACGCCAGAGAGTGCAGTCGGTAGAAATTTGTAAAGGTATGTAAGGACGACCAGGTGGCCGCCTTAGGCCTCATGCACACGGTCGTTTTTTTTTGCGGTCCGCAAAACGGATTTCCGTTGTTCCGTGACCGTTTTTTCGTCCGTGGGTCTTCCTTGATTTTTGGAGGATCCACGGACATGAAAAAAAAAGTTGTTTTGGTGTCCGCCTGGCCGTGAGGAGCCAAACAGATCCGTCCTGACCTACAATGCAAGTCAATGGGGACGGATCCGTTTGACGTTGACACAATATGGTGCAATTGCAAAACAGATCCATCCCCCATTGACTTCCAATGTAAAGTCAGGAGTCCCTATTATACCATAAAAGCTTTTATGCAGACGGATCTTCGATCCGTCTGTGTGAAAGTAGCTTACGGCCACGGATCACGGACGCGGATGCCAATCTTGTGTGCATCCGTGTTTTTTCACGGACCCATTGACTTGAATGGGTCCGTGAACCGTTGTCCGTCAAAAAAAAAAAACAGGTCATATTTTTTGGACGGACAGGAAACACGGATCACGGCCGCGGATGAACAATGGTGCATTTTCCGAGTTTTCAACTGACCCATTGAAAGTCAATGGGTCCGCAGAAAATCACAGAAAACAGAACAACGGCCACGGATGCACACAACGGTCGTGTGCATGAGGCCTTACAAAGCTGTAATGCAGACGATCGATTGCGCGTAGCCCAGGAGGCCCTCACCACCCTGGTGGAGTGCGCGATAACCCTACCCCGGGACCGATAGGCCAGGGCAATAGCCGACCGGATCCACCGAGCCACAGTGACCTTGGAGGCCGCCAGACCCTTAACGAGGCCCCTCGGGAATCACAAAAAGGGAGTCCGAGCGGCGAAATGGGGCAGTAACCGACAGATACACCCGCAAAGCACGGACAACATCAAGAGAATGGAGAGCGTGCTCCTTGGGGCAAAAGGAGGCCAGGATTATATCCTCGTTGAGATGGAAGGGGAAAAACGCCTAACTTCTCGCAAAAGGCAAGAAAGGCCTTCCAGTTTCTATAGTATATCCGGGATGAAGCTGGTTTTCTGGCTTTGATCATAGTCTTCACGACAGAGTCCGAGAAGCCCCTCTTCTTCAAGTTGGTGGTCTCAACAGCCACGCCGTTAAACAAAGTGACTGGGACTTCCGGTTCCGGCGCCGACATGTGAGGACGCCAGGCACAAGAGCTCCGTAGCGATTGAGATATAAAACACTCACATTGCCCGTGTGCCGTCGGGAATCGGGCGAACATTACCCAGATATCGACAATAGCGTATGGATCGATTTCTGACCACCATGGGCAAGAAAACAAGAGGCAGAGCGACTTCTCCCGCGTGGCCGGAGGACCAGGCTGCTTCAATAATGGCGTCTAACACACACGAGGCGGCATTATCTGCAGAGCCGCCGGGAAGCGCTAATGACTGTACGGGAGTGAAAGCAACAGAGGTGCGGTCGCATCAAATTGATTACAAAGAGCTAGCGGTGGAGGTGGCCACGCAACTAGCCCCGGATTTGCGGGAAACACTCGCGGCGTCGGTCGCTAACGTGATGCAACAATTACAGGAGGCAGTCCAGCAGCACGAAGGCCGGCTGGATGAGGCAGAAGGCCGCATACAAGTAATAGAAGACACCACGGAATCGATTCTACAAAAGCTTCAATCAGCCTTAGCTGACAACAAACGCCTATGAAGCTGGAGGATCTAGAAAATAGGTCCAGGCGCAATAACTTAAGGCTGGTGGGTCTCCAGGAATCTATCCCACAAGGAGACTTACTTAATATATGCGAACTGGAACTGCCTCAGGTCGTGGGGATAACAAGACGTTGCAAAGTGGAATGTGCCCACAGAGTGGGACCATCCCATCCTGCTAACGATCACCAGCCAAACAGACCGAGACAAGTGGTTATGAGGTATCTGGACTACACAGATAAGGAAACAATCCTCAAGGCGTTCAAAGCCCGCAAAGAACCCGTCACATTTAGGGGAATGAAGATCCTTATATTCGGAGACTACTCCGCGGAAGTCACGAAAAAGCGTAAGGCCTTCTCTCCCTTGTTCACCCAACTTCATTGCGGGGGAGTTAAGTTCGCCCTTTTGTATCCAGCCAGTCTAAAGGTCTTTAAGCTTGATGGTTCCAGCAAGACATACACATCGCCCGAGAAAGCCGCGGTTGACCTGGATGAGAAAGTAGGTCCTACAACACGTGGCCAACGAAACTTAAATAAGAAAGCGCAAGAAGGATCATCCTCGGATACGGAGCAAGGAAGACCGCGCTTTAGAGACCGCTGAGGACTTTAACATGTCCAACAGAAGATTATCGGGAGGAGCCGACGGACTCTAAAGAGGGACACCGGCGGTGATTGTAAGGAGTCTCTCTCTCTGTTGGGAGGGACTGGGAGAGATGATACTGGTTAAGAGGTGAGGTGGGCCGGATCATTTTCTTCCAAATGTTTTTGCCTTAAAGTTTTAATATTTTCAATCGTTTCTGTTGCTGGGGAGCATTGCAGCAATGCTATATATATAGTATTGTGGGATAGGAGACACTAAAGTGCCTGACGTCACATGTGGAAAAAGTCTGTGAGAGCTGTGAATGGAGCACTAATCAGATCTATAGTGCCCTTCGCTCTTTATATGTTATTGTTCAGTATGGTTTACTGTTGTAATATGGGGTATTTGTGGGAGGGTAAAGGGAGCCAAGGTGGGGAATATGTTAGTCACATGCAATCAACTGCCTCAGGAAGATGTCTATATCTATTATATTGTTATGAAATTTGTGTCGTGGAACGTTAAAGGGTTGCGCTCCCCACATAAGCGCAATATGATACTAAAATGCTTAAAACATTTAAGAGCTGATATTGCTATGTTACCACTTGCCAGAAGATGACTTCCATAGAATGGAAAAGTCTTGGGTGGGTAAGGTTGTGGGCTCCCAGGCAGTACATCATAAAGCAGGGGTATTGTTCCTCCTACATAGAAATCTAGCTTATGACATTCTTGTGGTTGAATCTGACGACATGGGGCGTTGGTGGACCTTACATCTAAGTACAGATTCAGGAGAAATTAAACTACATAATATATATGGCCCTAATAGCGATAAATATTTCTTTGCTGATCTGGCGACCAGACTGAAAAGAGACCCTGTTACAAGACAACTAATTGGGGGAGATCTCAATACTGTAGTTAACACGGCGGAGAATAGAAGAGCAATTAGCCGATCTGATATACCCCACACGCATGACAAAGTGCTTGAGCCCTTCTTAAGGGATACAGCCATGACAGATGTATGGAGACTAGTCAATCCAGAAGACAGGGACTTCACTTTTTATTCACCTCCACATGACTCATGGTCCAGGATCGATTACTTTTTAATTTCAGATTCTCTGAAATCTAGAGTAATAGATCCAAAAATCCACGACATGGTGATTTCGGATCATATTCCAATTTCTGTGATGCTTTTAGAGCTTCAACCAAAAGGCCAAGATATCATCTGGAGGTTCCCCTCTTACTTATACAATGATGGAAATTTTAAGGATACCCTTCGAGGCTGGTACTTGGAGTTTAGGGGGGACAATATGTAGAGTGTAGATAATCCTTCTCTATTCTGGGATACAGCTAAAGACGTCCTAAGGGGCAGGATACTGGCATATGTGAGGGGACTAAAGAAAAAAATAACGCAACAACTCCAAGATCTCAGTTTCTTCTTGCGTAATGCATACACAGCCTATCAAGCTAACATGACTGAACAGAAAAAGGAGGCCTGGCATTTGGCTAAAAGGGAATATGAGCTGTGGTACGAGAGGAAAATGAAATGTAGCATGTCCAATCTAGAGAACAAGTTTTTTTAGAGGAGGAAATAAATCTGGGAAACTATTAGCCAACCTCATAAAGAATTCTAGACGACAACCCCATATCCTGAAAATAGCTGACGCCGGTGGTGTCATACATAACAAACCTGATAAAATTGTTTCTATTTTGGGGGAATACTATAAGGAATTGTACAAGGATCCAGGACCCAAGGCCCCAATGTCGTCCTTTTTCTCCAGGTGTGTTAAGTTACCAACTCTTACTGATACTCAGCTAGAAGTACTAAACTCCCCAATATCTGAGAACGAGGTGCTTGCAGCCATTAAAAGTTTACACTTACACAAGGCCCCGGGTCCAGGTAGATACACAGGGGAATTCTTCAAGATGCTAGAAGAAGATCTGAAAGGCCCATTGGCGGCGGTGTTTAATGGCATACTAACAGGTTCTCCATTATTGTCAACAGATAACTTAGTATATATCAAGCTTATTCCCAAACCGGGGAAGGATGTCCTATACCCCTCCTCGTATCACCCAATATCATTGACCAATGTAGACCTTAAATTAGTGGCAAAGATCATGGCTGACAGGCGCTCTTCTTTTATGCCGGGCTTAGTATCTTCACCCCAATCCGGATTTATTAAAGGTAGAGCTGCAGTATCCAATATTCGAAAAGTTCTGACGGTACTGGACGCAGTGCAGTGGAACACTTGTCCTTCTCGGCGGCCGTCGCTGATGGCATTTGACAATGTCCGGTGGGATTGGTTAGAAGAGATTTTAAGTAGAATGGGTTTTAGAGGTCCAGTCCGGACTTTTATATCAGCACTTTATGCAACTCCCAGAGCTCGAATAGCAATCCCTGGCTTCTTATCTCCTTTCCCATTATGCAGGGGAACACGTCAGGGTTGCCCGCTTTCCCCGCTACTGTTTAATTTAACACTTGAACCATTGGCTCGCATGCTGGAAGGTGGAGACGTCTTTAGAAGAATAAAAGTAGGTCAAAAAGAAATATGCACGTCCCTTTTTGCGGATGATATATTGCTATTCATGGCTGATCATTCGGAAGACCTGGAGAACGTTTTACGACTCCTGGATTCTTTTGGGCCGGTCTCAGGTTTCAAAATAAATCTAGATAAATGTGTTTTACTACCATTAACGTCACTGAAGATAAGAGAATTGCTTCCAGAATCGTGTAAGAGTATTACGGTGAGCGATTCACAGATTACATGTTTGGGAATCAAGATAGGAAAGTCTCCTTCATCCCTTTATAATCTGAATTACCTCCCCTTGTTCAAAACAATCAAAAGTGACCTTGATAGGTGGCAGAGTCTCCCACTATCCTTAACGGGCAGGACTCATCTATTGAAAATGGTATGTTTTCCTAAACTGCTATACCCCCTACAGACGATCCCAATACTTTTAAGACACTCTGATGTCCAAGACCTCCAATCCGTGTTTATCAGATTCTTGTGGTCAGGAAAGGAACCCCGTATCGCCCTTTCAAAATTGATGCTACCAAGAAATATGGGCGGTCTGAATGTGCCGAATATTAGACTATACAATTTGGCGTGTCTTCTTAGACATGGTTTGGACTGGGTACACGGGACTAATCACTTCTCAAATTTTGAGTTGGTGACCCAACTGTCCCACCCATGCCCACTAATAAATTTACTCCATACGAGGGGACAGACTGCCACCGCGCTTGAAACACTCAATTATAATACGTGATACGGTGGTAGTATGGAAGGAAACACGTAAGTTAGCTAAGAAACCATTCTTGGCTTCCAGGGTAATGAATCTATGGCAATATCCAGAATTCCCACAAGGGGATACAAATAAGATGTTTACACATTCTTCCTTTTCAACAAGTTTATCTTTTCTGCAAGGAGAGGTTGAGTGATGTCACGGGCGAATGTGTTGGGAACTCTTTAGTATTTTCTTTGGGAGCTGATAGTTCCAAACTTTTCATATCTCACATATATCGGGTGTTACTTGAATCCGTTAATAAAGCATCAGCACAAGTTCTTTTTAAAAAATGGGAGAAGCAGCTCAATATAACAATATCGCCTGAGAAAATCCTGCAGGGATGGCTTAGAGTGTGTAAAGCGGTGCCTTGCGAGGTGTGGCGAGAGTCACACCTTCGGTTGATGCATTCGGCCATCTACGCCTTCACCTTTCCCAGGAAATCAGATAACCCAACTTTCCTTACTGCTTGCCCGAAATGTGGATTAGATAGGGCAGACTTAGCACACTGTATATGGCTATGTCCACAGATACAGACATTTTGGGAGCAGGTCAAGAGTTGGATTAGGGATATCTGGGGATATATCATGAGACTAGTTCCTAAAGTTCTGATCTTTCATGATTTTGAAGAATCGCAGCACCCTCCTCCAATAATAGTAGATGTGGCCCTGGTGGTATCCTAGCGATGTTTATTACAGTGGTGGTTGAGATCAGAGGTACCTAGGCTCCAAGAGGTAAAAGCGCAGATGATACACTATGTATATAGATATGGTTGACACGGAATCAAACAAGGATAAGAAAACTAAATGGTTTTTCAAGAGATGGAAAACCTTTATTGCTAATAGCTTTGCCCAGGATGAAATAAGAAGCATCATGCAATCATTCAAGTACACGGAATGGTATAGCCTAGAAACACTCAAGGGTACATTGGGGAAGTTGGCTATTGAATAACATAGAAATGGGGGGTGGAGGAGGAACGAAACAAAATAAAAGGGTCCATTCACACGTCCGTAATTTGGGTCCGCATTAGTTCCGCAATTTGCGGACCCATTCACTTTCAATGGGGCTAGAACAGGTGCAAATCCACATTTCCTGGATCCGCATCTGTTTTTTCGGGATCCGCATCCGTTTTTTCGGGATCCGCAATTTCGTTCCTGGAAAAAATAGAACATGTCCTATTCTTGTCCGCAATTGTGGACCAGAAAAGGCATTTTCTATTATAGTGTCTGTGATGTGCGGATCCGCAAATTGCGGATCGCACATTGCAGGTGTCCGTGTTTTGCGGATCCGCAAAACACTTACGGACGTGTAAATGGACCCTAAGTGGAAGTATAGTTAGATATAATGGATAAAATAAAGAATAGGTCGGCAGGAGACAAATTGATAAATTAAAGGAAGTGGTTGTTGCAGTGGTGACTCGGATGGGTGGCAGGGGAGGGGGGAATGTTCTGTGTAAAGGTCGTGAGTTAATGTTTTGTTTTTTGTTTTTGCTTTTTATTGAAAATGATGTAATTCTGTATCACCAATGTGCTGAATCTGTAACCAAATGCTGTAACAAAACAAAAAACAAAGTGACTGTAAATTCCGGTGGAAGAGCGGACCCCGAGACAGCAGGTCCTCCCTGAGAGGAAGAGGCTACGGAACGTCTGCCAGCATCCGAGAGACCTCCGAGAACCAGGCGCAGCGAGGCCAATCTGGAGCGATGAGAATGGTTGGGATTCCTTCTGCTGCTACCCTGCGAAAAACCCTTGGAAGCAGAGGCAGTGGTGGGAAGACAGAGGAGCGCGAAGTCTTGCCATGGAGACACCAGAGCGTCCACCCCGTACGCCTCCGGATCCCGAGCTCGGGCCAGGAACGTGGGAACTTTGTTGTTGAGCCTGGACGCCATCAAGTCCACGTTCGGGCGGCCCCAACGGTGACAGACGTCCTTGAACACGTCCGGATGCAGAAAATTGCTCTGAGCTCCAGTATGTTGATCGGAAGGCGGGCTTCCACCTCTGAATACACCCCCTGAACCGTCCGAGCCCGGAGAACTCCACCCCAACCCAGGAGACTGGCATCGGTGGTGACGACTGTCCAGGAGATTGGGAGGAAGGATTTTCCCAAAGTCAGATTCTGAGGGGACAGCCACCACGTGAGAACTATGCGCACCTGAGGTGGAAGACGGATCCGAGAATCTAGACTCCTGGATGTCTTGTCCCAGAAAGACAGGATCGCCTGCTGCAGAGACCGAGTGTGAAACTGGGCAAAGGGGACTGCCTCGAAGGAGGTCACCATAAGCCCCAGAACCTGCATACACTCCCGGATGGAGAGACAGGGGAATGCAGAAGGTAAGATACCGACTCCCGTATCCGAGAGAACTTGCAATCCGGAAGGAAAACCCGGGCTGTAGTAGTGTCCATAACCATCCCCATGAGCGGCGCCAAGATCTTCGTGAATACCCGCGGGGCAGTCGCCAGCCCAAAGGGAAGGGCGACGAACTGGTAATGACGGCCGCCAATGGAAAAGCGCAGGAATCTGTGATGAGATTCTGCGATAGGTACATGCAGATAGGCATCCCGGATGTCCACCAATGCGAGGGACTCCCCTGGAAGAAGAGAAGCAATAACGGAGCGGAGGGATTCCATCCGGAACCTCCGCAACCGTAAGGACTTGTTTAAAAGCTTCAGGTCTAAGACCGGACGCACTGACCCCTTCTTCTTTGGCACTACAAAGAGATTTGAGTAGAATCCTGCATCCTGTTCCTCCAGAGGGACTGGAACAACTACTCCCCGTGCAGGAAGGGGTGAGACTGCTGGTAACAGAGCCGAGGCACGGGCCGGATCCCCCGGAACCCGAGAAGGAAAGAAACGTTACGGAGGTCTGGAAACGAATTCTATCTTGTACCCGGATGTTACAATTTCCAGAGCCCAGGCGTCTTGAACGTGAGCCCTCCAGACATGCTGAAAGGAGAGCAGACGGCCCCCCACCGCCAGCGGTGGGGGCGCCCCTTGAGGCAGAGGACTGCTTGGGAGCCGCGGGGCGGGCAGAACTCCCCTAGAATTGGGCCCGCGGGGGCCAGGAAGGTTGAGGCTTAAAGGAAGGCTTCTTGCGGGAGTCCTGAGAGCCGCCGGAGGAAGGGGATGTCTCAGACCTGGAGGAGAAGCGCCGAAAGGACTGGTTTCGAGAGCCAGAGGGGCAAGCTCTGAAGGCGCGCTTGGATCTGGATTGGGGCAGGAGTGTACTCTTGCCCCCCGTAGCGTCAGAGATAATCTCGTCCAGCTTAGCACCGAAGAGCCTGGAGCCCGCAAAGGGGAGGTTAGTGAGGGAGCGCTTGGAGGAAGCGTCGGCATCCCAAACCTTCAATCAGACCTCCCTGCGCTGCGTGACCGAGAGGGCCGACACCCGCGCAAAGAGAGTGCTGACGTCCAATGAGGCCTCACAGAGAAAAGTTGTCGCTTCGCGAGGTCCTGAGGATGGCGTTGCAACCACACCGAAAGCGCCCTGGCTACCCAGGCTGAGGCAAAAGCGGGCCACAGACCTGTGCCCGCCAGAGTAAAGATGGCTTTGGAAAGAGTCCAAACGCCTGTCAACTGAGTCCTGTAGGGAGGACCCGTCCAGGACTGGTATTGCCGTATTCTTAGCCAATCTGGCCACCGGCGGGTCGACCTTAGGAGGAGAAGACCACTGCTGCACATTATCTGCCGGGAAAGGATACAGGGTATCCATGCGCCTTGTGGCAGAAAAACGGTGATTAGGGCGCTCCCAAGCCTTTGAAAGGACCTTGGCAAACTCGCCATGAAGGGGGAATGTGACTGCCTCTGGTTTTCTGGAGTGGAAAAGGGGGAATTCCTGGCTACTAGTAGAAGGAGGCTCCCCCTGAATGTCAAAGGTGTCACGGACCGTCGTGACCAAGTCTGCCACCATGGTGGAGAGCTTAGGTGAGGGTTCCGGCTCCGTGTCCTCATCTGAGCCGGACCTTTCCCCTTCAGACCTGTAGTCCCTGCGAGGGGGAGAGACTGAACACGCCTCCAGGCGAGGGGGGGAAGCAGAGTCATCCGAGGAGGGATGCTGCTGCGTACGGTCGGGCGTCCTCTGTGGGGGGCACCGGGAGCTGTAGCGGTGCTAACCACAGGATCAGTGGCCGCTGTGCGCTCCATAAAGGCCATGGCCGCGCGTGAAACTTGGGCCAAGTCTGCGGCCGCCCTAGCTATGGCAGAGGCCCAGGAGGGCTCCGAAAGGATGGCGGAGGGACTGGGCTGGATTGGTGGAGGATGATCCTGTCCTGAGGCTAGGCAAGAGTCACAGGATCCAGTAACTGAAAGTGGCAGGCAGCATACACTACAGGATCCCAGTGGGACCAGAGTCGCCGCTTTAGATTTTTGGTGGGCCCTAGGTCTAGGCATGATGGCGACAATCCCGGAGTCAGGGTCTCAAACTTGCAAAACGCAGCTGTCCTACCATGACCTGTGAGGAGAAGCGCTGAGGCAAAGCGGATGCGCCAGAGCAGACGTGATAGGCTCCGCCCCCCAGTCGCATCACAGACCGCGCAGGAAATATGAAAAGGCATGACTACGGCTCCGAAAATGGCGTCCACCGGCAGAAAGAAGGGGTTAAAGCCCTCCGCGCAAACAGAAAAGGCGCAGCTGCCAGGTACTGCGAAAAGTCACAGCCCCATAAGGAATTCCTCCTCCCTCTCAACAGCTATTTTACCAGAGAAGTGGCTTTGAGTCATTGTATCTCAAGTCTAGTTTTACCTTACTATGGGTCAGAAAAAAACATTGTATTTTGAATATATTGTATCCTGAGGCCATTGTCCTGATTTGACAAGCTTTCCTGCAGACAGTTTTTCTGCTGCCAAACCTCATCACTATATGCAGTGCTCCCCTCTGCCTCTCCTAGTGAAATTGATTCGGTCAGGCATCCTCACTGCTCTGATGCCTGGCCCGTAAGTCTCACGCATCTGTCAGCAGCAGAACTACTGGCACATGCAGTGAAAATCTCAGAGCGGGAATGCCCACTTGAGGTCTTCACTGTGCATGCGCAGAAATAACTGTTATGATGCACGTGCGAGATTTCAAGCCCAGGCATTGGAACAATAAGGATGCTTGGCCCTGTCAATTTCACTAGGTGAGGGAGTGGCAGAGGTGAGGCAGTGTTCAAAGAGAGCCAAGACAGTCCCTCGGTTCTTTGAGCACCTCATTTGCATATAAATAAGAATCATTTTTCTGGCAATACTGATTGCAGCAAGAAATGGCTAGTCTTCATCACCATGATCAAACCTACCATAATGTATTCCAGTTATAGAAAGTTAACCCCCATTGGATCTGTAAGAATCCCACCACTGGGACCCCCATGATCACGAGAAAGAGGGCCTTGTACCCAATGATTGGTGGGGGTCCCAATGGTGGGATCCCCACTGATGTTATACAATCCCCAGGACGGGGATAACTCTCTATAAGCAGAATATGCATTTAACAGATACACAGGCATCCTACCCTAGGTGGTACATACAGAGACATGTAAGCCATTTTATCAGGTGTGTACACAACAAACGTTTAGGGTACTTTCACACTAGCGTTATTCTTTTCCGGCATTGAGTTCCATCCTAGGGGCTCAATACCAGAAAATAACTGATCAGTTTTATCCTAATGCATTCTGAATGGAGAGCATTCCGTTCAGGATGCATCAGGATGTCTTCAGTTCAGTCTTTTTGCCTTTTCAGGACTGAGATGATACCGCAGAATGCTGCGGTATTATCTCCGTCCAAAATTCTGCAACATTTGCATTGAAATGCATTAATGCCCGAGTGTTCCGGCAAAACAGATCCGTTTTTGCGGTCTGCGCATGCTCAGACCGCAAAAAATGTGAAAATAAATAAATGCTGGATCCGTTTTTCCGGATGACACCGAAGAGACGGATGCAGCATTTGAATGCATTTGTCAGACGGATCAGGATCCTGATCCGTCTGACAAATGACATCAGTTTGCATGCGTTTTGACGGATCCGGCAACGAAACTGCCTGTCGGAATCCTCTGCCGCAAGTGTGAAAGTACCCTTAGGCCTCTTTCACACGGGCGTCCCGGATTTGCAGTTAATCTTGACTGCAATTGCGTTCCGATATTCATCTTTTTCCGCACAAGTGCAATGCACGTGAGAGAAAACTGAATGTGGTTTCCAGACCCAAACCCAGACTTCTTCACTGAAGTTCGGGTTTGGGTTAGGTGTTCTATTCACTGTATTATTTTCCCTTATAACATGGTTATAAAGGAAAATAATAGCATTCTTAATACAGAATGCTTACTAAAATGTGGATTGAGGGGTTAAAAAAAAATATATTATTTAACTCACCTTATCAACTTGATTCCGCAGCCGGCATCGTCTTCTTTCTTTCTGCACCTGCAAAAAGACCTTTGATGACGTAATCGCGCTCACCACGTGGTGAGTGTGCTTGGTGACGTCAGCGCAGGTCCTGCTGAATAAAGATAGAAGATCCTTCCATCTTCATTCAGCAGGACCTGCGCTGACGTCACCAAGCGCACTCACCACGTGGTGAGCGCGATTACGTCATCAAAGGTCTTTTTGCAGGTGCAGAAAGAAAGAAGACGATGCCGGCTGCGGAATCAAGTTGATAAGGTGAGTTAAATGATATATTTTTTTTTTAACCCCTCAATCCACATTTTAGTAAGCATTCTGTATTAAGAATGTTATTAATTTCCCTTATAACCATGTTATAAGGGAAAATAATACAGTGAATTTACTTTAATGGGGTCCGGGGTTGCTCATCCCTATCATCTCCTAGTAACCATGCGTGAAAATCACACCGCATCCGCACTTGCTTGCCGATGCTTGCGATTTTCACGCAGACCCATTCATTTCTAAGGGGCCTGCGTTGCGTGAAAAAAGCAGAATATAGAACATGCTGCGATTTTCACACAACGCACAAGTGATGCGTGAAAATCACTGATCATCTGCATAGCCCTATTGAAGTGAATTGGACCGGATTCAGTGCGGGTGCAATGCGTTCACCTCACGCATTGTACCCGCACGGAATTCTCGCCCGTGTCAAAGGGGCCTTAGAGTAATGGTAGTCAAAGAAAAGTCCAGCTCACCCAATTGTCCAAACACCTGCGTGCATGGAAAAGGCTGGTGAGCCTGTATATCCTTGATATGAAAACACAATGAAGTTCCAGCACTCACGATTTTTGGTAGCTAAAATCTTCGTCTTTTATTCAGGCAGTAGACAAAATAGACAGGACATCCACCCACAAGTGTACCAAGGTTGCTACACTTGTGGGTGGATGTCCTGTCTATTTTGTCTACTGCCTGAATAAAAGACGAAGATTTTAGCTACCAAAAATCGTGAGTGCTGGAACTTCATTGTGTTTTCATAATGGTAGTCAAGTCTGCCCCAGCACAGTGTCCCACTGACTGCATTTACTGGGGTAACACTACAGTGGAGATAATACTCAGAGATCTAGTAAAACAAAATTTCATTCTAACTAATTAGCCTATTGAAAATTAACATGGAGGAAGAACTGTACATAACCCTATGTATTTCATTTTTATTAAGTTGGTTATTCATTTAGCTTGTGTCATATTATGTACCCATATAGTGCTACACTAGTGTATACCCACACCACAAGTAGTGATGATGAGATACAATTGCGACTGAACAATTCACTGCCCCAAGCTTTAGCCTGACAAAGGGGAAAGCCCAAAGCAGTTAGGCTGGATTTACACGTCCCCTTCCTACTTCTGGCTTTGGCACAAAACGCACATCAAAAATGGCAACAAAAACGGCATGTGTGTTTTTTCAGTCTGAAATAAAATGATTTCTTACATTTACAATTGCATTGAATACATGTTCAAACTGACAGTAACTTAGGAAAACAGTTTTCTTGTAGTACACAAGCATTAGAACCACATCTACATGTAATCTTGAAGGGGTTGTCCCATTATGACAACTTATCCTTTATCCAACTTCTGGGGCCCCCACGGATCACAAAAATGGGGGCCTGTGTTTTCCCATTTCAATGGAAACACAGATTGTCCACTGCCCCATTCAACTCTATAGGACTATGAGGTGTTAGTGCGTGGGGTGTTACTTCAGCATATTATACATCATGTCTGTGGGTAGGTTGCTATAGCTGTATATGGGCCTTACTCCTGAGTAGTTTGCCATTTTTTGCACGTATATACAGTCCTGATCAAAAGTTTAAGACCACTTGAAAAATGCAAAAAATCATATTTTACATTGTTGGATCTTAACAAGGTTCCAAGTAGAGCTTCAACATGCAACAAGAAGAAATGAGAGTGAGACAAAACATTTTTTGAGCATTCAATTAATTGAAAATAACGATTAAACTGAAACAGGCTGTTTTTCAGCTGATCCAAATTTTAGGACCACATGCCTTTAAAAAGGCCAAATCTGTGCAAAGATGTGGATTCATTGTCATTTTCTGTCAGGTAGTCACAAGTTGTGATGGCAAAGGCAAAAAAAACTATCCTTTTTGAACGTGGTCTGGTTGTTGAACTGCATAAGCAGGGTCTCTCACAGCACACCATCGCTGCTGAGGTGGGACGCAGTAAGACAGTCATTTGGAATTTCTTAAATGATCCTGAGGGTTATGGAACAAAAAAGTCAAGTGGAAGACCCAAAAAAATTTCATCAGCACTGAGCCGGAGGATCCAATTGGCTGTCTGTCAAGACACTGGACGATCCTTGACCCAAATTAAGGCCCTTACTGGTGCTGACTGCAGCCCCATAACCATCAGACGACATCTGAGACTGAAGGGCTTCAAAAACAAAAAACGTCTTCAAAGACCTCGTCTCCTTGAACACCACAGAACTGCTCGTTTGGACTTTCCAAGAGAGCACCAAACATGGGACATTCAAAAGGTGGAAGAAAGTTTTATTCTCTGATGAGAAAAAAATTTAACCTTAATGGTCCTGATGGTTTCCAACGTTACTGGCATGACAAGCAGATCCCACCTGAGATGTTTTCTACGCGCCACAGTGGAGGGGGCGCCATAATGGTCTGGGGTGCTTTTTCCTGGAACACTGGAGCTTCAGGAAGTGCAGGGGCGTCAAATGGCCGCTGGCTATGTCCAGATGTTGCAGAGAGCATTCCTCATGACTGAGGGCCCTTGTCTGTGTGGTAACGACTGGGTTTTTCAACAGGACAACGCTACAGTACACAAAGCCCGCAGGACAAGGGACTTCTTCCAGGAGAATAAATCACTCTTTTGGCCCATCCTGCGAGTTCCCCTGATCTAAATCCAATTGAGAACCTTTGGGGATGGATGGCAAGGGAAGTTTACAAAAATGGACAACAGTTCCAGACAGTAGATGGCCTTCGTGCGGCCGTCTTCACCACTTGGAGAAATGTTCCCACTCACCTCATGGAAACGCTTGCATCAAGTATGCCGAAACAAATTTTGGAAGTGATAAACAATAACAGCGGAGCTACTCATTACTGAGTTAATGTTTGGAAGTTGGATTTCTGTTTTGGGGGGGGGATTTGATCAGCTGAAAAACAGCCTGTTTCAGTTCATTCGTTGTTTTCATTAAATAGAATGCTCAAAAAATGTTTTGTCTCACTCCCATTTCTTCTTGTTTCATGTTGAAGCTCTACTTGGAACCTTGTTAAGATCCAGCCATGATAAATATGATTTTTTGCCATTTTTCAAGTGGTCTTAAACTTTTGATCAGGACTGTATGTGTGCTATGTGTAATTATTGACTTGATCATTATATTTTATCATCTATATGTATTCAGCACAGCACCAGTATTACTGCTCTGGTGAAATATAGCACCTAGGACTCTGTATTTTCCATGTATTCAGCACTATACAGTTGCAAGAAAAAGTATGTGAACCCTTTGGAATGATATGGATTTCTGCACAAATTGGTCATAAAATGTGATCTGATCTTCATCTAAGTCACAACAATAGACAATCACAGTCTGCTTAAACTAATAACACACAAAGAATTAAATGTTACCATGTATTTATTGAACACACCATGTAAACATTCACAGTGCAGGTGGAAAAAGTATGTGAACCCCTAGACTAATGACATCTCCAAAAGCTAATTGGAGTGAGGTGTCAGACAACTGGAGTCCAATTTAATAGGTTTGCTTTTCACAAGAAGCATTGCCTGATGTGAATGATGCCTCGCACAAAAGAGCTCTCAGAAGACCTACGATTAAGAATTGTTGACTTGCATAAAGCTGGAAAGGGTTATAAAAGTATCTCCAAAAGGCTTGCTGTTCATCAGTCCACGGTAAGACAAATTGTCTATAGAAGGAGAAAGTTCAGCACTGCTGCTACTCTCCCTAGGAGTGTAAAGGAGGACTGCAAGAGCACAGCGCAGACTGCTCAATGAGGTGAAGAAGAATCCTAGAGTGTCAGCTAAAGACTTAGCATATGCCAGAGACTTTTGTAACATCCCTGTTAGCGAATCTACGATACGTAAAACCCTAAACAAGAATGAATTTCATGGGAGGATACCACAGAGGAAGCCACTGCTGTCCAAAAGAAACATTGCTGCACGTTTACAGTTTGCACAAGATCACCTGGATGTTCCAGAGCAGTACTGGCAAAATGTTCTGTGGACAGATGAAACCAAAGTTGAGTTGTTTGGAAGAAACACACAACACTATGTGTGGAGAAAAAGAGGCACAGCACACCAACATCAAAACCTCATCCCAACTGTGAAGTATGGTGGTGGGGGCATCATGGTTTGGGGCTGCTTTGCTGCGTCAGGGCCTGGACGGATTGCTATCATCGAAGGAAAAATGAATTTCCAAGTTTATCAAGACATTTTGCAGGAGAACTTAAGGCCATCTGTCCACCAGCTGAAGCTCAACAGAAGAAGGGTGTTGCAACAGGATAACGACCCAAAGCATAGAAATAAATCAACAACAGAATGGCTTAAACAGAAGAAAATACGCCTTCTGAAGTGGCCCAGTCAGAGTCTTGACCTCAACCTGATTGAGATGCTGTGGCATGACCTCAAGAAAGCAATTCACACCAGACATCCCAAGAATATTGCTGAACTGAAACTGTTCTGTAAAGAGGAATGGTCAAGAATTACTCCTGACCATTGGGCACGTCTGATCTGCAACTACAGGAAACGTTTGGTTGAAGTTATTGCTGCCAAAGGAGGTTCAACCAGTTATTAAAGGGATTCTGTCATGACATTTTAGGCCTATAACCTAAACATATGGCAAGGTCCGTCCAAATAGCATGAATCTGAAACTGTACTTAGGAAGGCGCCGATTTCAACTGGGAAGGCGGCGCTGGGCACCAGACGGAGATGGCTGCAGCCGGGCACCCTATATGAAGCGACGTCCCCTTGGGCACCTTAGGTAGGTGAATGACAGGTTATAAAAACCTGTTTTATGTGCTAATAGAGCCACAGGCACATTTAATAAGTACAGTTTCGGATTCATGCTATTTGGACGGACCTGGCCATATGTTTAGGTTATAGGCCTAAAATGTCATGACAGAATCCCTTTAACCACCTCCCGACCGCCTAACACAGGGATGCGTCCTGCGGGCGGCCGGGTTATTCCTCCTGGACGCATCGGCGCATCCTCTCGCGAGACGCGAGGTTTCCTGTGAACGCGCGCACACAGGAGCGCGCGTTGACAGGATCAGAAGGTAAACGAGCTGATCTACAGCCTGCCAGCGGCGATCATTCGCTGGCAGGCTGTAGATGAGATTTTTTTTAACCCCTGAAAGGTATATCAGACGCTGTTTTGTTAACAGCGTCTGATATACCTGCTTCCTGGTCCTCTGGTGGTGCCTTTTGCTTGGATCGACCACCAGAGGACACAGGCAGCTCTGTAAGTAGCACCAAGCACCACACTACACTACACCCCCCCCCCCCTGTCACTTATTAACCCCTGATCACCCCATATAAACTCCCTGAACACCCCCCTGTCAGGCTCCATTCAGACGTCCGTATGTGTTTTGCGGATCCACAAAACACGGACACCGGCAATGTGCTTTCCGCATTTTGCGGATCTGCACATTGCCAGAACTATATAGAAAATGCCTTTTCTTGTCCGCAATTGCGGACAAGAATAGGACATGTTCTATAGGCTCTACAAAAAAAGCAGTGTTCGCCCGATCAGGCCTGATCTTGTGCGCACACTTGCGTTCAGTCCGCCCCACCGCAGTGACAGAAATTATTTTTTTTCTGATCACTGCAAAAACACCGTAAAATCACTGCAGCACTATAAAGATCACTTTTGAGGGGCATGGCAAGATTTTTTTTTTTTGCCACAAGTTAGCGGAAATTGATTTTTTTTTTAGTTTTTTTGTTTTTTCTAACAAAGTCTCATATTCCACTAACTTGTGACAAAAAATAAAATCTCACATGAACTCCCCATACCCCTCACGGAATCCAAAGGCGTAAAAATTTTTAGACATTTATATTCCAGACTTCTTCTCACGCTTTAGGGCCCCTAAAATGCCAGGGCAGTATAAATACCCCACGTGACCCCATTTTAGAAAGAAGACACCCCAAGGTATTTCGTGAGGGGCATGGCGAGTTCATGTAAAATTTTGTCACAAGTTAGTGGAATATGAGACTTTGTATTTTCCGCTAACTTGTGCCCAAAAAAATAATTCGAGGAACTCGCCATGCCCCTCACGGAATACCTTGGGGTGTCTTCTTTCCAAAATGGGGTCACTTGTGGGGTATTTATACTGCCCTGGTATTTTAGGGGCCCTAAAGCGTGAGAAGTAGTTTGGAATCGAAATGCGTAAAAAATGCCCTGTGAAATCCTAAAAATACTCATTGGAATTTGGGCCCCTTTGCGCACCTAGGCTGCAAAAAAGTGTCACACATGTGTTATCGCCGTACTCAGGAGAAGTAGGGCAATGTGTTTTGGGGTGTATTTTTACATATACCCATACGGTGTGTGAGAAATATCTCTGTAAATGACAACTTTTTAATTTTTTTTATACAAAGTTGTCAATTTACAGAGATATTTCTCTCACCCAGCATGGGTATATGTAAAAATACACCCCAAAACACATTGCCCTACTTCTCCTGAGTACGGCAATACCACGTGTGACACTTTTTTGCAGCCTAGGTGCGTAAAGGGGCCGAAAGTCCAGCGAGTACCTTTAGGCTTTACAGGGTTGCTCACAATTTAACCCCGCCCAAAATGCCAGAACAGTAAACACACCCCACAAATGACCCCATTTCGGAAAGTAGACACCCCAAGTTATTCGCTGAGGGGCATATTGCGTCCATAAAAGATTGAACTTTTTGTCACAAGTTAACGGAAAGAGAGACTTTGTGAGAAAAAATAAATAATAATCAATTTCCGCTAACTTGTGCCAAAAAAAAAAAAAAACTTCTATGAACTCGCCATGCCCCTCATGGAATACCTTGGGGTGTCTTCTTTCCAAAATGGGGTCACATGTGGGGTATTTATACTGCCCTGGCATTTTAGGGGCCCTAAAGCGTGAGAAGAAGTCTGGAATCCAAATGCCTAAAAATGCACTCCTAAAAAGGTACTCGTTGGACTTTCGGCCCCTTTGCGCATCTTGGCTGCAAAAAAGTGTCACACATGTGTTATCGCCGTACTTAGGAGAAGTAGGGCAATGCGTTTTGGGGTGTATTTTTACATATACCCATGCTGGGTGAGAGAACTATCTCTGTAAAATGACAACTTTGTATAAAAAAAATTGGAAAAAGTTGTCTTTTACAGAGATATTTATCTCACCCAGCAAGGGTATATGTAAAAATACACCCCAAAACACATTGCCCTACTTCTCCTGAGTACGGCGATACCACGTGTGACACTTTTTTGCAGCCTAGGTGCGCAAAGGGGCCCAAATTCGAATGAGTATCTTTACGATTTCACAGGGCATTTTTTACGCATTTGGATTCCCAACTACTTCTCACGCTTTAGGTCCCCTAAAATGCCAGGGCAGTATAAATACCCCATTTTGGAAAGAGGACACCCCAAGGTATTTCTTGAGGGGCATGGAGAGTTCATGTAAAATTTTATTTTTTGTCACAAGTTAGTGGAATACGAGAAAAAAAATTTTTTAAAATCATCATTTTCTGCTAACTTGTGACAAAAAATAAAAACTTCCATGAACTCACTATGCGAATACCTTAGGGTGTCTACTTTCCGAAATGGGGTCATTTGTGGGGCGTCTCTACTGTCTGGGCATTGTAGAACCTCAGGAAACATGACAGGTGCTCAGAAAGTCAGAGCTGCTTCAAAATTTGGAAATTCACATTTTTGTACCATAGTTTGTAAACGCTATAACTTTTGCGCAAACCAATAAATATACACTTGTTGTATTTTTTTTTATCAAAGACATGTAGAACAATAAGTTTAGAGAAAAAATTATATAGAAATGTAGATTTGAAAAATTTTACAACCGAAAGTGAAAAATGTCTTTTTGCAAAAATTTCGGTCAATCTTGATTAATATCAAAAAAAAAGTAAGAAAATGTCAGCAGCAATGAAATACCACCAAATGAAAGCTCTATTAGTGAGAAGAAAAGGAGGTAAAATTCATTTGGGTGGTAAGTTGTATGACCGAGCAATAAACCATAAAAGTAGTGTAGTGCAGAATTGTAAAAAGTGGTCTGGTCATTAAGGGGGTTTAAGCTAGGGGAGCTGAGGTGGTTAAATCCAAGGGTTCACATACTTTTTCCACCTGCACTGTGAATGTTTACATGGTGTGTTCAATAAAAACATGGTAACATTTAATTCTTTGTGTGTTATTAGTTTAAAGGAGTTAAGGAGCAGGGCACTCTCAGAAATTTCGGACCATATAGAGAACCATTATAAAATATATATTTATTGATGTACTGAATATTCTAAAACGATGGAACTCGCTATGAAAACATATCAAATCCTAAATGTAGGTAAATGACATCAGTTGATATATCTAAATAGCAGCAAATTGGATCTAGACAATATTCAAATTAATAGTAACAGCCCCAACAACAGTATATCGATGGTGATGATCTAAAATAATCGAACTGAAATAAAATCAAAGGTAACTATTGAGTCCACCTCTATCATTCAATAGTGTAACTTCAAAAGTTTCTTAATGTTTCCCACACCAAAACCAATCCGTCCTATGAATACAAATTTTAGAACTATCCTGAGCATAGCGGCATCCCGCTCAATCAGAATGGGTAGCGGCGTCCCGCTCAATCAGAATGGGTAGCGGCGTCCCGCTACTTTGAAGCTTGCAAGCGATTACAAAGTTACCTTCGATCCAGCTTCCATCGAGTCAGTCTTAACCAAGCCGTGGGATATTGCTGCTCCCTGCGCTGTGCTAATGATTGTTGTCGCACTACGATATCGGGAGCTTTTTCTTCTAGTGAAGACCACGCTGGCGGCTTATTGGAACAATAAGCCACCAGCGTGGTCTTCACTAGAAGAAAAAATTTGATTATTTTTTTTGTACTCGCCGTAAAATCCTTTTCTCGTAGTAGGCATTGGGGGACACAGCACCATGGGTATACGTCCAACTACCACTAGGAGGGACTAGACACAAAAAGTGTTGGCTCCTCCCAAGTGGGCTATACCCTCTCCACAGGCACGAGGCTATTCAGTTTGTACCAAAAGCAGTAGGAGAGAGCAGAAAAGCAAGGAACCAACTCCCGAACCGGGAAAGATCAAGAGACCAGCCAAGAGAAGCGGAAGTAAAAACATAGGTTGGGATCTGTGTCCCCCAATGCCTACTACGAGAAAAGGATTTTACGGTGAGTACAAAAAATCCAATTTTCTCGTGCATGGCATTGGGGGACACAGCACCATGGGACGTCCCAAAGCAGTCCCCGAGGGTGGGAAAAGAACAGCCATGCCACCGGTTGGGCATACAGGTGCAGGAGAACCATGTGACCCAACAGGAAAAAACACGGAATGGGCAACAGGTTCCATAACAAGGAAGAAACCTCAAGGAAGAAGCACCCCAGGACAAATGCCTGGAAGAAAATCCCAAATGCAAGAAGGCCACAAAGGGGAACACCGAGGTCAGCCAAGGGCTGGAGAAAAAAATTAGGACAGCACCGTGTGTTGGAACTACCTAATGCTCTAAATTGTCTCAGACCCAAAGAGCGAAAAAAAACTGTGGCCTACCCCTGACAGGCCAGGGGAGCAAGGAAACAGGGAAGCACTGGAAGCCAAACGAGTGAGGGAAGCCAAAGCAAGGCTCACATGTGAAGGGAGCAGGTCTCCCCTCACCGCAAGGCAGTTGAAGAAGTTAAGCGCCCTATTGAAAGGTGAAAACCCAAGGCTGTTAGAGGAAACCGCCAACCCTTGGAGAAGGAGGGGGTTGTAGGCAAAAGGCCAGGAAAAGAGAATGATAAGACCTGCATCCCAAAAACAGGAGACGAAGATCGAGCCTCTGTAAACAAGATATCACTGTGAAGCGTAAGACCAGAGGAAACTCTGGGCATATTAAGTATCAGGGAAAAAAGGAACCAGATACAGGCCCAGGAAATCTCAGCAGGGACACACTGGACTGAGAGACATGGGAGTAGAAGGAGAGTACTCCAACAGCCTAAGGAGGAAAGGTTCTACAACAGGAGGAGGTCCCTCCCGAAGGAGACCATACGGCGGAATTGCAAACCGTAGCACTAAACCACTCAATACCAGGTACTTGACGTGGGAGGCTGGGAAAAGAGACACGAATCCCAAGAGGACAACAAGGCTATTGGAACCCATAAAGGGATCAACCAACTCCAGAAAGGAGTACCCGGAATGGGCTCACAAGGAACCAGGAGCTGAACCACCAGAAGACAACACAAGCCAGAATATCCAGGAAAGGTGAAATGAAACTATCATAGGGGAAGGGACATTGGCCATGGACAACTAGCCATTCCAAGAATAGTGACTAGCAAACTGTGTACATTGTCCCAGAGAGGGCAAGTACAGCAGCTCGGGATGTACCACTAAATCGACAGACATCTATATGCATAAGAAATGCAGAAGTCGCCGGGTGAGACTACACAGAAATGTAGAAACCAGCTGCGACCGGCATACTAAAAACTCCCAGGGGGGAAAAAGTACCTGACAGGTGCAGACGACGGCAAGGTCCAAGGGGACTGCCCCTCTCATGTAGTACAACTAAGCAGAGAATATAAGGGAATACAGAGAACACCTGGACCCAGAAGGAACTATGGGACCCTGTCCGATGCCAGAGCAATCAGCTGAAAATTGGACCCAGTGGTCCTGTCCCTGACCCGTCAGGGAGGACGTCCAGCGACGATAAACCGTTGACCCCAGAAGGATTCCGTGTGGCGGAGGACATCCAGCGATGACCGAAAACTGCTGCAGCGGCCGGTGCTCACCAAGCTACGTGCCCCAACAAGGTAGAAGATCCAGTGGAGATCACTGTACTCCACCAGGAATGGGCCGCTTTGTAATAGGAAACAACACGAGTACTCCTCTATAACATGGGGTAGCACGGAGCGCAGCATACCGTAGTACCTTATAGAGATCGCAAGGGCAACACTAGCACAAAGGCCAACAACCACCTGGCCATGGTGTAGGGAGCGTGGTTGTATGTGGACCACCCGCCGGATCAGAACAGATCAGCCATATACTGGAGCTACCGAAAGTAGCACTAGACCAACAAGGTGGGGGTTGGGCTGGCCCACCCCTGCCAGATATGGAAACCATGCACATGCTGAACCAGGATGGCCTGTTGTAGACAGTGCCTTGAAAAGTACAAGGAGACCATTGAGCACGAGGAGTGGCAGATGTATGGAAGAATCAAAAGGATGGAACCAACATCCGCAGCACAGATTAGAACCCGGGGGCAGAAAGCACCCAGTAATACAGAAACTGTATGGGCCACAGATTGCACCATAGGGTCCAGCACTTGGGATACTACAAACACACGCCTAAAATATAGGTAAAGTGGCTGCATGTTGCACTCTAAGGAGAGTGGAAACATATCCACAGCATTTGGAGGGTACAGGTACTCAACCTGTAAATTAGAAATACGGCTGTGTAGTGCAGAGATACGAAAGCGTTTTTGAGGGGCTTGCTTATAGCAGAAGTAAACAGGAAAAAGAGTGAATCTAGGGCGCACACAAGGAAGTTAATTATGGAAGTAGAGGCAGCAGAGGCGGATTATATCCTGCAACCACAAGATGTCACTAGAGATAAATGGAAAGAATCCCAACAAAAATTTAATGACAGGTTATTGATGCAGGCAAAAAACAAAAGATTCTTTCAAAAAAAACTAGTGGTAGTTGGACGTATACCCATGGTGCTGTGTCCCCCAATGCTATGCACGAGAAAGCTCCCGATATCGTAGTGCGACAACATCATTAGCACAGCGCAGGGAGCAGCAATATCCCACGGCTTGGTTAAGACTGACTTGATGGAAGCTGGATCAAAGGTAACTTTGTAATCGCTTGCAAGCTTCAAAGTAGCGGGACGCCGCTCTGCTCAGGATAGTTCTAAAATTAGTATCCATAGGACGGATTGGTTTTGGTGTGGGAAACATTAAGGAACTTTGAAGTTACACCATTGAATGATAGAGGTGGACTCAATAGTTACCTTTGATTTATTTCAGTTCGATTATTTTAGATCATCACCATCGATATACTGTTGTTGGGGCTGTATACTATTAATTTGAATATTGTCTAGATCCAATTTGCTGCTATTTAGATATATCAACTGATATCAAATCCTAAATGTAGGTAAATGACATGTTTTCTATAGCGAGTTCCAGTTTTAGAATATTCAGTACATCAATAAATATATATATTTTATAATGGTTCTCTATATGGTCCGAAATTTCTGAGAGTGCCCTGCTCCTTAACCCCTTTGTTCTCATTTTATAGTGATCGAGTGAGTGTTCTCGATTGGTGAGGTGCACCTTTTTTGGTTTGCAGATAGCCTTGTGCGACATCTAACCCCGTTCTTTGTTATTAGTTTAAGCAGACTGTGATTGTCTATTGTTGTGACTTAGATGAAGATCAGATCACATTTTATGACCAATTTGTGCAGAAATCCATATCATTCCAAAGGGTTCACATACTTTTTCTTGCAACTGTATATCCAGCTAGAAGTCAAGTATAGTATCTGCAGATCTGTGCAATATTTATGTACTCAGCTTCAGGTATTATAAAGCCCTCAAATGTACTCAGCTTTAGGGCTAACTAGATTTTGTATGTATTCAGCTAGAAGCTAAGTGGAGTGTGACGGACCCCCAGTACTCAGGAAGAGTATGTCGGCCTCTGTATTCTTCCTTCCTCAGGATATATTGCAAACCGCTGATCTGTAGCTCCCAGTTTCCCCAGTCACTGGACGAGACTCAGTGTAGGTGAAACAAATTCTGCTTTATTGAACAACTGCACAGACTTAAATACAGAAATCGAACAGATGAGACTATAATCTCATCCCATCCTCTTTCCCTCCCCAGACATTCTGTCTGCCCCCACACCACAGGTGTCCACCTGCTAAAATAGCTCCAGACAGCCCTAGCAGGAGCCTGGCCAAAATGTCATTGTCCTGTGTCCTGAGGTCTTTCAGAGTACAATGGGAGATAACGACAGAAGGGGGGGGGGGGGGGGGGCTGACAGTCTTTTGAAACAAGTTACACAACATAACATAATTACACATATCCAACACCAGTACACATTTAACTCAAACTAATGACCATGTCATCACATAGTTCCCCCAAGATAGTCCATGGTAATTGGCCTTGGGTTTCGAGAGCCTGTATTGAATTGGGAAATTGGATGGCTGTAGGGCCAGGCTCCACCGGAACATCCATCCCTGGGCTCCGGAACCCCGGTTCAACCAAACAAGGGGGGGGGGTCTCCAAATACCTAGGCCCGTAGTCGCTAGGAAGGAGGCTGGCCATCAGCTTCCTCCAGGAGCCCAGGTCACAGTGGGTGCCGTGACATGGAGTATCTATAGCTCCGTGCAATATTCATGCACCCAGCCTTTGGTATTATAAAGTCCTTATATGTACTCCGCTTTATATATTTAGTCTGATATACAACCTTGGGCCTCTATCTTCTGTTGCCCTGGTGGAGTGCTTGATATATCTAGCCTGTTATATTTTTCTGGGGCTTGTTTTTTCTGCTCCCCGGGTGGAGTGCAATTACTAGGGCTCTTTGGTATCTTCTATGTACTTGGCTTTATTATGTAGCTTGATATAGGAACTTGGGGCGGGTTTCCCAATATTACATCTGTGACATAAGTGCTATATCTGATCTATGTACCCCATGTATTTTTTTTGGATCATTTTCCATCGTGCCTCTTTCTCCTTACAATTGTATTTAAATTATATATTTTGATTAATAAAGATTATTACATATTTTATAGTCATAGTCCCATTGATCTTTCTTTTGGTTAGGATTTATGCAGTTTTTTGATCTGAGGACAATTTGGATAATATGAGGTGGTTGTAAGTTTAACTCTATGGGACTGCCAAAGACTGCAGAGTAGAAATTATGTGGATGGGGGATAGGTTGGGGTAATGAGACAATACCTTTAATCTAAAAATAATCCTGATAATTTCTTGATCCTATGTGGTCTTGAGGATGGTTCCCACGTCCAGGTTTTTTGATGAAGCCTAGACCAGGAATATATTCATGAAGAGGATAAGACACAGTCTTTCTTTATACAAGTGTTCTGTTTATGATCCATTCCTGATTTTGGCTTCAAAGACTGCATCAAAAAAATCTGAACATGGAAACCCAGCCTCAAAGATTCTTCAGTGAAAGATGTGCAACACATGATGCAAGAACCTGAGAGCCTATGAAAAGAAAAATCTCTCCACATGTCAGCATGATCAACCCTATTAAACCAGGCATACAGCCTGGAAGAGTTTATCTTGCATTTTTATTTATATGTAAATTACCTAACTGAAGAACAGAGGGGATAGCCAGAGCCCTCGGAGCACCAGTTTGTTAAACCTTCTTCAGATTCAATCTCTCCTCCCTTCCCTTGGATTGACAGGGCTAGTCTTCTAGTGACTGCTGCTCTCCTAGTGTCAAGACCTGTATTCTCCTAGTTGTGCTGTATCTTCTGGTCTGGAAGTTTGCTCAGTCAGCGCAGATTCAAACTAAGGCTACTTTCACACTGCCGTTTCTGGGTCCGCCTGTGAGATCCGTTTCAAGGCTCTCACAAGCGGCCCCAAACGGATCAGTTTAGCCCCAATGCATTCTGAATGGATAAGGATCCATTCAGAATGCATCAGTTTGGCTCCGTCCAGCCTCCATTCCGCTCTGGAGGCGGACACCAAAACGCTGCTTGCAGCGTTTTGGTGTCCGCCTAGCGATACAGAGCCAAACGGATCCATCCTGACTTACAATGTAAGTCAATGGGGACGGATCTGTTTACATTGACACAATATGGTGCAATTGTAAACGGATCCGTCCCCCATTGACTTTCAATGTAAGTCAGGACGGATCCGTTTGACTTAGACTTAGACTTTTTTTACATAGTAATGCAGACAGATCCGTACTGAACAGATACCAGCGTTTGCATTTTAGGTGCGGATCCGTCTGTGCAGATACCAGACGGATCCGCACCTAAACGCAGGTGTGAAAGTAGCCTAAGCAAGCGCCGAGACATGTCTCCTGAGACCAGAAGATGCAGTGCAGACAGGAGAATACAGATCTCTGCACTAGAAGAGCAGTAGATACTAGAAGACTAGCCCAGTCAATACAAGTGTTAATATGAGAAAAATAAATTGTGTGCACACATTTCATACTTACATACAAGGTTTTTTGTCCATTTCTTCTTTTACCTCCTTTTTAATATCTGGCTCCACCTTAACAGTTGTGCTGATGTCACCTTTTATATCTGAATTCTCCTCCTCCATGGGTTCGTCAAAATCTCCATCATCAAAGTCAACCATTCCATCACCATCTGCTAAAATAATAAGTTGGATGAGTTGCTTTAGTGTATAAATCTTGTAACAAACATTTTAGAGAAGCCATTTGGGTATACTTGTTATACTAAATGTATTGTTAGAGCCAGTTGTATAGTTCTAGCAAATTTTTGGTAGCTTTCAGTGAGTGGTCTACACTTGTTATTAATTTAAAGTCTGTTATTCACCTTCTGTATGCATTTCATATGACATCATAATATGCTAGCCACTAACAGGAAGCAGATCTCCCAAACACAGTATTACATGGATCCCCAAAACCGTATGCTACATACCCATATTATAGCTCCATGAGACTCCCATTTTACGTTGGTACATCCAGAGCTAACATGCCTGTTATACAGCCCACAGGTGCAGTACTGTCTTGTGGATGAGCTCTCAGTTGGGCAGTACACAAGGATGTACCGTAAATGACAGACTGATTGCACTGAGCTGTACAGAAGTGATAAGCCATGTACAATAACCACTAGAATCTAGCAGTAAATAACATCACTGAACAATGCAGCTAAGCTTTTTCACTAACAAAATTTTCTGATGGAGGCGGAAACAACGCCGTTTTCGGACTGGAAGAACAGTAAACAGCTTTTGAACCTTGCAACATAAATTCTTATTAATCAACATAATGATTACAGGGTCCAACATATATTGTTGCCTGGCGGTTTTCAAGCAGCCCTATGAACCCCATCAGTGCATCCCAACAGCTTGTATATTAGTCTATTTCTAATATTCATAACTGTCTAAGGCCTCATGCACAAAACCGTAACATGGATAACAGACGTGTGAACGCCATATTATGGTGCGGACCCACAGACTTCAATGGGTCTGTGGTCCGCATGTGGCAGCAAAGTACACAACATGTCCTATAGTTTGCTTCAACATGTGTACCACGGACCTATTGATGCAGCGGTTTGCAGGCCACAAAAGACGAGGTCGTGTGTACAGCAAGTCCTTAATTTATTATTTTGGGTTTATCTAGACTTTGTGCCCAACTCAGTAAATGTGGCAAGGTGGACACACATGTTCAGTCTTACCTCTCTTTCTGCTCCTTATTGTGTGTGGAGATACTCCTTGTGGAGTGAGTGGGCTAATTAAGAAGCTGCAATGGCTTCTCAGAAGAAGATGTTAAGAAAGTGCAATTACAGTAACTCTTTCTCAGTACCTCCTCCCAGAAGCAGAAAAAAAACTGCCTTAAAAGCAGCCAGCTCACTAGGGATCCCCTCATATGCCCAAATTGTAAATGTTTGTAAAAAAAAAAAAAAAAAGCATTACGTTTAAGTGTTATTGATTATATGTAATTAGCAGCTTTTTAACAGTTAATGGGAGTGCAAACCTAACATGCCATAGAAGGAGCCTAAATGGCAACACATTTACAAAACATGCAGCATCCAGTAGAAGCCTACGTAGTTTGGAGAACTATAGGTCAGGTCAAAAGTGAAAAATTGGCAAGTCAGGCTACTTTTGCACTAGCGTTTTTTGCAGATCCGTCACGGATTTGCAAAAAGCTTCCGTTACCATAATACAACCACATGCATCCGTCATGAAAAGATCCAGTTGTATTATGGTCTTCTATAGCCATGACGGATCAGTCTTGCACACCACTGAAAGTCAACGGGGGACGGATCCATTTTCTATTGGGTCAGAGAAAACGGATCAGTCCCCATTGACTTACACATTGTGTGCCAGGACAGATTTGGCTCTGCTTCGTCAGGCGGACAGCAGAATGCTGCAGGCAGCATTTTGGTGTCCGCCTCCAGAGCGGAATGGAGACTGATCGGAGGCAAACTGATGCATTCTGAGCGGATACTTTTCCATTCAGAATGCATTGGGGCAAAACCCAACCCAAAAAGTTTTGGACCGCTTGCGAGAGCCCATGACGGATCTCACAAACGGAAAGCCAAAACGCTAGTGTGAAAGTAGCCTAACACACGTTTTCACTTTTGGTTCTGTAACTTCTGGGGGGGGTGTCACAAATCATTTGGACTGCTAATTTGTTCTGATGAGCGGTAATTGTGCTGGGGGCTCTCTTTTTGTAGAGTGATCTGTTCTTTTCCCTCATTTTGTCTTTGGGGTCTATACTGCAAGTGTTTGACTTTGTTCAACAAGGTAGATATATCACCCTGCACACGCATATACTACTGTTCTTTTGATACCATTTTGGGGTTATGAATTTTTGATCACCTTTAACTTTTATTTGGGAGGCAAGGCGATTTTGATTCTTTTCCTGTTACAGTGTTCACTGTTCACGAGAAATACTTTCTTTTTTTAATAGTTCGGGCATTTTTTTTGAAACTGCGATAAAAAAAATCATGAGTATTTGCAAATTAAGGAAAATGAGATTTTTGTGAACTCACCTGTAAAATCTCTTTCTCGCTTGATTCATTGGGGGACACAGGACCGTGGGTATAGCTTGCTGCTGCCACTAGGAGGCGACACTAGGCTGAAAACTTAGCTCCTCCCCTGCAGGCTATACCCCCTCCAGCCTGGAGAGAGCATTTCAGTTTGTGCTCCAGCAGTAGGAGAGACCAAATTAAAGTAAAAATCAACAGAAAACTGCACACTGTCATGAGACCGAACCAAACACAAGGTCCCAACAGACAAAACAGGAACCCCACTTGCCTCACAATATGTGGGTGGGTGCTATGTCCCCCAATGAATCAAGCAAGAAAGAGATTTTACAGGAGAGTTCACAAAAATCTAATTTTCTCGCTCATATCATTGGGGGACACAGGACCATGGGACGTCCTAAAGCAGTCCCCGGGGAGGGAAACAAAATTCTCCCAAACCAAGTCTCTATGGAAGTCACTGAACTGAGGCCTGCAGAACCCTGCGGCCGAGAGAAGCATCCGCCGAGGCCAATGAAGTAAAGGTGTGTAGAGAGGACCAAGTCGCTGCTTTACACAACTGAGACGCAGAAGCGTGGTGGAGGTGTGCCCAAGAAGCCCTGACCGCTCTGGTAGAGTGAGCAGTGATCCCGGGTGGAGGAACCTTGTCCCTGGAACGATAGGCCTCGACAACGGCCGAGTAAATCCACCGAGCAATAGTCACCTTTGAAGCCGCCAAACCTTTACGAGGGCCTTCCGAGATAACGAAACAGAGCATCAGTGCGTCTAAAGGGGGCCACCACCGACAGATAGATCTTCAAGGCCCGTACTACATCCAGACGATGGAGGGAGACCTCCCGCGGATGAGAAGGGTGAGGGCAAAACAATGTCCTCATTCACGTGAAAGGCAGAAACAACCTTTGGTAAAAAAGATGGCACTGGACGAAGAACCACCTTATCTTGGTGAAACACCAAAAAGGGTTCCTTGTAGGAGAGAGCTGCCAGTTCCGAAACCCGTCGAATAGAGGTAATGGCCACTAAAAAGGCCACTTTCCAGGAAAGTAGATGGACGGAAACTTCACTCAGAGGTTCGAACAGCGCTGTCTGGAGTGCACCGAGAACCAGGTTCAGGTCCCAAGAATGTAATGGGGGCCGATATGGGGGAACGGTATGATCTACTCCTTGCAAGAAAGTCTTGACCGGACTTTGGACGGCTAGAGTACATTGGACAAAAATGGACAGGGCCGAGACCTGCCCTTTGAGGGAACTGAGAGCCATGCCCAGGTCCAATCCCGAACGCTAGAACTGTCGGAAGGGAAAAGCCTGGGAGGAAGAGCTCGTTCCTCGCAGAAACGCAAGAAGGATTTCCAGGTCTGGTAGTAAATCCTAGAAGAGGAAGGTTTCCTGGCCCTAATCATGGTTCGAATGACCGCATCAGAAAAACCTCTGCGTTTCAACAGAAAGGTTTAAACAGCCACGCCGTTAAACGTAGCGTATCTAAACTCTGATGGAAGACTGGGCCCTGGGAGAGTAGATCGGTTCTGATTGGCAGAGGCCACGGAGCATCTCCTAGCAGAAGAATGAGTTCTAAATACCAAGCTCATCGAGGCCAGTCTGGGGCGATCAGGATTGTCTTGATGCCTTCCTTCCTGATTCTGCGTAAGATCCGAGGTAGAAGTGGTAACGGTGGGAACACGTAAAGAAACGCGAAGCTGTCCCCCAAGGCTCCACGAGAGCATCCACGCCGTGTGCTGCTGGATCCCTTGCGCGAGAGAGGAAGCACGGGCGCTTGTGATTGAACCTGGACGCAATCAAGTCCACTTCCGGACGTCCCCACCTGAGACAGATGGCCTCGAACACCTCCGGATGGAGGGACAACTCCCCCGGGTCCACTGTTGTCCGGCTGAGAAAGTCTGCGTCCAGTTGTCCACTCCCGGGGTGAAGACTGCCGAAATCATCGGAACATGGGACTCCGCCCACTGCAAAATCTTTGCAGACTCCTGCATCACCGGAAGGCTGCGAATCCCTCCTTGGTGGTTAATGAAGGCCACAGCTGTGGCATTGTCCGACTGCCCCCTATTCGGACGGCCCTGCAGAAGTGGAGTCCAATGGACAAGGGAGAGATAAATGGCCCGGAGTTCCAGTATGTTGATGGGAAGTTTGGACTCCGATGGAGGCCAAACACCCTGGACCGTCCGTGTGGCGAGAACTCCGCCCCAACCGCGAAGGCTAGCGTCTGTTGTAATGATCGTCCATATCACTGGAAGGAAGGATTTCCCCACCAACAGATGCGCAGACTCTGTCCACCAACAGACGGCTGTACGCGTTTGGAGGGACAGCCGGATCCGGCGATCCAGAGAATCCGGGGATTTGTCCCAAGATGACAAAATGGCTCGTTGAAAACACCTAGTGTGAAATTGAGCGAAGGGAATGGCCTCGAAGGAGGCCACCATCATGCCCAGCACAGTCATGCAATTGCGGATAGACGTATTGCGGCGTTGGAGTAATATGCGTATAGATATCTGAATGTCCACGCTCTTGTCCAATGGCAGGCGAACCACGGCTGCACCTGAGTCTAGTATCATGCCCAGAAACCCGATTTGTGTGGTGGGAGATGAGCAGGATTTCCGCCGATTGACTATCCACCCGAAGTGGGACAGGGTGCTAAAAGTGATCTGAAGACTCTCCTCGCATTGGGAGACTGTAGATGCTTTGATCAAGATATCGTCTAGATACGGGAGGAGAGTGATGCCCCTGGAGCGCAGGAGACCCAAGAGCGGGGCAAGCACCTTTGTGAACACTCTCGGAGCTGTCGCTAGGCCGAATGGCAGGGAGACTAACTGGTAGTGACATGAATGAATGTCAAAACGAAGAAAACGTTGATGAGTGGGTGCGATGGGAACGTGTAAGTAGGTGTCTTGGATGTCTATCGATGCCATGAGTTCTCCCTGTACCAAAGAGGCAATCACGGAGCGGAGTGACTCCATCTTGAACCGTTGAATGCGGAGGAAGCGATTCACTATCTTGAGGTCCAGCAGTGGGCGAACATCGCCATCGTTTTTGGGTGCTACGAAAACAGTGCTCCAGACTAAAAAAAATATCAAGGAGCCATTGGCTCCTAACCTGAAAAATTTATGAGCCAAATGAAATTTTTAGTCGCCAAATTTAAAATACATAATATAGCTGGGATGCTTAGGAGCATGGGGTTTTCTAAGCTACAGCCCACGCAGTTTAAGGAGTTGTACACTAATTTCCATGACCTGTCAGACTAGCCAGATTTGCGTTGATAATCCCTAGGTGCTGGGTCCCGGCTCATTCGCTTCCCGGCCTCTGCTGCTTGTCTTGGGCTTCTCCATGAAAACGTTTGGCTGCAGTGGCATCAAGACAATCTCTGGCCACGGTGGAGATCTGCTCCCCTTGCATCACATGACCATTTAACATAATGCATGGGAAGCAGTGGTCAGTCATTGGCTGTAACACCGTCAAATAGGAGGTTTTCATGAAGGGACTCAAGACAAGCAACAAAGGCTGGGGAGCAAATGAGCCGGGACCCCGAACTGGGCATCAGGCAAGTATGATCATCAACAAAGGTCCTGCCAGTCTGAGGTCCAGAAATTACTGTATCCAAACCCTTTAAGGAGTAATTTTTATATTTTTCTTTAAGGGGTTTCAAACCAGTATTATTCTATATGTGACACAGAATGGGTTCAAAAAGACTGCACTCCTTAAAAAGCCAATCACTTGAGAGTCGCCACTGCAACCAGTGACCACATCAGCAGGCATCACGCGTTGACGGGACCAGCATGATGGTGGGGGGGGCAGCTTTTTTTTTTTTTTTTTTACATTAAGAAAAAATATAACAGCTAAAAATATAATACTACACGAGCTTTACTCTTTATTCTCAACCCCTCTGCTTGCCGGTCAGTGAATGAAAACCTCTTGTTTGCTGTTGTTTCTTGAGGAAAGATCGCCCATATTCTAGTGCTGCTCACTGTGTAACTGTGGCTGGACATGGACATTCAGTCTGTCAATGTCAACCTTAAAGGTTTCCATTCACTGCCAGCAAGCAGAGATGTAGGAAAGCTAGGGGACCTCCTCTGGCAGCTGAACTAGCCTGTGCTTAACCCCTTATAGGCTGCTTCAGTGCCATTTTCCCTCTTTTTAACTCTACCACATGTCTTTGGCACAGAAAGGAGCAGTTAAGGGGTCTCTGCCCATCACCCCCGTGTCAGTAAGGAGCCGCGCACGGACATCGCCCTCCTTTTCTAGAACGTGCGCAGTCTAGGTGGCAATCTCTCCTTGTCAGTTGGCGTGCCTTGGGACTGCTGAGCGAACCCCTAGGCCGGGGGAGTCCCACCGTTTCATCATTCTGCTAGCAGTAACACGGACTGACGGGAAGGTTGACATCCGATTGCTATTCCCTATGTGGAAGTGAATACTGGTCTTGTGAAATAAGGGGAATAGATTAGATGATTTATGATCAGAAATGGTTACTAGTCTGTGCATTGATAGGATTGCGCTGGTTTCACACCGGAGTCTGTCTGCAGGAGCTCTGCACTACCGGGGTCGCAGAGCATTATATTGATTTATGATGCTATGTAACCCTTTACAGTTCTGGAATGTATTGGATAACACTGACCGCATTAGGTCAGTGTTATCCAGTACATTCCAGACCTCTAAGGGTTACATAGCATCATAAATCAATATAATGCTATGCGACCCCAGCAGTGCTATGCAGACCAGGACAGCGAGTGTTAAAGCAGCACAGCCGGCGCTTATACTTGTTCTTACGGATCTCTGCCTTCTCCTTGTGACCCCATAATGACCCAGTCCTATAAAACACTAATAAATCTGCATACGGGTGACTCGCCTCGTGTTATCAGCCGTGGACTGTGCGGCCCTAGTTGAAGTGTCTCCAGCAGCTCAGCGCCACAGCACAGACTCAACTCCAAAACTTGCCAGACTGCTGGAAGCGGGAGCACAAGCCACGCCCACCCTCTATGCCGGGTAATCTGAGGGGTGGGTCTTCACCCAGCAGCAGACGTCTGCAGCGTGTGTCTGTCTGCTGGATGAAAGCCTTTTTTTCTTAGAGGCAGAGCAGCGAGCGGAGGGTCTAGGCGCAAATGGCGACAAGACTACAAAGTCTTGTCGCCATTTAGCAGTTCTAAGTCGCATTGGCGACCATTTTGGTCACCATCTGGAGCCCTGGAAAAGGTTTGAATAGAAACCTGTAAACCGGATTTGTGTAAGGGGACCGTAATTATCACGCCCCGTTTGAGAAGGGACTGGACTGCTTGGAAGAAAGCAGCCGCCCGACCTGGATCCTTGGGCGGCTGGGAGAGGAAAAAACGGTTGGCTGGGATAGATTTGAATTCTATCTTGTATCCTGATGTCACTACCTTTGGAGGATGAATCCGCCGACCAGACTAAGCCACAGTTCTCGGCGGATAGATACCGCGAGAGCCGAGGAACGGGCGACCATCGTCCCCGCGTCCAGAGCCGCTTCACAGAGGTACTTCCCTGCCTGTGAAATTTGTACCGCCAAGGACTGGAGTTCCACCGGAGGAAGATTGGTCGCAAGGTCTTGGTTCAAACGGAGGGCCCACTCCGAAACCGCCTTGGCTACCCATGCCGATGCGAAGATCGGGCGTAAGGCTGAACCACTGGCTGCAAAGACAGACTTCGATAGCGAGTCAATGCGCCGATCTACTGGGTCCTGGAGAGAGGAGCCATCCGCAACCGGAATAGTCGTGTTCTCTGCGAGGCGAGCGACCGGTGGGTCTACCTTCGGAGGCGAGGCCCATTTTTCCACACAAGCAGTTGGAAAAGGGTAGAGCAAGTCTAATCGCTTTGGGACAATGAAGCGCAAACCTGGCTGGTCCCAAGCCTTTGCGACAACAAGGGAAAAGTCGTTGTGTACAGGGAAGGACTTAGGGGTCTGCTTTGTACGCAAAAACGACACTCCCTGGTGGCTGGTGGAGGGGAGTTCCTCCTGAACTTGGAAAGTGTCCCGGATAGCTGAAATCAGACTACCAACCATAGACGCAATCTGGGAAGACTGCTCCAGGTCCTTCTCCGTATCTGAATCCGCAATCTCACCATCTGAGAGTGCGTCACCTAAAATGGAGGACGTCTGAGATCGGGAAACGGGAGGGGATGCAGAGGCATCAGAAGAGGAATGACGACCTGATCTGGGCTGCTTGCTAGTAAGCCTGCTCCTAGTTTGTGCACCTTGCGAAGGTGAGGGCATCACTGTGGGTGATCTCTCTACCAAACGACCCAGTAATGAAAGGGTGGAATAGGAGACTTTGGAGAGGTCTTCTACTGCCCGGGACAGGGACCTTGCCCAGTCAGGTTCTCCACAGCCAGAGGGGTCTTGAACTCCTGTGGGTTGTGACAATATGGATGGATGGCTCTGTGGGGCCGCCTGACATGCAGAGCATAGAGAGAGTGACTGGCCACGAGGGAATTTAACAGAACATGAAGTGCAGGCATAATAAGTGGTCCTGCAGGGTGCCTGGTGAGGGGTCTTGGCTGGGTCTGACATTGTGTGGCTTCTCTATGCTGGAGGGGGTAGCGATCTCCTACCATTAGAAGTCCCAGGTCCTGTGTCCTTGTGGCAAGGGAGCGCTGGAGAGGTCTTCCGGAGTGCCGCGGTGGGAAAATAGGCTCCGCCCCCCGCGCGGGTCATGTGAGGAAATGGCCGGGCAGAAGCCACGCCCCCCCCGCTCGCATGCTAGGAGCCGCCATGAGACTGGAAGGGGTTAATATAGCGCCAGACATGTTGCCTCAGGAGATGCCCGGAGACTTAAGAAGTGGAGTGGGGAGGAAGAGCGCTGAAGAGGGAGAGATCGGACCGCTCTCGTAGTAGCAGAGCCGCTGCAGCCGCGATACTGCCGACATTAACCCCCGCAGTGCCGTACCGCCGCCGCTGAGGATCTGAGGACACAGGAGGGAGATCGCTACCCAGCAGACAGGGGTGAGGAGCTAAGGGAGGGAGAGAGGGGTGTAATACTCGCCTGTCTTCTGTGGACTTCGCCCTTAGATGTCGTCCCAGCAGGGCCACCCAACGACCGCTGGCAGAAGGCATCAGGAGTCCGGGCAGTATGGGGCTGGTGAGTAGGTGGCCCTATTGCTGGTAGGAACTAGGGGAGCGAGGTTGCCCTGGTCCACTTGTCTTCTTGGGGGGGCAAGGTGGTGGGACAACCGACACCGGCTAGCCTCCCAGGGAGACAGACGCCATGCGAATCTGTGCCCCATGAACCTAATAAAATATAAAATTAAAATAAAATTTCCAAAAGAGCCACCCTGCTAAGCAGGGAGGTCTGCCTCCTACGACAGTAACCTAAAAACTGAAATGCTCTTTCCAGGCTGGAGGGGGTATAGCCTGCAGGGGAGGAGCTAACAATTTTCAGCCTAGTGTCGCCTCCTAGTGGCAGCAGCAAGCTATACCCACGGTCCTGTGTCCCCCAATGATATGAGCGAGAAAAGGGTGACCTGCCTTTTTAATCCTATAAAATGTAATTATAAAAAAAATTCTATTTTTTGCTTTATTTTTTGCCTCTTCACAGGGAGCTTGAACATGTGATCCCTGGATCGATTATACCATAGGCAATAAAATAATATTGCAGTCTATGGCAAAAATGCTATGCTTTTATTGAGGCAAGGCCCTGTAGGAACTGGGAATCTTTACCTGAAACCCGTCTGCCTGAGTAACCAAATGGGGAGCCATTTGGTTGGGGGCAGCCCCCTGCCTCTAAATTACCTCATGTTGTGGTCGCAATTTCCCACAGTATCTGAGAGGTATTTTTTCTGCTATTTATGTTTTTCAGGCTAAAATTTTACACTCCACATTGCAAGGTGAAATGTATTGGAAAACACCCCGACCTACATTGTCAGAGGTTTGATAGGACATTATGTCCTCCCACCTTCTAGTATCTCCGTTAGCTAATAAAACATTGATTCAACTATAAAATCTTCCAATATAGTTATCTTAGTTTGGTGAGACTTTACAGAATGGGTAGGATCCAATCTTCTGATTGACATCATTGTCATAGTTCTGGAGGAGACATTTGACATCTAATATAGGAACGTACTGTAGTTATCTCTCCCTTTTGGGAGGAGATGGAACATGTCTTATCTGAAATTGTGAATTCCCCAATAACTCTGTCTCCTGTTATTAACCTTTTTCTTCTAAAGGAAGATCAATGGAAGTGTCATTCCCAGATAATTTTAAGGGAATCACTTCATATAGCACAAAAAAAACCATTGCTTTTAGATGGGTGGATCCACGCCTTCCTACTCTGTCTAGGTGAAAAGCATTAGTTCAACTATTCCTTTTGAACACAATAGAGAAAATTTATATCATTCCCCCTATGCCAGTTTTCTGTCATACAGAAGTGGTAAACCTTGCGTTTGTGACTTTTTTTTTATGCGCCTAAACCTAGGTTCAAGTGGACTTTCTACGCCACCTTTGTCTATTTCCCCAAAAGGGGTCATTGTGAAAGCATGGAGATGCAGAGCTCTTTCTGGCAGCGGAAATCAGGGATTGGTATAAACCACTGGTCCATAATAAATAATATATATAATAAAAAATATAAGTAATGCATTCTGGTAAGTGCGCTAATACCTTTTGAAGTTTCTTCCAACTTCACCACATCGCCATTTTTATCAGTACTTGCAGAACTACAGTGAGGTTCTTGCTTCAGCTCAATTTTTTTTGTGGAGGCATAGCTGGCCACTTTAGGAGGATCATAGTCCCGCTTGCGCACTGGAAGGGGTTTTCTGACACCTGCTGGAGCAGCCTGTTTATAGATATATATAAAATACAAAGCAACAAATAAACCAATATTTCAGGAAGTAGTGGGAGCAGACAGGCTGCCTGACTGGGACACATCACTTACCATGGAACTCGGAGATGCAGCAGGCAGAGAAAAAGGGTTAAGAGGTGTCCCTGCAGGTCTCTTCTTCTTCAGCATGATTATTGGTGGTGGTGTGAGTTGTGCTGGCTAAGGTGGGGAAAAAAACAAATGTATAATCACTATTTGTTAAAAGAGAATTTATAGAAAGTCTTTTATTCAACCTGTAAAATCACAAAGTGTAACAGACTTTGCTGAAACTTTCGCCAGTTTACAAAAGGTATTAAAGTCAGAGGTACGGTACTTTGGTAACGGCCTTTTATTTCCTTGATATAAAGTAAGAATGGGCACCTTACTTTTAGTCCTGAACACAAAAGGGGGCAAATAAAAACTTTTTTGTACGAGTGGCATTTAGAAAGTCGCAAACATGCAGTTCACATGTTTTAAAGCAGTTTAAATAAATCTGCCTTTATTGTTGTTCAGATGTCTGAGTGAGATCTGATACATTGTACAGTAAATACAGACTATATAGATTAAACTATGTAAGGCTGAAACTCCTGACAGGATACAAGGCATGTAACTGGCAGATAGTGTTATTCCTCATGTGAACACCAACAGCTTTTTATGAAAACCCATTTAGAATTCTTTAAAAGATGCTGTCTCATTAGGCAACTTGGGCAAATAGCCGATAGTCCTGTGCAGAGCAATAATAATAATTGTCATAGAAACTATTTAAAATTATACCTGTGATTTCAGATCTTGAAGTAGGTCGCCCAATAGATCATCTTTTGACAAGTCTACAGCTTTCTGCTGCAATGAAAAAACAAAAACCATTACGTCTTGATACCCCAGGTTATCTCAATACTGCTAAATCATTTTCACATTTAAACAGCATACTATCATTATGTACATTAGTGGCCAAATGCAGATCACGGATATCTGCTCGATGAGTGCCTGGCACCCACCCCCACCCTGATCAGCCGTTTTCTGCAGCACTGTGCACGGGTAGCACAGCGCCATTCAAAGTGTTGTGGCAGTACCAGGTTACTGCAGCTTAGCTGCTACTCAAGTGAATGGGAGCTTGGCTACAGTACCCCAGTGCGGCCACTACACTCTGAATGGAACCGTGCTTCCTGCTTGTTCCAGTGCCAAAAGATGCAGGGAACAGCTGATGAGTGGCATCCCCGGTGTCTGACCCTCAGCGATCAAATATTGATGACCTATCAGGAAGATAGGTCATCAATATCAAGAGACTGGAAGGAAAAATAAAAAAAATAAAAAAATAAAAATAAAAAAAAATCACTGTAATAGCCTCACCCACTTACAGGACAGACATGACTGCACATACATGCATATATTACAGGGACCTCTTATGTGTGGCTAACGCTCCACTTCAAATGGGAGATGCCAGAAATTAAACAATAGTCAGCCTCCACACTGAAGAAGAGGGCTAAATCTAAGGTCCACAAACTGCATGACTAACACTGATGTGGGCAGCATGGTGGCTTAGTGGTTAGCACTGGTGCTTTGCAGCGCTGGGGTCCTGGGTTCAAATCTGACCAAGGACAACATGGCTATTGAAAACGGTCTGGTTAAGTTATTCCTATCTGGTCGACTGTTTTCAAGTCGACCAGGATACAGTATATCCCTTATCCTGATGTGAATGCTTAACACACTTAGAATTTATTTTTTATTACTTACATCTGTAGTTTTTTTTCCAGCACTGGCCATAAACATTGCTTTGATATCACTTGGTTTGGACACAGATGACTTTTTCACATTAGCTTTTTCTTTACCTGCACTCTTGCTTTTCTTTCCTGAAAATTAGGGTAATTAATATACAACAATAGAAATCAACCCTATCACACCAAATGCTCAAGGGTAAAAAAAATAAAAATAAATACAAATCGTGGTTTTCCAGGATGACCAATTATCCTACCATTTACACTCCATACTGACATGCTTGTCATGTGTAAGGCTGGGTTCACATCACGTTTTTGCCATACTTTTAATTAAAAAACGTATACGTTAAAAACAGACGCCTCAGACTGATACCATATAGTGGTATCTGTCTCTATAGAGTACCATTGATGAGAAAAAAAAACAAAAAAAACTATACATTAACGTATACATTTCTTATTGGACTCTGCAGGATGGAAAAATGAGATTTTTTGTATAACTTACCAGTAAAATCTCTTTCTCGCTCTTCCTTGAGGACACAGAAGACCTTAGTATAGCTCAGCTCCCTAGGAGGCGTGACACTAAGTGAAAACTGTTAAGCCCCTCCTCCAGCAGCTATACCCTCAGCCTGGAGAGAGAGACTACCAGTTGCGTGCCCAAGTAGTTAAAACAAAGGCAAGGATCAACCAAACAAGAACCAACAAGTCAAACACCCGTCAGGGCAACCAAACCGTAATGGTAACCAAAAACAATTGGTGGGTGCTGTGTCCCCCAAGGAAGAGCGAGAAAGAGATTTTACTGGTAAGTTATACAAAAAAATCTTGTTTTCTCGCCCAATTCCTTGGGGGACACAGGAAACCTTGGGACGTTCAAAAGCAGTCCAAAAAGGGGGAGGGACTACAACCCAAGATGAATTAAGCATTTTTTGGCTTGTATTAGAGGGGAAAAAGGGCTTATTAGCAGTTGTGTGGTGAAGTGAGAAAGTTACAACCCTTTTTGGCATGTATTAGTAGAACAAAAAATATATATACTTGCCGTTCAGCTGTGCAGTTATATGTTCTAAAGCCCTTTTTTGCATGTATTAGTGGCACAAAAAAAGTATTTGCCATTGTGTGGTGAAATGAAAAAATGACAGCCTTTTTGGCGTGTATTAGTGGCAAAAATATTTATATTATTTGCCGTTCAACGGTGCAATTATATGTTCTAAAGCCTTTTGTGGCGGGTATAAGTGGGAAAGAATAAGGGCCCATTTGCCATTCAGCAGTGCAGTTATATGTTCTAAAGACCTTTTTGGCGTGTATTAGTGGGGGGGGAAAGGCTTATTAGCCATTGTGTGGTAAAGTGAGAAAATTACAGACTTTTGGGGTGTTCCATTTTCCTTTTTAATTATTTATTTGATCTAACAGTATGTCAGACAGAGAAGTGCCAGGCCCTGCACAGGGGAGTGGCTGAGGGCTAAATGTTTCTGGCGTAGGCACTGGTCGCAGCAGAGTAAAGGGGCGTGGCAGCAGGAGTTGAAGCGAGAGGCCTGAGCGCCCAGTGTCATCTAGCGGTCGTGTCTTGACAGGCAACCCAGCGGTTCTTGAATGGTTGACTCAGTCATCCACTTTGTCCCAAGTGACATCAGACACCCCCAGCCAAGAGTCTGGGTTCGTCAGACACAACTCTTAGTTGGCATGGCCCGGGAGCAGGCCCTGTGCCCTCACCTGTCCTCAACCTGCCTCTGTCCTTTTCTGTTCCCTCAGCCAGACAAGTATTATATGCTGTGGGCTCAGCTCCACTATACAGAGAGGACGAGCTACTAGAGGACAGTCAGCAGCTACTAGAGGACAGTCAGCAGCTACTAGAGGACAGTCAGCAGCTACTAGAGGACAGCCAAGATATGGAGGAGACATCCGCTGCTTCCTCCAGTATGCAAGCAAGTAGTGATGAGGAGAGTGGCGTGGGAGCTGGTGTTGCGAGCGGTCAGGCTCCTGACCCAAAGAGCCTTGAGGAGGACATCAGTAACGTGCAGACAGTACTCGATGATGATGTAGCAGATCGCACTAGGGAGCCGGGTGAATTAGGGGCTTTATCATCATCACATCGGGAGAAGAGGGTGGCAGCTTACCTGTGAGGCAGTGGCGGTACCAGCAAGTCACTGGCGTGGCCGGGAGTCAGCAGTGGGAGGTCGAAAACCAAAACATGCCCGGGGTAGACCACCCGCTACGCAGGAGCCTACCTACCCGGAAAGTAGTGGTGCAGCAGTTCAAGGAAGCAGCGGAGGTAGCAGTCAGTCAGTCAGTGTGGAGTGTTGGGGGTAAAATCAGCTACTCAGCGGTGTGGCAGTTTTTTGTTAAGTCGCCGGAGGTGAACATGGCCATTTGTAGAATCTGTGGGGACAAAGTGAAGCATGGCCAGGGTGCCAACGTTGGCACCAGGGCCCTGCGTCAACATATGCAGCGTTACCATAAAGTGGCCTGGGAGAACCGTGGCTCTAATGTGGTGGTCCAGCCTTCCGCAGCAACCGCTGCATCACCCAGTGGCACGCACCCAATTTCAGGCAGTCAAGGCTCTACCACCTCAGCCAAAGGGAGCTGTCTGTCCTTCCCATCATCTGCTAGTCCTGATGCTCCTGCTCTTCCTCCTACTCTTCGTCAGTCATTCCGTCAGCAATCGATCACCAAAGCGATAGCCAAGAGACAACAGTATGCGTGCACTCATCCAAAGGCGCAGAAGCTGAATGTGCTCTTGGCCAAGTTGCTGGTGCTGCAGTCCCTCCCTTTCCAAGTGGTGGACTCTGCACCTTTCAGAGAACTGATAGCTTGTGCTGAGCCGAGGTGGAGAGTCCCAAGCCGTCATTTCTTTGCCAAAAAGGCAGTACCAGCCCTGCACACGTATGTCGAAAAGAAGGTGAGCCAGTCCTTGAGCCTGTCGGTGTCTGCCAAAGTGCACGGCAGCGCTGACGTGCGGAGCTGTAACTACGGTCAGGGACAATACCTGTCCTTTACGGCCCATTGGGTGAATGTGGTCCCTGCACAGCCACACTAGCTACTTGGTAAGGCAACACCGCTTCCGCCTCCACATTCTCACGCTGTTGGTCTTGCGACAATGTCCGCCTCTGCCTCCTCATCCTCCACCGTGTCCTCAGCCTCCACTGCAGGGACAATTCACAGTGCCCCTCCAGCATACCACACATGTGCAGGGCACGGCGGTGTCACGCTGTTCTGCACCTCTTGATGATCCCCTGTTTAACTTTGATGTCAGCCAGTGGCAGCTCATGCGCGACACCTACCGTTTGCTCAGACCCTTTGAGGAGGCCACGTTATTTGTCAGTCACCAGGACTACGGGATGAACAACGTCATTACACTGCTTCATGTCCTGGAACAGATGCTAGTAAATCTGGCTGGTCAGGGGACTGGAGACGTGGCGCCTAGATCTCACGCCACACGAGCCCTGTGGTGGCTGAACTGGAGGAGGAGGACATTGGACCACAAGCAATGTGTAGTGAAATGGGTGGGTTTTCTACACAGGTGACAGGAAAGGAGGAGAAAGAGCAGCCAGAGGATCTACAGGGCGATGAGGAAGACGAGGCAGAGGACCCGGACACACCATGGCAGTATGCAACGGAGATGGAGACGGGGAGTCCCTCCGAGTCACTTGCACAAATGGCCCGATGCATGTTCACTTGCTTGCGTAGTGATAGACGAATTGTCACCATTCGGCAGAAGGATGACTTCTGGCTCCTCACCTTGTTGGACCCTCGCTACCGGTCCAAAATGCGGCCACAAATCCAGTTTGGCTGCCCAGTAGTTCAGCGGATCTTTATTGTGGGGTGGCAGGGTGCTGTCCAAGTATGCCACCACCTGCTGGTTCAGGTCCTTCTCCATGTCTAGCTGCTGGTAGTGAGTAGTTTCTTCACTAGGCGGGTGAAGAAAGCTGCTCATCAGCAACTCTAGACTCAAGTTGCTTCTGGTGGAGCAGGAACTATTCCTACCTTCATCCCCCCCCCCCCCCCCAATAAGAGATGAGCGATTTTAATATTTATAAATTCGTTCACGCTTCGTTTGGTGGTAAAAGGTGAATTGCGTTATGGATTCCGTTACCACGGACCATATTGCAATTCTAGGACTGAATGCATAACTGAATGCCTTTAGAGCATGGGTGTCAAACATGCGGCTCGCGGGCCGCATGCGGCCCGCAATGAATATCTTTGCGGCCCGGCAAAGATGCAGCATCGCAGACTGCTATGTATGAGCCGGGAGAGAGGAGGGGCTGGAGTCCGTAACTAGGGGCGGGGCCCGGTGCAGTCACTGTACTCTTACACCGGGCCCCGCCGCTCACCAAAGTATTTATAAACGTGAATCCTTATCCTGTTATTAAGTTGAACTAACGCTGCCCTCTCCCATGTTCCCATGTTCCCCTGTATCCCCATAGCACTTACTTAAGCTTCAATAGCAGGCAGAGCGGACGGCAGCAGTAACGTCACTCACTGACGTCGAGCGCCTGCTCCGCCCACTTTATGAATGAAGCAGGCGGAGCAGACGCGCGACGTCAGTGAGTGACGTTACTGGTGCCGTCCGCTCTGCCTGCTATGGAAGCGTGTTCGTAAGTGCTGTGGGGATACAGGGGAACATGGGAACATGGGAGAGCGCAGCGTTAGTTCAACTTAATAACAGGATAAGGATTCACGTTTATAAATACTTCGGTGAGCAGAGGGCCGGTGTATTGGGGGACACTTATGAGGGGGATCTGTGGATGACATATAGCAGTGTCATCCACAGATCCCCCCCATAACAGTTCCATCCACAGATCCCCCCACCTCATAACAATGCCATCCACAGATATCCCACCCCATAACAGTTCCATCCACAGATCCCCCACCTCATAACAGTTCCATCCACAGATCCCCCACCTCATAACAGTTCCATCCACAGATCCCCCACCTCATAACAGCTCCATCCACAGGTCCCCCACCTCATAACAGCGCCATCCACAGGTCCCCCACCTCATAACAGCGCCATCCACAGGTCCCCCACCCCATAACAGCGCCATCCACAGGTCCCCCATAACAGCGCCATCCACAGGTCCCCCATAACAGCGCCATCCACAGGTCCCCCATAACAGCGCCATCCACAGGTCCCCCATAACAGCGCCATCCACAGGTCCCCCATAACAGCGCCATCCACAGGTCCCCCATAACAGCGCCATCCACAGGTCCCCCATAACAGCGCCATCCACAGGTCCCCCATAACAGCGCCATCCACAGGTCCCCCATAACAGCGCCATCCACAGGTCCCCCATAACAGCGCCATCCACAGGTCCCCCATAACAGCGCCATCCACAGGTCCCCCATAACAGCGCCATCCACAGGTCCCCCATAACAGCGCCATCCACAGGTCCCCCATAACAGCGCCATCCACAGGTCCCCCATAACAGCGCCATCCACAGGTCCCCCCACCTCATAACAATGCCATCCACAGATATCCCACCCCATAACAGTGCCATCCACAGGTCCCCCATAACAGCGCCATCCACAGGTCCCCCCACCTCATAACAATGCCATCCACAGATATCCCACCCCATAACAGTTCCATCCACAGATCCCCCACCTCATAACAATGCCATCCACAGATCCCCCATAACAGCACCATCCACAGATCCCCCACCCCATAACAATGCCATCCACAGATCCCCCCACCCCATAACAATGCCATCCACAGATATCCCACCCCATAACAGTGCCATCCACAGATCCCCCATAACAGTGCCATCCACAGGTCCCCCATAACAGTGCCATCCACAGGTCCCCCATAACAGCGCCATCCACAGGTCCCCCATAACAGCGCCATCCACAGGTCCCCCATAACAGCGCCATCCACAGGTCCCCCATAACAGCGCCATCCACAGGTCCCCCATAACAGCGCCATCCACAGGTCCCCCATAACAGCGCCATCCACAGGTCCCCCATAACAGCGCCATCCACAGGTCCCCCATAACAGCGCCATCCACAGGTCCCCCATAACAGCGCCATCCACAGGTCCCCCATAACAGCGCCATCCACAGGTCCCCCATAACAGCGCCATCCACAGGTCCCCCATAACAGCGCCATCCACAGGTCCCCCATAACAGCGCCATCCACAGGTCCCCCATAACAGCGCCATCCACAGGTCCCCCATAACAGCGCCATCCACAGGTCCCCCATAACAGCGCCATCCACAGGTCCCCCATAACAGCGCCATCCACAGGTCCCCCATAACAGCGCCATCCACAGGTCCCCCATAACAGCGCCATCCACAGGTCCCCCATAACAGCGCCATCCACAGGTCCCCCATAACAGCGCCATCCACAGGTCCCCCATAACAGCGCCATCCACAGGTCCCCCATAACAGCGCCATCCACAGGTCCCCCATAACAGCGCCATCCACAGGTCCCCCATAACAGCGCCATCCACAGGTCCCCCATAACAGCGCCATCCAATGAATATCTTTGCGGCCCGGCAAAGATGCAGCATCGCAGACTGCTATGTATGAGCCGGGAGAGAGGAGGGGCTGGAGTCCGTAACTAGGGGCGGGGCCCGGTGCAGTCACTGTACTCTTACACCGGGCCCCGCCGCTCACCAAAGTATTTATAAACGTGAATCCTTATCCTGTTATTAAGTTGAACTAACGCTGCCCTCTCCCATGTTCCCATGTTCCCCTGTATCCCCATAGCACTTACTTAAGCTTCAATAGCAGGCAGAGCGGACGGCAGCAGTAACGTCACTCACTGACGTCGAGCGCCTGCTCCGCCCACTTTATGAATGAAGCAGGCGGAGCAGACGCGCGACGTCAGTGAGTGACGTTACTGGTGCCGTCCGCTCTGCCTGCTATGGAAGCGTGTTCGTAAGTGCTGTGGGGATACAGGGGAACATGGGAACATGGGAGAGCGCAGCGTTAGTTCAACTTAATAACAGGATAAGGATTCACGTTTATAAATACTTCGGTGAGCAGAGGGCCGGTGTATTGGGGGACACTTATGAGGGGGATCTGTGGATGACATATAGCAGTGTCATCCACAGATCCCCCCCATAACAGTTCCATCCACAGATCCCCCCACCTCATAACAATGCCATCCACAGATATCCCACCCCATAACAGTTCCATCCACAGATCCCCCACCTCATAACAGTTCCATCCACAGATCCCCCACCTCATAACAGTTCCATCCACAGATCCCCCACCTCATAACAGCTCCATCCACAGGTCCCCCACCTCATAACAGCGCCATCCACAGGTCCCCCACCTCATAACAGCGCCATCCACAGGTCCCCCACCCCATAACAGCGCCATCCACAGGTCCCCCATAACAGCGCCATCCACAGGTCCCCCATAACAGCGCCATCCACAGGTCCCCCATAACAGCGCCATCCACAGGTCCCCCATAACAGCGCCATCCACAGGTCCCCCATAACAGCGCCATCCACAGGTCCCCCATAACAGCGCCATCCACAGGTCCCCCATAACAGCGCCATCCACAGGTCCCCCATAACAGCGCCATCCACAGGTCCCCCATAACAGCGCCATCCACAGGTCCCCCATAACAGCGCCATCCACAGGTCCCCCATAACAGCGCCATCCACAGGTCCCCCATAACAGCGCCATCCACAGGTCCCCCATAACAGCGCCATCCACAGGTCCCCCCACCTCATAACAATGCCATCCACAGATATCCCACCCCATAACAGTGCCATCCACAGGTCCCCCATAACAGCGCCATCCACAGGTCCCCCCACCTCATAACAATGCCATCCACAGATATCCCACCCCATAACAGTTCCATCCACAGATCCCCCACCTCATAACAATGCCATCCACAGATCCCCCATAACAGCACCATCCACAGATCCCCCACCCCATAACAATGCCATCCACAGATCCCCCCACCCCATAACAATGCCATCCACAGATATCCCACCCCATAACAGTGCCATCCACAGATCCCCCATAACAGTGCCATCCACAGGTCCCCCATAACAGTGCCATCCACAGGTCCCCCATAACAGCGCCATCCACAGGTCCCCCATAACAGCGCCATCCACAGGTCCCCCATAACAGCGCCATCCACAGGTCCCCCATAACAGCGCCATCCACAGATCCCCCATAACAGCGCCATCCACAGGTCCCCCATAACAGCGCCATCCACAGGTCCCCCATAACAGCGCCATCCACAGGTCCCCCATAACAGCGCCATCCACAGGTCCCCCATAACAGCGCCATCCACAGGTCCCCCATAACAGCGCCATCCACAGGTCCCCCATAACAGCGCCATCCACAGGTCCCCCATAACAGCGCCATCCACAGGTCCCCCATAACAGCGCCATCCACAGGTCCCCCATAACAGCGCCATCCACAGGTCCCCCATAACAGCGCCATCCACAGGTCCCCCATAACAGCGCCATCCACAGGTCCCCCATAACAGCGCCATCCACAGGTCCCCCATAACAGCGCCATCCACAGGTCCCCCATAACAGCGCCATCCACAGGTCCCCCATAACAGCGCCATCCACAGGTCCCCCATAACAGTGCCATCCACAGGTCCCCCATAACAGCGCCATCCACAGGTCCCCCATAACAGCGCCATCCACAGGTCCCCCATAACAGCGCCATCCACAGGTCCCCCATAACAGCGCCATCCACAGGTCCCCCATAACAGCGCCATCCACAGGTCCCCCCACCTCATAACAATGCCATCCACAGATATCCCACCCCATAACAGTGCCATCCACAGGTCCCCCATAACAGCGCCATCCACAGGTCCCCCCACCTCATAACAATGCCATCCACAGATATCCCACCCCATAACAGTTCCATCCACAGATCCCCCACCTCATAACAATGCCATCCACAGATCCCCCATAACAGCACCATCCACAGATCCCCCACCCCATAACAATGCCATCCACAGATCCCCCCACCCCATAACAATGCCATCCACAGATATCCCACCCCATAACAGTGCCATCCACAGATCCCCCATAACAGTGCCATCCACAGGTCCCCCATAACAGTGCCATCCACAGGTCCCCCATAACAGTGCCATCCACAGGTCCCCCATAACAGTGCCATCCACAGGTCCCCCATAACAGTGCCATCCACAGGTCCCCCATAACAGTGCCATCCACAGGTCCCCCATAACAGTGCCATCCACAGGTCCCCCATAACAGTGCCATCCACAGGTCCCCCATAACAGTGCCATCCACAGGTCCCCCATAATAGTGTTATGCACAGACCACCATTAATTCAAAGCCCACCAAAAGCACAACTTTTGGTTAAAAATATTTTTTTTCTTATTTTCCTCCTCGAAAACATATATATATATATATATATAGGTCTCACTTGTGTTATTGGGCAACGGGATGTTGGGGGTCAGCAGTCATGAAACAACAATGTTGTTCTATGAAAATGTACGATATTTTTTTTTTTTTTTGATGCGGCCCACATAAACTTAAATTTTGTTTTTTTGGCCCATGTTAGCCTGCATAATGTCCCCTGCATAACGGAAACAGAACGGAGCCGTTTGGCTGCTATTATGACGGAATGTCACCCTGTGGCCTCCTCCTGATGCTGCTGCCACCTCCACACTGTCATTGGGCCACTCTGTGGCCTCCTCATGCTGCTTCCACCTCACCACTATATCATAGGGCCACTCTGTGGATTTCTTATGCTGTTCACACCCTCCCTACTCATGACTGGGCCACTATTTTACCTTTCAGCCTGGCTGACATCATTTATTTGAACGTTCTTCTGATCTGTCAGAAGGAAGGAAAAATGAGACGCACAACGGATCCTGTCTATGTAACAGCTGTAAGGCCTGCATGACATGGTCCCCATTTTGCATCAGAATTGGTAGTTAAAAGCAGGAGTGGGTACAAAACACAGAAGACATGCAAATATTCCATTCACGTGTCATCTCTGTTTTGGATTCACTCCAGTTTTTTTTGGCTTTAGCAATACTGATGGAATACTGACCAAATGCTGACCGAGTGAAGGCGGATGCTCCACAGACAGGATCCGTTTTTTGGGGGTTATTGTTCCGACAGATCAAAAGAAGGGCAAAATAATCAGTGACGCCAACACAAACTTACTGCTGACACCCTTTCCACTGTGTTGGGGAGGGGCTCTACTTGTATACGCGTTTAACAGAACAGGTTCTGTAGACATCTATGTGGAATTAGCTGCCGACGGTGTAAAAATGAGTGCGCTTCTTCTTGCCGCTAACATCGACCTGTAAGGCTGAGTTGATACTTGAACTATTTGGTCAGCTTTGACCCCGTAACTGCCCAAATAAAGTTAAGAGTGCAGCGATTCTAAGAGCAACGCCCGTCATCTGCATGTCATACGGACTCACAGTATTGTTTCACTAGCACAGCAGACTCCCTATGAGTGTTACTGCAAGGCACAGTGTTCTACACCACTACTCTCTGTAGCCAGGAAATAGCTGTTTTTTTACGCGATTTGCCACGAATAAATTCGGATCGAACCTATTTTATTCGAAAAATGCAATTTTTGGGAAATTCGCTCATCTCTAGTCATCAATATTAGATCAGCAGGAGTCCAACACCCAGCACCCCCGCCGATCAACTGTATGAGGAGACTGTGTGTCGTCCTGAGGACAGATCATCAATATTATAAAATGTGGATAAACCCTTTAGGGCCGTTTCACACAAGCATGCCCAGTGCAGGAATCGCGCTCTGTGTTAGGATCCATTCACACGTCTGAAAAATGGGTCCACATCCGTTCCGCAATTTTGCAGAACAGGTGTGGACCCATTCATTTTCATTGGGGCCGGTGTGCACTTCCATTGCGCAAAAAAAAAAAAAAAGAGAACGTCCTATTCTTGTCCGCAATTGCGGACAAGAAAAGGAGACTTTTGTATTACTTACCAGTAAAGTGTCTTTCTCGCTCTTCCTTGGGGGACACAGGAAACCATGGGTATAGCTCTGCTCCCTAGGAGGCGTGACACTAAGTGAAAGCTGTAAGCCCCTCCTCCATCAGCTATACCCTTCAGCCTGGAGAGAGAGACTACCAGTTGCGTGTCCAAGTAGTGAAAGATAACCACCAACCGGAAAAAAAGGAACTGTCAAGCCCCAACGGGGGCAACCAAGCCGGAACCACAACTGTAAACCCAAATGAAGGGCGGGTGCTGTGTCCCCCAAGGAAGAGCGAGAAAGAGACTTTACTGGTAAGTAATACAAAAGTCTCCTTTTCTCGCCCATATTCCTTGGGGGACACAGGAAACCATGGGACGTTCCAGAGCAGTCCCAGAAGGGAGGGACCAGAACAAATTAGACCAACACCGGAGGCATCAATCAACTGCCGCCTGCAACACCAGACGGCCTAAAGCAGCGTCAGCCGACGCATGAGTATGCACCCTGTAGAGCTTGGTGAAGGTGTGCAAGGAGGACCAAGTGGCCGCCTTGCAAATCTGCTCCGTAGAAGCCCGATTCCTCTGAGCCCAGGAAGCCCCGACCGCTCTAGTGGAGTGAGCGGTAACACCGAGGGGCGGAACCTTGCCCTTGGCGAGGTAAGCCTCAGTAACAGCCATCTTGACAAAACGGGCGATAGCAACTTTGGATGCCGCCATCCCTCTGCGCGACCCCTCCGGAACCACAAAGAGCGAGTCAGTACGCCTGAAAGAGCTGGTTACCTCCAGGTAAACCTTGAGCGCCCTGACAACGTCCAGGCGATGAAGCTCCCTCTCCCGGGGGTGGGAAGGGGAAGGACACAAAGAGGGGAGAACGATGTCCTCGTTCAGATGAAAGGCGGAGACCACCTTAGGAAGGAAGGAAGGGACCGGACGAAGGACCACCTTGTCCTGGTGGAACACTAGGAAAGGTTCCAGACAGGAGAGTGCAGCCAATTCGGACACCCTCCGAAGAGAGGTGACGGCCACAAGGAAAATAACCTTGCAGGACAAAAGTCGCAAGGAAACCGTCCGCAGAGGCTCGAAAGGAGAAGCCTGGAGCGCTGAGAGAACCAGGTTCAGGTCCCAGGGCGGTACCGGAGGGCGGTACGGGGGAACCGCGTGAGCCACGCCCTGAAGGAAGGTCTTGACAGGACCAAGGGGGGCCAGTGGGCGCTGAAACAAAATGGACAGCGCAGACACCTGACCCTTCAAAGAACTAAGACCCAGACCCTGGGCGAGTCCGCTCTGCAGGAAGGACAAAACAGTGGGGAGAAAAAAGCGGAGCGGAGGAATCCCCAGATCGGCACAGAACCCCAAATAGGTCCTCCAGGTCCTATAATAGATCCTAGAAGAGGACGGCTTGCGGGCACGGATCATGGTGCGGATGACGTCCGCAGAAAAACCCCTACGTGTCAAGATGGTGGTCTCAACAACCACACCGTCAAACGTAGGGACCTTAAACGCGGGTGGAAGATCGGTCCCTGAGAGAGAAGATCTTCCCTGGCGGGCAGCGGCCAGGGCGCGTCTGCCAGGAGCAGCATGAGGTCGGCATACCAAGACCGGCGGGGCCAGTCCGGAGCGACCAGAATCACCGAGACGCCCTCCGCCGCGATCTTCCGAAGGACCTTGGGCAGGAGTGGGATGGGAGGGAATATGTACGGACGCGCGAAGCCTCGCCAAGGACGAACGAGGGCGTCGGCTCCGCAAGCTCCCGGATCCCTGGCCCTGGACAGATAGGCGGGGACCTTGTGATTGAACTTGGAGGCCATGAGGTCCACGTCCGGCATGCCCCAACGAAGGCAAATGGCCTCGAATACCTCCGGGTGAAGAGACCACTCGCCGGGGTCGACAGTGGTGCGACTGAGGAAGTCCGCCGCCCAATTGTCCACCCCTGGAATAAAAATTGCCGATAGAGCCGGGACGTGGGTTTCCGCCCAACGGAGAATGCTGGTGACCTCCCGCATCGCTGCAGCGCTGCGAGTGCCCCCCTGGTGGTTTATGTATGCCACGGCCGTGGCGTTGTCCGATTGCACACGAACTGGATGACCCTTCAGCAGATGAGTCCAGTGTCGCAGAGACAGAAGGGCCGCTCTCAGCTCCAGGACATTGATCGAGAGTTTGGACTCCGATGGAGACCAAATGCCCTGGACGGATCGGGGAGGAAACACGCCTCCCCAGCCCAAGAGACTGGCATCGGTTGTAACCACCAACCAGTTGAGCGGCAGAAAAGACCTGCCCAGAAGAGGGGACTGTAACCACCAGCGGAGAGATGACCGCACCGGAGGCGATAGATGGAAGGGATGATCCAGAGACTGCGGCGATTTGTCCCAGGAGGAGAGGATCGCCCGTTGGAGAGGGCGGGAGTGAAACTGCGCAAATGGGATCGCCTCGAAGCAGGCAACCATCTGCCCCAAGACCCGCATGCAGAAGCGGAAGGACGGTCGACGGTGGAGAAGGAGACCCCGAATCGCCCGGCGGAGGGTCAATCGTTTTTCCGAGGGAAGACGTACCTCCGCCGCTCCCGTGTCTAAAAGCATTCCCAGGAAGACCAGTTGTCTGGAGGGGGGAAGGGAGGACTTGGGGAAGTTGATGACCCAACCGAACCTCGCCAGAGTCTCTAGAGTGAGATCCACGCTGGCAACCGCTTGAGAAAGGGACGGAGCCTTGATGAGGATATCGTCCAAGTACGGTAGCAGAAAAACACCCCTGGAACGGAGTAAGGCCAAAACCGGGGCCAGGACCTTGGTGAACACCCGGGGGGCTGTTGCCAGCCCAAAGGGAAGGGCGACAAATTGGAAGTGGAGGTCCCCCACGGCGAATCGGAGGAAGCGATGGTGACACCGGGCTACCGGAACATGGAGGTAGGCATCCTGTATATCGATGGAAGACATGAAGTCTCCCCGCTCCAGGGAAGCCACCGCGGAACGGAGGGACTCCATCCGAAACCGTCGAAGGAGGAGAAAACGGTTGAGCTTTTTGAGGTCCAAAATGGGCCGCACCGAACCTCCCTTCTTGGGAACTACAAAGAGGTTCGAATAGAACCCTTGGAACCTTTCCTCTAGAGGAACGGGGGTAATCACCCCTCTGTCCAGTAAGGCTTGAACGGCCGCGGAGAACGCAGCCGCGCTTTTCGGGTCCCGCGGCGGGCGGGAGCGAAAGAACCGATCTGGAGGGAAGGACGCGAATTCGATTTTGTATCCGGAGGACACAATTTCGAGAGCCCAGGCGTCGGAGACGTGAGCCATCCAGACGTCCCTGAAAAGGAGGAGCCGGCCCCCCACCCGGGTGGGTGGGGGCGCGCCTTCAGGCAGAGGACTGCTTTGCTGCGGGTGTGCGGGCAGCCTGCGGCCTGCGCCAGGAGGGCTGCGCCCGAAAAAACGGCTTCCTACGCTTGTCCTGGGGAGGGGCCGAAGCGGCAGCTGCGGGGGGAGCCCCAGAGTTCCTGCGGGAGGACCGAAAACGAGACGCACCGGGGCGTCCGCGGGGGGCGCCCCTGGCTTGGGGTTGAGGAAGATGGGTGCTTTTACCACCCGTGGCCTCCGAAATAAGTTCGTCTAGGCGGACCCCGAAAAGGCGGGAACCCGCAAACGGTAGCCCCGCCAAGGAACGTTTGGAGGCAGCGTCCGCTTTCCAAACCTTCAGCCAGAGCTCCCTCCTGACGGAAACCGCCAGGGCGGAGGAGCGTGCAATAAGGGCTCCCGCATCAAGGGAGGCCTCACAAACAAAATTCCCGGCCCGAATAATAAGCTGGGCCAAGGAACGTAGGTCCTGGATGGGGACGTCCGAGTCCAACTCCTGTTCCAGCTGCGCACCCCAAGCAGAGATTGCTTTACCTGCCCAAGCAGAGGCAAAAACCGGTCTGAGGGCAGAACCGGAGGCAGCAAAAATGCCCTTGGAAAGGGTCTCCATGCGACGGTCCTCCGCTGACTGAAGAGAGGACCCGTCGGGAACAGGGATGGCCGTGTTCTTTGACAAACGGGCCACAGGGGGGTCCACCTTGGGTGGGGACGACCAGGTGGCCACGACATCGGCCGGAAAAGGATAGCAAATGTCCAGCTTCTTGGGGTTGACAAAACGGGCGTCCGGGCGAGCCCAAGCCTTAGACACCACGGAGGAGAAATCAGAGTGGATTGGAAAAACTTTTGAGGCCTGCCTGGGTCTGATAAAGGAGACGCTAGCTGCGTCAGAGCTAGGGGGGTCATCTTGCACCTTAAAGGTGTCACGAATATCAGAGATGAGCTGACCCATCGCTGAGGCTAGCTTGGACGGCAGGGCCGAGTCCATTTCCAAATCTGAAACCGCCAATTCACCTTCAGAGAGCGAATCCTTTGGAGAGGAGAGGCTCGTCTGAGTGCGCACGCGTGGCGGGGAGAGGGAGGCATCCGAGGAGGAGGCTCGCTCTACTCTAAAACGCTTCTGAGAGTGCCTAGCTCGGGAAGGGTCACTAAGAGAGGGTGAACCCGCCGCAGCGGCAGAAGCGATGGACCCGGAGGGCGCGACAGTAAGAATGGCGTCCTGCGGGGTAGGCGGCCCACGACCTGAGTGAGGCTTTCCACGGCCTGGGACAGGGATCTAGCCCAGTCAGGCGGGTCAGAGGAAGCAGGGAGCGACACAGCGGGCGACTGAGGCTGCGGTGGAGCTCGGCATGCAGGACAGTGCGGATCAGACTGCCCCCGGGGAAAGGCTTCCCTACAAGCGGTACAGGCATGGTACCAAGGCTTGGCAGCTGCAGAAGGGTCTGACATGGTGGAAAAAAAGTTGCACTTAAAGTGGGAGACCCCAGGTGAAAAAACGGGGATCACACCCAAGTAACAGTACTGGTGGCACGGATGGGGTTAACAGTCCTACCAGACCCAGATGATGCAAGCGGCAGACAGCAAGGGCAGCAGACTGAAGGGAGGCTGTGGAGGAGAGGCGGCAGGCACAGAGGTGAATAGCTTCAGGATCGGACGGCAGAGAGAGAGCTCCACGCAGCACCTGAGATGTGGAGCCCGACGAACCAGGAAGTAGCGGAGCGCATGTAGAAAGCTCCGCCCCCCCCCTTGCCGCGCTGAAGGAGAAGCAGAGCCGCACGCGCGCGCGGCAAAATGATTTAACCCCCTAGGTAGATGAAGTGCCGGCCATGAAAAGGTGCCGTTCGCGCCAAGTAAGCGGCCCCCGCCTGAATGTGACGACTCCTCATACAGCCGTCCCCCTGACTGCCCTGCCGTTGAAGATGGTAGTCACCCCCCTAAGAACCAGCTTGTCCTGGGTCTGTAACACCAGAACGAAGTCCCCCCCAAATGATGGCCGGTAAAGTTGCCGGCCCCGATATGCCCATGGGGGAGGGGAGGGAAGGGGGGGGGGGGGTAGATGGCACGGAGAGATGTAGCAGCGGTGGGAGGGAGGGAAGGGGAGGCTGGAGCAGCCACTCTCACCATACGCTGTCTTCGCCCTCAATCCATCCAGCAGGGTCGCCCCTTCAGCCACTGGCACCGCAGTGGCAGGAAGCCGGGGGAGGGACTTGGCGTGCGGGCGACCCTTGAGCTGGCGGGACGCAGGGGAGCGAGGCTGCCCTGGTCCACCTTGTCTTCTGTGGGGGAGGCGGCAGTGCGGTATTACCGGCACTGGCGCGACTCAACCCCGGGAGGAAACAGAGGGGTCTAGTGCGCCTCTGTTGTCCCTGTAAGTAGAAAAAAACCGAATTAAAAACAACAAATAACGCAAAAATAAAAAATTATAGGAAAACAACCCTGCCTAAGCAGGGAGTGTCTTGCCTCCTTGGACACTAAGCAAAAACTGGTAGTCTCTCTCTCCAGGCTGAAGGGTATAGCTGATGGAGGAGGGGCTTACAGCTTTCACTTAGTGTCACGCCTCCTAGGGAGCAGAGCTATACCCATGGTTTCCTGTGTCCCCCAAGGAATATGGGCGAGAAAAGGCGTTTTCTACGAGACTGCCGGCGATGTGCGGACCGTCCGCAAAACACATACGGACCTATGAATGGACCCTTAGAGTGATCCTCCGTTCTGGACCCAGCTTGCCCTGCAGGAGCGCCGGCATTATGATTTATAATGCCCTGTGCCTCTGCATAACTTTTGTGCTACAGAATCATAGTGACAGATTTATGTCAGTATAATCCAGAAGAAATAAGGTCATGCAGAGAGACATAGGATTATAAATCAGTGTCCAGAACGGAGGATCATGCTCACACACAGAGCGTGATTTCCACACTGGAGTCCTTAATGTGCAAAAGTAAAAACTGGGAAAAAAAAAAAAAAGGTTGTAAACAAACTATCATATTTTGCTGCCTTATAAAAAAAACCATCTGTGTTGGTAAAAAATAAAAAAAAAGTTAAATATAGTATAAACAGTAATTTTAAAAAGGTGAAATTTAGTGGTGGACATTTAGGGATTTGAAGGGTTTGGTGAAACAAAGGCGTTAAACAAGCACAAAAGTATCATGTACCTTTGTCAAGATGTACATCTTCATCAAGGTCATCATCAAAAATTTCTCTTCCATCTTCCACATAACCTGCCCCATCTGCAAATCAGAGCAGAACAGCCAAGAAAGAGTTGCATTAAGGATGTTGAATAGGACGTCACTCGTTATAATTGTACAGCATTTTTAATCACACATTGGAGATTTATCACGAAGGGAATTTTTAAAGGAAATCTGTCACCGGGATAAATCGCTATTGAAGTAAAGCCATGGCCTAATAGCACTTAGTACCTTATTTCCAGATGTGCCTTCGTTCCAGCAATAGATGTTTTTTATCTTCTGAAAAAGGAGATTTTTGTATAACTTACCAGTAAAATCTCTTTCTCGCTCTTCATTGGGGGACACAGGAACCGTGGTATAGCTATGTCCTCTAGGAGGTGTTGACACTAGATAAAGCTGTTAGCTCCTCCCCTGGCAGCTTTACCCCCTCCAGCCTGGAGAGAGAGCTTCAGTTTGTGAGAAGCAGTAGGAGAAGCAAAGTAAACCAACGAAAAAACATGGACCACCAACAGGGTTCTAACCAGCAACTGCCACACTGTGGCCGAACGACAATACTGGGTGGGTGCTGTGTCCCCCAATGAAGAGCGAGAAAGAGATTTTACTGGTAAGTTATACAAAAATCTCCTTTTCTCGCCCATATTCATTGGGGGACACAGAAACCGTGGGACGTTCAAGAGCAGTCCATTGGAGGGAAAAACCAGACCCATGGAAGCAAGCATCCCTGCTGGTAGCTAAGAAACTGCCGCCTGCAAGACCTTGCGGGCTAAGCAGCAGCTGCCGATGCATAAGAATGCACCTGGAAAATCTTTGTGAATGTGTGTAAGGAGGACCGGTAGCCGCGTTACACAAATGCACAGCCGAGGCGCGATGCCTCAGAGCCCAAGAAGCGTCCACCACTCAATGAAGCGAGCCGTGACACCTAAGGGCGGAACCCCGCACCGGTGCGGAAAGGTACAGCATTTGCAGACGGAATCCATCGTGCAATTGCCACCTCGGAGGCCGCCATTCCTTTTCGTGGAACCTCCGGATGACAAAAAAGGTGTTCCGTACACCAGAAGGGACTGGAGGCTGCCAATAATGACATAACTCCCTGCCCTAGGGAGTGAAGCAGAGGGACAGTGAAGGAAGGACAATTTCTACATTGATGTGAAAGACAGAGACCACCTTCGGGAGAAAAAAGGAATGGGCTGGAGAAACGCCTTATCCTTGTGAAGACCCAGGAAGGCTTCTCTGCAAGAGAGCGCCGCCAACTCGAACACCCGTCTGATGGACGTGAGAGCCACAAGAAAAAACTACCTTCTAGGACAGGAGCCGGAGAGATCTCCCCAAGGGCTCAAAGGGAGAAGACTGGAACGCTGAGAGAACTACATTCAGATCCCAAGGCGGTAAAGGACGGTACGGAGGATTCATATGTGCCACTCCCTGAAGGAAGGTTACCATGGGCACCAGGGGAAGCCACGCCATCAACCAAGACCCTAACTGCCAATGTAAGACCGGAACCTAAAAGAAGGTCGTCCCTAAGTGTCAGTGACAAGGGACATCTCCAGAAGGAGAACGAGATCAGCGTACCCGCATGACGGGGCCAATCAGGAGCGACTAGAATTTGTCGGAATTCCCTCCATCTGATCCTCCGTAGAACCCTGGGTAGGAGAGAAGAAACATGTAAGGAGGGAGAACTCCCGCCAAGGAGATGTCAGGGCATCCATGTCGTATGTTTTCAGATCTCCTGTTCGGGAGAAAAGGTGGGGAGCTTTCGTGTGGATACCGTTAGTACACCCAGACCAATGGAAGGAGTCCCCATAGGAGGAGGGATGTGGAGGGCGCCACAGCCCACCAGTCGGAACCGGAGCGTGCCTGGAATGGAAGGCCACCAAAAGAATACCCCGTGCAGATGCAGATAGGTAGTAACATAGGAACTACCAAGGCATGCAGGGTGTCTATGAATCATAATCCAAAGGAGGAAAGGGACAGGGGACGAATAGACTAGGTCCAAGCCCATATCCCATCTGAGACTGGCGCTATACAGAAGTAGCCAAGGATTTCAGATGCAGAAGAGTCCATCAACTGACGAAAAACTGAACAGACAGAACCCAAGTATGCAGTGGTACGCAATACCGCTCCCACAGTAGTAGCCAGCGCTCGACCCGTCAGCGCAAAAAACAGAGGGAGGCCTGAGACTATCCGTAGAAGCCACGTACCATAATGCCCCAGTTGAAGTAGACTGAGAAGGAGGAGTGGTGGATAGAGAACACAGTCAGTGAGCACTTGACTCGCTGGAACGTACACAACATATATATGCAATGGTGTACGCACTACTACTGATGCGGACAATATCATGACCAACTGGAACAATGAAGACCCATGGAGATGGGAGTATCTAGGACACAAGTGATGCTAGTAAACCCCCTGAGAAGACAGAGGAGTTATAATCATGGCCAAAACCAGCAAAGAACACAATGAGAATAGCCACCGTATCCACTGGCGGCCTCATATAGCACTAGAGTAAGAGTACCGGGCACCGACGAGCACCGACTGTTGAATTGCCGTATCTGAAGATATTCAGTTATTCCCCCGCTAATGGATCACTTGCGAAAGGGGGTAAGGCAGGCAGGAAGCACAGTGATGTGCAACACTCCGCCTATGGGAGGATAGCACGACAGTTGGACCATATCCAATGGTGGTGCAACGGCGAGAACTAGTGCATATGGCAAGTCCTGTACCCTGTGAGAGTGCAATTAGCACCTAAATAAGGGGGTAATGCACACAGCACACGTTGTAACCAGTGATAATGTCATCCCGCCACCTGTGGAAGGAGCTAATGAAATACAGCAGGTACTAAACCCAGTGGAGAAACAATTCCGCCACCTACAGAAGGGGGAATGTATACGTCCGGCACTGAAATCAGTGTTACTTCACTTAGTCCACCTATGACAGGGAACAATGTATAAGGTCAGTACTGTATCCCAAACTAGTGCAATTACTCCGCCTAAGAAGGGGGTAATGCCTACAAGTGCTGCTGGCCACCGTAGACGCAATCTTAGGAGATTGCTTCGGATTCATGCCAGGGTCTGAATCAGTGATTCTTCTCCTCCCCTCCCCTCCCTCGGGCGGACCAGCTCCTGTGAGAGAGGGTGCATCAGAGCGTGACCCGGGGAGGAAGGGAGGGGGTGTGGAGATATTCGAGAAGATGACCTGCTGTGGTCCGCTAGCGCGCAGGTCTGCCCCTCAGAAACTCGCCCCTGGCAGATGCAGACTGGAGGCTTAGCAACCAAACTCCCCAGGGAGTGGAATGGGAACAGAGGTCCTGTATAAAATTGCGCCGGCTGAGAATCATCAACCGAACGACCCGGGAGGGTGGATTGGGAAGTTCCAGATGTCTCCCACTGGAATTGCGCAGGTGGGGAATTATCAACCAAACGACCCAGGAGGGTGGACTGGGAATGTCAGAGGTCCCTTATTGAATACGCCGGTGGAGAATTATCAACCAAATGGCCCCGGAGGACGGATTGGGAACCTGCGGAGATCCTTCAATGAATTGTGCAGGTGGAGAACTATCAACCAAACGACCCGGAGGGTGGGTTTGGAATACTTCAGCTGTCCTCCACGTGATTTACGAAGGTGGAGAATTATCAACCAAACGACCCCGGAGGGTGGATTGGGAATTCCAGAGGTTCTCCGCTGTATTGAACAGGTGGAGAATCATCAACCAAACGGCCCCGGAGGACGGATTGGGATCCTGCAGTGGTCCGTCACTGGATTGCGCAGGTGGAGAATCATCAACCAAACGGCCCCGGAGGATGGATTGGGATCCTGCAGTGGTCAGTCACTGGATTGCGCAGGTGGAGAATCATCAACCAGAACTGCCCCGGAGAGCAATTGGGAACTATGCGAGGTCCCCCTTTACCCGAGATAGGGCACGGGCCCAGTGTGGGACCACACAGACCGGGTGGCCCTGCGGCTGAGGGGGACCCGTATGGACGCACATTTCCTTTATTATTATTATTTAAAACTAGGAAGACGGCCTCAATGACAAGAGGCAGGAAGGGGTTAAATCCTCCACTCATGTAGTGTACCCAGGGGAAGAACTCCAGATAGGCGCCGGCCCTACCGGAGCAGGTCGGGCAGAGAAAGGAGCAGGTCTGAACACCATGCGGTGCACGGCCGATTAAGTAACTGCACTGTTTCAATTCGTGAAGACCCAGGGCCGGCCGAATGAAATGGCTGGCCAGGAAGGGTTAAAAAGAGAGCAGGGGCGGTGCTCAGCTGGCTCTGGGGGAGGGGAACAGCTAGGCGGGAGAATTTCACGCCAGCCCCCCCCTTCCCCCCAAGGAACAGTTGCGGCCGCAAAACCGGGGGCCCAGTTAACACATGACCGCCAGGAGCACTGCCGGACAGCCCGGGGGAGAAGCACCAACACCTAGAGTGCCCCCCCAAAAAAATAAAAAGGGGGGGGGGGCGCCCCCGGGAGGGAACAGACACTGCCGGTGCTACGGGGGGATGCAGCAGGATTCCCCCGCTAATTAGGTGAGTCCCCCATGAGGTAAGATCCTGCAGTGGTCCGTCACTACCCGGAGGGTGGATGAAGTATGCGGCGCACGAGGCGTCCGCGATTGTTTTACCCTCATTAACTCTGTCGGAGCTGCGCCTTGGCGCCCGCTGCCGACAGGGTCGGAATATGGAGCTGGGGAGCGGGAGCCGTGCGCTCCTCTCCGTCCCGCTGATGTATACACTGTCACCCCGCAGCGCCATCTCGCCCAATTCCGCCTCCATATTAACCCCCCATTAGCCGTCTACCGGCCTAGGGGGGAGTGAGAGGGACTGTTATAGGGGTCTTGAGATCATAACGGCCCCTGGCAGCTTGTGCCTGCTGTGTGCCCCTAGTTAACCCTGAGGGCAGGAAAAAACTATGCTGAGAGGGAGAAACACCAGGGGAGAACCATGCCAAGAGGAAGGGAGGGGGAAGGGGTTAATACTCACCTAGTCCCGTGTACTCACCTCATCTTCTGTCCAACCGCCATCTTCACCCTTCCTCTGGTCCAGCAGGGTCACCCCTTCAGCTACTGGCACCGTAGTGGCAGGACGCTGGAAAAGGGGGGCTTGGATGGGTGACCCCTTGGCTGGCGGGATGCAGGGGAGCGAGGCTGCCCTGGTCCACCTTGTCTTCTGTGGGGGAGGCAGCAGTGCGGGTGACCGGCACTGGCCCAACTCAACCCCGGGAGAACAGGGAGGCGAGGAGTCCACTGTTTTCCCATCTGAAAAAAGGAAAAAAAATAAAAAATCTTCAGGAGATCCCTGCAGAGCAGGGGAGTTCTTGCCTCCTATTGAGGCTAGAAAAAACTGAAGCGCTCTCTCCAGGCTGGAGGGGGTATAGCTGCCAGGGGAGGAGCTAACAGCTTTATCTAGTGTCAACACCTCCTAGAGGACATAGCTATACCCAAGGTTTCTGTGTCCCCCAATGAATATGGGCGAGAAATCCAGTTTATTTGGTATGCAAATGAGCCAGTAAGGTGCCCAGAGGGGCGTCACTCTTGCAGGAAGGAGCCCAGGCACACCCTCATGCTGGGAGCAGGGAAAAGGAGGGCAGAGTTATGGCTTGACTGTGATGTAGGAGGGTTGGGTGGTACTAAGTGCCATTACTAAGTGCTATGTCTTTACTTCAATAGCGATTACCCTGGTGACAGATTTCCTTTAAGTGATTTTTGCTGCTGTAATTTGTAGCAAATGTTGCATGAGGGGTGATTAATTTGGTGCATCTTTTAAAGTATCACTTCTATCTTGAGATGTTGCTACACTTTCTATTCCACCTCTATACTGGGGTGACATTGTGACAACTTTTTATTTCGACAGGCTAACCAAACCCATATTTCCACCCACTTTTTAAAACTGAAGTGTGTGGTTTAAAAATGCTGCAAAATTTATGCGCAAATATGTAGAGCTGTGGAGTTTCAGTCTCGATTAATTCTTAATTATTCAACAATTTAACCCCTCAGTGACCACAAATATGTTTTCTTTTTTGTTGTGTTTGTTTTTTTACAGTGGTCACTATGGAGCCCTAAATTTTCCTGCACAGCAGGGCTGTCCCCACATAGGTTTCCTGTGAATGACAGCCAGTCTCATGCTATGACAAGATCAGAGAAACCCCTTATCCAAATAGTTTAACCCCTTAGATGCCACAGTAAATAGTAACCTCAGCATCTAAGTCAGGCATCCTCAAACTGCAGCCCTCCAGCTGTTGCAAAACTACAACTCCCAGCTTGCCTGAACAGTCTACAGGTATCAGCCTACAGCAGGGCATTGTGGGAGTTGTAGTTTTACAACAGCTGGAGGGCCGCAGTTTGAGGATGCCTGATCTAAGTGGTCAGTTTCAGAGGAAGGAGGTTTTCCTCTGTCACCCATCACCAACCGCTTGAATATGATGACTGGGTGTCAATGCTTTTACAAGGCAGCTACAGGTCTAGTGAAGGCCTCAGGTCCATCTTCTGTGCATGGCTCAGACACGGCCTCTTGCAATGTGACAACGCATTAAAAAGGGGGTATTGCTTAGTCACTAATCCCCAAAATATACTAATAGGACTGGCTCTCAACAAATCATCCGCACTTTATTTACTCACCATACATATCACAAAAATAAGCATCAGTTATTGACCCAGGTATACATTTTGCGGAGCTCACGCATAAAAAATAAAAAATGTATATAAAAATGGCAAAGAAAATAAAAAGAGGGTCAGTCAGCACATCCCAATGCTCAGGTGCACGTTGCTGTGGCTGAAAACACAAAGTAAAAAATGCAATGCAACAGCTCTCTGCAAACCAAATAAAGTACAAAAAAGTATGGTGAGCTCCCTCAAATCACTAATAATGCCCAAAATATGCCTGTCAATAAGGGGTTAAAGATCATAGTATGCTGTCAGTAGAGAAAGTTTTCTTTAGGCCTGTTGCACACAAACGTTGTGTGCCCGTGGCCGTATTGTGGCCCGCAATACACGGGCACCGGCCTGTGTGCACTCCGCATCACAAATGCGGACCCATTCACTTAAATGGGTCCGCAATCACAGAGTGCTTCCTTAGTGTTTCTGTTCAGGCCTCCGCACCGCAAAAAAATAGAACTGTATTCAGTCCAGGATTTCTAGCTCATGGAGGACTTCCTGAGCTGGATATAACTATGACCATGGGCACTAGCTTAAATTTGAATGCTGGAGCCCTTCTGCATTTTCTATAACTATGTCCATCACTCAGCTGTGAGTATAACTAGGTATGGCTCAGTAGAAGTTATGAGTCGCCCGTGAAGACTAACAAGATGCCGAAGTCCTAGCACCAGTGGCATAGCACCAAAGCCTTGCACCTTCCAGGCCAGGGGTGCACAACTTTTTTTGGTCTGAGGGCCGAATTGTCACATCGCTGTATTTCAAGGGACCGCAAATAAAATACATTTTTGATAGGCGCTCATTTGGTTCTATTGATTATCGGTAGCATATCTCTTATTACACAGAGATGTGCTGACGATTATCGTATATCTGTCATTCTGATAAAATAAGCGAATCAGCAGCCAAACGAGTGATTCTTTGTTTATCGGCGGCACAATTATACCGGCCAGTTATCATGAATGAGCGTTTCTATGAAGACTTGTTCCCAGTAATTGACCTGAATATCTTCAGTGTATTAGGGGCTTAAAGGGATTTTCCAGTAAAAATGAATTTCTAACACGTTCCTGCAGCATGGCCCCTGAAACCGAAGAGCTAAACTTACCTGATCCCCCCCATTTCGGTCCTCCACACTGCCCCCATCTTCTGGTCCCCACGCTGTTTTCACCTGGCATTGCATGGCCATGGTCACATGCATCTCTCAAGCCAATCATTGGCTTCAGCGGTGATGTAGTCACAAGCAGCGTGTCACCACTGAAGCCAGTCACTGACTGGAGCAGTGTATGTGACCATGGCCATGCCCTGCCAGGTGTAAAAGGCGCAGGAACTGGAAGATGGATGCAGCGAAAAGGACCAGGATGGCATGGAGCAGGTAAGTATGAATCTGCTGATACAGGGGCAATGCTGCAGGAACTTGTTAAAAATAGTTTTAACAGGAAAAACCTGGAAAACTGGTGACATTTTCTTCCATCCTGCCTCCTATTCATAAAGGAGTGCTTTCCTTCACTGCAGAGGACGGCGCTCACTGGTTATTACCTACTCCTGCCCCCCAGTTACAGGTGCCATGTAAAAACCAGTAAGCACTTTCCCTTACTAGTGGGGAAAATGCTTATTGGTTAACACTTTAATAACCAGGCCTGAACAGACACTTTCTGTGATTTAGCGCACGTAGTGGTTCAAATTGTAACTTTTTAATGTTTTATGTGTTGGGACTACCAAAATAATTTTTGCAACAATTTTTTTTACTTGACACATAGGACCTTAAAATTTTGTTTTATTTGGCAGAAAAACTGTACAAAATGTTTTTAAAAAGTATTTTTTCTTTCAACAATAGTTCCTTATTCTTTAAATATGCAAACTGACACCAAAATAATTTTTTATTATTAGAATTAGTTCCCTATTTTGTGTCATTTTGTTATACAATATGCATAGTTTCACGTGACTGTTTTGGATGGTGTGTGCGTTTTTTCTTTTATGTATTTTTTATTCTTTTTAATATTTCTGCTACAAAATATACCCTTGAAGGTCATAAAAAGACCTTTGGAGGACACTGACGTTTTCTGTTAATTTTTCACTTTTTCATCTGTATTTTATTGTATTAATTTTTTTTATAATTGGTTTATTACTTAATTTTTAAATATATTTTTGACAATGAACACTATTATTTTGCACTTTTTTTTTTATTTTATCATTTTAAAACATTGTTTATAAATTTTCAATTTTTTTTATTTTTTTTATTATTTATTTTCGCCATATATTGTGTCCCAAAAGATCATAAAAAGCCTGTTGGGCGACAGTGAGCACTCTTATATTTTGCAATTATTCCTTTTTCTTTTATTTGTATTTTTTTTATTTTTATAATTTTCTATTTTTTTGCCATATCATTTTATTTCTTGTTTTTTTTTTTATTTGTGTTTTATTATTATTTTTGTTTTCATTTTTTGAAAATAATTTAACTTTTTATTTAATATATTTTTTCCACATAAAAAAATCCTTTGAGAGGTTTGAGAGGAGCCCCAGTTACAAGGGAAACAAGCATGCTGTGGGGCTTTGTACAAGGCAGAGCTGAGCAGGGTCTCCTGACCCTGCAGCTCTGCACTCCTCTGTCCCCAAGACGGGTCCACCATGCATAGCGCGCCGCTCACCTGAGAAGGCAGAAGAGCTGATAAACTGCTTCTGCCTTCTCCTCGGCAGCCTGGGACCCGTCCTGCTCCTGCTACAGTGCCAGAGCAGGAGGTGTAATGTGTGCGGCACTCATGGCAGAAATACAGCTGATCCACAAGATCAGCTGTGCTTCTGTCCAGGAGGACGGGGGCCGCATGTGGCCCGCGCACCTCTGTTCTAGGCACTGGTGAGTGCACACATCTGCTGGAGAATAGGCACAAGGACACTAAGGGCCCAAGTATAGGGAGCCAAAGAGCCTTAACCACCTCAGCCCCCAGTGCTTAAAGAGGACCTTTCACCGATTCTTACCCTATGAACTAACTATACAGATAGGTAGAGCGGCACCCGGGGATCTCACTGCACTTACTATTATCCCCGGGCGCCGCTCCGTTCTCCTGCTATGCCCTCCGGTATCTCCGCTCACTAAGTTATAGTAGGCGGAGATACCAGTCCCTAAGTTATGGTAGGCGGAGTCTGCCCTAGCGCTGGCCAATCGCAGCGCAGAGCTCACAGCCTGGGAGGTTATTTTCTCCCAGGCTGTGAGCTCTGCAGTGCGATTGGCCAGCGCTAGGGCAGACTCCGCCTACTATAACTTAGGGAACGGAAATACCGGAGGGCATAGCAGGAGAACGGAGCGGCGCCCGGGGATAATAGTAAGTGCAGTGAGGTCCCCGGGTGCCGCTCTACCTATCTGTATAGTTAGTTCATAGGGTAAGAATCGGTGAAAGGTCCTCTTTAAACACCCTGAAAGACCAGGCCACTTTTTACACTTCTGACCTACACTACTTTCACCGTTTATTGCTCGGTCATGCAACTTACCACCCAAATGAATTTTACCTCCTTTTCTTCTCACTAATAGAGCTTTCATTTGGTGGTATTTCATTGCTGCTGACATTTTTACTTTTTTTGTTATTAATCGAAATTTAACGATTTTTTTGCAAAAAAAGGACATTTTTCACTTTCAGTTGTAAAATTTTGCAAAAAAAACGAGATCCATATAGAAATTTTGCTCTAAATTTATAGTTCTACATGTCTTTGATAAAAAAAAAATGTTTGGGTAAAAAAAAAATGGTTTGGGTAAAAGTTATAGCGTTTACAAACTATGGTACAAAAATGTGAATTTCCGCTTTTTGAAGCAGCTCTGACTTTCTGAGCACCTGTCATGTTTCCTGAGGTTCTACAATGCCCAGACAGTACAAACACCCCACAAATGAGCCCATTTCTGAAAGTACACACCCTAAGGTATTCGCTGATGGGCATAGTGAGTTCATAGAACTTTTTATTTTTTGTCACAAGTTAGCGGAAAATGATGATTTTTTTTTTTTTTTCTTACAAAGTCTCATATTCCACTAACTTGTGACAAAAAATAAAAAGTTCTATGAACTCACTATGCCCATCAGCGAATACCTTGGGGTCTCTTCTTTCCAAAATGGGGTCACTTGTGGGGTAGTTATACTGCCCTGGCATTCTAGGGGCCCAAATGTGTGGTAAGGAGTTTGAAATCAAATTCTGTAAAAAATGACCTGTGAAATCCGAAAGGTGCTCTTTGGAATATGGGCCCCTTTGCCCACCTAGGCTGCAAAAAAGTGTCACACATCTGGTATCTCCGTACTCAGGAGAAGGTGGGGAATGTGTTTTGGGGTGTCATTTTATATATACCCATGCTGGATGAGAGAAATATCTTGGCAAAAGACAACTCTTCCCATTTTTTTATACAAAGTTGTCATTTGACCAATATATTTATCTCACCCAGCATGGGTATATGTAAAAAGACACCCCAAAACACATTCCTCAACTTCTCCTGAGTACGGGGATACCAGATGTGTGACACTTTTTTGCAGCCTAGGTGGGCAAAGGGGCCCATATTCCAAAGAGCACCTTTCGGATTTCACAGGTCATTTTTTACAGAATTTGATTTCAAACTCCTTACCACACATTTGGGCCCCTAGAATACCAGGGCAGTATAACTACCCCACAAGTGACCCCATTTTGGAAAGAAGAGACCCCAAGGTATTCGCTGATGGGCATAGTGAGTTCATGGTAGTTTTTATTTTTTGTCACAAGTTAGTGGAATATGAGACTTTGTATGAAAAAAAAAAAAAAAAAAAAAAAATCATTTTCCACTAACTTGTGACAAAAAATAAAAAAATTCTAGGAACTCGCCATGCCCCTCACGGAATACCTTGGGGTGTCTTCTTTCCAAAATGGGGTCACTTGTGGGGTAGTTATACTGCCCTGGCATTCTAGGGGCCCAAATGTGTGGTAAGGAGTTTGAAATCAAATTCAGTAAAAAATGACCAGTGAAATCCGAAAGGTGCTCTTTGCCCACCTAGGCTGCAAAAAAGTGTCACACATCTGGTCTCCCCGTACTCAGGAGAAGTTGAGGAATGTGTTTTGGGGTGTCTTTTTACATATACCCATGCTGGGTGAGATAAATATATTGGTCAAATGACAACTTTGTATAAAAAAATGGGAAAAGTTGTCTTTTGCCAAGATATTTCTCTCACCCAGCATGGGTATATATAAAATGACACCCCAAAATACATTCCCCACCTTCTCCTGAGTACGGAGATACCAGATGTGTGACACTTTTTTGCAGCCTAGGTGGGCAAAGGGGCCCATATTCCAAAGAGCACCTTTCGGATTTCACAGGTCATTTTTTACAGAATTTGATTTCAAACTCCTTACCACACATTTGGGCCCCTAGAATGCCAGGGCAGTATAACCACCCCACAAGTGACCCCATTTTGGAAAGAAGACACCCCAAGGTATTCCGTGAGGGGCATGGCGAGTTCCTAGAATTTTTTATTTTTTGTCACAAGTTAGTGGAAAATGATGATTTTTATTTTTTTATTTTTTTTTCATACAAAGTCTCATATTCCACAAACTTGTGACAAAAAATAAAAACTTCCATGAACTCACTATGCCCATCATCGAATACCTTGGGGTCTCTTCTTTCCAAAATGGGGTCACTTGTGGGGTAGTTATACTGCCCTGGCATTCTAGGGGCCCAAATGTGTGGTAAGGAGTTTGAAATCAAATTCTGTAAAAAATGACCTGTGAAATCCGAAAGGTGCTCTTTGGAATATGGGCCCCTTTGCCCACCTAGGCTGCAAAAAAGTGTCACACATCTGGTATTGCCGTACTCAGGAGAAGGTGGGGAATGTGTTTTGGGGTGTCATTTTACATATACCCATGCTGGGTGAGAGAAATATCTTGGCAAAAGACAACTTTTCCCATTTTTTTTATACAAAGTTGGCATTTGACCAAGATATTTATCTCACCCAGCATGGGTATATGTAAAATGACACCCCAAAACATATTCCCCAACTTCTGCTGAATACGGAGATACCACATGTGTGACACTTTTTTGCAGCCTAGGTGGGCAAAGGTGCCCAAATTCCTTTTAGGAGGGCATTTTTAGACATTTGGATACCAGACTTCTTCTCACGCTTTGGGGCCCCTAAAATGCCAGGGCAGTATAAATACCCCACATGTGACCCCATTTTGGAAAGAAGACACCCCAAGGTATTCAATGAGGGGCATGGAGAGTTCATTGAAAAAAAAAAAATTTTGGCACAAGTTAGCGGAAATTGATTTTTTTGATTTTGTTCTCACAAAGTCTCCCTTTCCGCTAACTTGGGACAAAAATTTCAATCTTTCATGGACTCAATATGCCCCTCAGCGAATACCTTGGGGTGTCTTCTTTCCAAAATGGTGTTATTTGTGGGGTGTTTGTACTGCCCTGGCATTTGAGGGTCTCCGCAATCATTACATGTATGCCCAGCATTAGGAGTTTCTGCTATTCTCCTTATATTGAGCATACGGGTAATGAGATTTTTTTTTTCCGTTCAGCCTCTGGGCTGAAAGAAAAAAATGAACGGCACAGATTTCTTCATTCGCATCGATCAATGTGGATGAAAAAATCTCTGCCAAAAAAAGAAAAAGGAGGGGAAAGGCGTCTGCCAGGACATAGGAGCTCCGCCCAACATCCATACCCACTTCAGCTCGTATGCCCTGGCAAACCCGATTTCTCCATTCACATCAATCGATGTGGATGAATAAATCATTGCCGGGATTTTTTTTTTTTTTATATATACAAAGTGTTTGCCAAAGTATATGAACACCGCCACCTCCTCAGCTCATATGCCTCGGCAAACATATCTTTTACTGCAGAGGAGAAATCTCGTCTTGCAGCGCCGCATACACCGACTTGCGTGTAATCTGACAGCAGCGCAATGCTTCTGTCCGAATGCACATCAGTGCTGCAGCTGGTCGATCGGTTGGTCCACCTGGAAGGTAAAAAAAACAAAACAAAAAAGAAAAAACCAGGCCGCAAAGCAATAACTTTATTAACTTTAGAACAGAACATATTAACTTTTTTTAACTTTTTTAACTTTTTTACTTACCGGTAATTTTTTTTACCTTTATAGAACAAACCTCTCCTTCCCCATGGGACAATGTGCAAAGCGCAAATCGCCCAAAGATGTGGCGAAGTACGTTATGCACTTTATACCAGGTGAAAGGAGAGGTTTGCAGCAGCTGAGAGTAAAAGGGCCCTAATAGCCCTGTGTGCCTGTCCTGTGAGATGCAATCCCTATGCTAAGTGTACCTATGTGTGGTACTTCCGGAAACACTCTCCATAGCATAGGGCAGGGTGGTCCGGACAGTCAGGACAGAAATAGCGGGTGTCACGCCTTATTCCACTCCTGCTACAGACACGACATCTTTTTCGGGGTGACGGTTGGGTTGAGGTACCAGGAACGACACTGGGGAAATGTCGCTCGTGTAGACGGCTAACTACACTGGGGGATGGGGCCACGGAACCTCCTGGGTAAAGGAGGTTCTCGATGATCTCTTCCTGGAATTTGAGGAAAGATCGTGTTCTCCCAGCCTTACTGTAGAGAACAAAACTATTGTAGAGCGCCAATTGAATTAAATATACAGACACCTTCTTATACCAGCGTCTGGTTCTGCGGGAAACTAAATACGGAGACAACATCTGGTCATTGAAGTCCACCCCTCCCATGAGCGCATTATAGTCGTGGACACAGAGGGGCTTTTCAATGACACGGGTTGCTCGCTCAATTTGGATTGTCGTGTCTGCGTGAATGGAGGAGAGCATGTAAACGTCACGCTTGTCTCTCCATTTCACCGCGAGCAGTTCTTCGTTACACAAGGCAGCCCTCTCCCCCCTTGCAAGACGGGTGGTTACAAGCCGTTGAGGGAAGCCCACGCGACTAGTTCGCGCGGTGCCACAGGCGCAAATCCGTTCTAGAAACAAATGCCTAAAGAGGGCCACACTTGTGTAAAAATTGTCCACATAAAGATGGTACCCCTTGCCGAATAAGGGTGACACCAAGTCCCAGACTGTCTTCCCACTGCTCCCCAGGTAGTCAGGGCAACCGACCGGCTCCAGGGTCTGATCTTTTCCCTCATAGATCCGAAATTTGTGGGTATAGCCTGTGGCCCTTTCACAGAGCTTATACAATTTGACCCCATACCGGGCACGCTTGCTTGGGATGTATTGTTTGATGCCAAGGCGCCCGGTAAAATGTATTAGGGACTCGTCTACGCAGATGTTTTGCTCGGGGGTATACAAATCTGCAAATTTCTGGTTGAAATGGTCTATGAGGGGCCGAATTTTGTGGAGCCGGTCAAAAGCTGGGTGGCCTCTGGGACGGGAGGTGGTGTTGTCGCTAAAATGCAGGAAACGGAGGATGGCCTCAAATCGTGCCCTGGACATAGCAGCAGAGAACATGGGCATGTGATGAATCGGGTGCGTTGACCAATATGACCGCAATTCATGCTTTTTTGTCAGGCCCATGTTGAGGAGAAGGCCCAAAAAAAATTTAATTTCGGAAACTTGGACTGGTTTCCACCGGAAAGGCTGGGCATAAAAGCTTCCCGGGTTGGCGGATATAAATTGTGTGGCATACTGGTTGGTCTCTGCCACGACTAAGTCCAAGAGCTCCGCAGTCAAGAACAGCTCAAAAAATCCCAGGGCCGAACCGATTTGAGCCGTCTCAACCCGAACTCCAGACTGGGCGGTGAAAGGGGGAACTACAGGTGCGGCTGAAGTTGGTGACTGCCAATCAGGGTTTGCCAGCACCTCAGGGATTCTAGGGGCTCTACGGGCCTGTCTGTGCGGTGGCTGCGACGGGGTAACTACTGCACGTGCCACCGTACCAGCTTCAACTGCCCTTCTGGTGCTCGCCATGTCACCATGTTGTACGGCAGTGCTGGTACTAGGTCCAGGGAGGGCTGCGCTGCTGGTGTATGCCTCACCACGTGATCCGGCAGCGACAGCCCCACTCTGCTGCTCTTGAAGCGGATCCTGCATAACCTGTGGTCTAGCGACACGGGGCCGGGTACGCCTGGTGCTGCCAGGGACCTCCACCTCCTCGTCCGAACTTTGGGTCAGAGAGCCACTGCTTTCCACAGGTTCATATTCTGACCCGCTAGATTCGTCAGATGAGGGTTCCCACTCCTCATCCGACTGGGTCAGAATCCTGTAGGCCTCTTCAGAAGAATACCCCCTGTTTGACATTTTGGACTACTAAATTTAAGGGTATTCCCTGAGACTACCCAAGAAAAAAAGCAAACCTGTCTTACAAAGGGGAGGCTAGCGAAGTACCAGAGGCCGCTGCGGGTGATAAAAAATATCAAAACTGATTTTTTTTATCGCCGCAGTGCGTGTAAAATAATTGTGCAGTGATCAAAAAATATATAATTTTTGTCACTGCGGTGGGGCGGGCGTGGGTGAACGCACGTGTGGGCGACCGATCAGGCCTGATCGGGCAAACACTGCGTTTTGGGTGGAGGGCGAACTAAAGTGACACTAATACTATTATAGATCTGACCGTGATCAGTTTTGATCACTTACAGATACTATAAAAGTACAAATGCTGATTAGCGATACGCTATTCAGCGAATAAAAGTGACTGCGGTGCGGTGGGGTGGGCGCTAACTGACGCTAACTACCTAACCAAGGGGCCTAAACTATCCCTAAAACCTAACAGCCAATACTAGTGAAAAAAAAAAAGTGACAGTTTACACTGATCACTTTTTTTCCTTTCACTGGTGATTGACAGGGGCGATCAAAGGGGTGATCAAAGGGTTAATTGTGGTGCAGGGGGGTGATCAGGGGCTACAGTGAAGTGTTTGGTGTACTCACAGTGATGTCTGCTTCTCTGCTGGATCCAACCGACGAAAAGGACCAGCAGAGGAGCAGAGAAGCCATATAACAGATCATATTTACTAATATGATCTGTTATATGGCTTGTGATTGGATTTTTTAAAAATCGCCAGCCTGCCAGCCAATGATCATTGCTGGCAGGCTGGTGACGAACTTGTTCTTTAACTTTTGCCGGCCCGCGATGCGCATGCGCGGGCCGGCTTGGAGCGAAATCTCGCGTCTCGCGAGATGACGCGTATATGCGTGACTGTGCGCAGCGCTGCCACCTCCGGAACGCGAATCTGCTTACAGCGGTCCGGAGGTGGTTAATCTGACTGCATGTAAAGAGACATCTCCACCCAGAAAGTACTGCTTTTAGGGGATGCTTTTGTGCATATGGAATCCAGGGCAGTCACAGGCTCATGTGCCTCTACAGAAGCCATACTACAGATTACAACCATGGTAATATTGGCCATGTTCATGAGTCCTAAAGGTCTATTAACATGAGACGATTTTTTATACATGAAACTTTTTAGTGTGTCTTGCGGTAAAAACTGCATTGCCAAACCACAGCCATTTGCAGTAAAAGTCATACAGTTCTGTTGCAGAGCCATTGCCCTCCCGGCACACTAATGGACAATTTACCTACACTCTATTTGGTGTAGTTATATGCTGTGGATGAAGTATTGCTATTTAAAGCAGCAAGCGAACCACTAAGTGTGAATACACCCTAAATGAACTGCAGATTAATTTACTTGGATGTTCACCAGTGTGAAACTATTTATGGGCAAATTGTCTGAGAATAGCATGCATAGTGCCATATTACGGACCAGTGTGTGCATGAACCATTAATCTCATATTGGGCATGATCTGCACTATAAAACTATGAACTCACCAAAAAGGCGTCGATGCCAAACTTTATTATCCCCTTCCCGACTGCCCACTGGATATATACGTCCTATCTGCACATACTGCAGATAGCATGTATATAAACCTTTAGGCAGTGCTGGGATTAAAGCTCCGGCAATCTAGCAGGAGCAGGTCGGGTCCTGGCTTTGAGACCATGAGGAGAAAACAGGAGCTGGAGGACAGCGCAGCACAAGCGCCAGGGGGACAGCAGGAAGAGCCATAGCCACTTCCTTTGTTAGTCCCGGCGGTCACGTGAAAGCCAGGGGTGTCTGGGACAGGAGCAAAGCTGCAGGGTCTAAGGAGACTTTGATCAGCTCTGTCTGAATGTAATGTCCCCACAGGGGGCTGCTTTCCCTTGTAACTGGCGCTTCTGTGGATACCCCAGTTACAGTGGAGAAAAAAAAAAAAAAGAGAAGGTCTTTTAACCACCTCCGGACCGCTGTACGCAGATTCGCGTTCCGGAGGTGGCAGCGCTGCGCACAATCACGCATATACGCGTCATCTCGCGAGACGCGAGATTTCGCTCAAAGCCGGCATGCGCATCGCGGGCCGGCAAAATTCAAAGAAGAAGTTAGTCACCAGCCTGCCAGCAACGATCATTGGCTGGCAGGCTGGCGATTTTCAAAAAATCCAATCAAAAGTCATATAACAGATCATATTAGTAAATATGATCTGTTATATGGCTTCTCTGCTCCTGTGCTGGTCCTTTTCGTCGGTTGGATCCAGCACAGGAGCAGACTGAACTGTGAGTAGCACCAACACTACACCTTAGCCCCAGATCACCCCCCTGCACCCCAATTAACCCTTTGATCACCCCTTTGATCGCCCCTGTCAATCACTAGAGAAAGGAAAAAAAGTGATCAGTGTAAACTGTCACTTTTTTTTTTCACTGGTATTGGCTGTTAGGTTTTAGGGATAGTTTAGGCCCCTTGGTTAGGTAGTTAGCGTCAGTTAGCGCCCACCCCACCGCACCGCAGTCACTTTTATTCGCTGAATAGCGTATCGCTAATCAGCATTTGTACTTTTATAGTATCTGTAAGTGATCAAAACTGATCACGGTCAGATCTATAATAGTATTAGTGTCACTTTAGTTCGCCCTCCACCCAAAACGCAGTGTTTGCCCGATCAGGCCTGATCGGTCGCCCACACGTGCGTTCACCCACGCCCGCCCCACCGCAGTGACAAAAAATATATATTTTTTGATCACTGCACATTCATTTTACACGCACTGCGGCGATAAAAAAATCCGTTTTGATATTTTTTATCAACCGCAGCGGCCTCCGGTACTTCGCTAGCCTCCCCTTTGTAAGACAGGCTTGCTTTTTTTCTTGGGTAGTCTCAGGGAATACCCCTAAATTTAGTAGTCCAAAATGTCAAACAGGGGGTATTCTTCTGAAGAGGCCTACAGGATTCTGACCCAGTCGGATGAGGAGTGGGAACCCTCACCTGATGAATCTAGCGGGTCAGAATATGAACCTGTGGAAAGCAGTGGCTCTCTGACCCAAAGTTCGGACGAGGAGGTGGAGGTCCCTGGCAGCACCAGGCGTACCCGGCCCCGTGTCGCTAGACCACAGGTTATGCAGGATCCGCTTCAAGAGCAGCAGAGTGGGGCTGTCGCTGCCGGATCACGTGGTGAGGCATACACCAGCAGCGCAGCCCTCCCTGGACCTAGTACCAGCACTGCCGTACAACATGGTGACGTGGCGAGCACCAGAAGGGCAGTTGAAGCTGGTACGGTGGCACGTGCAGTAGTTACCCCGTCGCAGCCACCGCACAGACAGGCCCGTAGAGCCCCTAGAATCCCTGAGGTGCTGGCAAACCCTGATTGGCAGTCACCAACTTCAGCCGCACCTGTAGTTCCCCCTTTCACCGCCCAGTCTGGAGTTCGGGTTGAGACGGCTCAAATCGGTTCGGCCCTGGGATTTTTTGAGCTGTTCTTGACTGCGGAGCTCTTGGACTTAGTCGTGGCAGAGACCAACCAGTATGCCACACAATTTATATCCGCCAACCCGGGAAGCTTTTATGCCCAGCCTTTCCGGTGGAAACCAGTCCAAGTTTCCGAAATTAAAATTTTTTTGGGCCTTCTCCTCAACATGGGCCTGACAAAAAAGCATGAATTGCGGTCATATTGGTCAACGCACCCGATTCATCACATGCCCATGTTCTCTGCTGCTATGTCCAGGGCACGATTTGAGGCCATCCTCCGTTTCCTGCATTTTAGCGACAACACCACCTCCCGTCCCAGGGGCCACCCAGCTTTTGACCGGCTCCACAAAATTCGGCCCCTCATAGACCATTTCAACCAGAAATTTGCAGATTTGTATACCCCCAAGCAAAACATCTGCGTAGACGAGTCCCTAATACATTTTACCGGGCGCCTTGGCTTCAAACAATACATCCCAAGCAAGCGTGCCTGGTATAGGGTCAAATTGTATAAGCTCTGTGAAAGGGCCACAGGCTATACCCACAAATTTCGGATCTATGAGGGAAAAGATCATACCCTGGAGCCGGTCGGTTGCCCTGACTACCTGGGGAGCAGTGGGAAGACAGTCTGGGACTTAGTGTCACCCTTATTCGGCAAGGGGTACCATCTTTATGTGGACAATTTTTACACAAGTGTGGCCCTCTTTAGGCATTTGTTTCTAGAACGGATTTGCGCCTGTGGCACCGCGCGAACTAGTCGCGTGGGCTTCCCCCAACGGCTTGTAACCACCCGTCTTGCAAGGGGGGAGAGGGCTGCCTTGTGTAACGAAGAACTGCTCGCGGTGAAATGGAGAGACAAGCGTGACGTTTACATGCTCTCCTCCATTCACGCAGACACGACAATCCAAATTGAGCGAGCAACCCGTGTCATTGAAAAGCCCCTCTGTGTCCACGACTATAATGCGCTCATGGGAGGGGTGGACTTCAATGACCAGATGTTGTCTCCGTGTTTAGTTTCCCGCAGAACCAGACGCTGGTATAAGAAGGTGTCTGTATATTTAATTCAATTGGCGCTGTACAATAGTTTTGTTCTCTACAGTAAGGCTGGGAGAACACGATCTTTCCTCAAATTCCAGGAAGAGATCATCGAGAACCTCCTTTACCCAGGAGGTTCCGTGGCCCCACCCACCAGTGTAGTTAGCCGTCTACACGAGCGACATTTCCCCAGTGTCGTTGCTGGTACCTCAACCCAACCGTCACCCCGAAAAAGATGTCGTGTCTGTAGCAGGAGTGGAATAAGGCGTGACACCCGCTATTTCTGTCCTGACTGTCCTGCCCTATGCTTTGGTGAGTGTTTCCGGAAGTACCACACACAGGTACACCTAGCATAGGGAATGCATCTCACAGGACAGGCACACAGGGCTATTAGGGCCATTTTACTCTCAGCTGCTGCAAACCTCTCCTTTCACCTGGGATAAAGTGCATAACGTACTTCGCCACATCTTTGGGCGATTTGCGCTTTGCACATTGTCCCATGGGGAAGGAGAGGTTTGTTCTATAAAGGTAAAAAAAACTAAACAAAAAAGAAATTACCGGTAAGTAAAAAAGTTAAAAAAAGTTAATATGTTCTGTTCTAAAGTTAATAAAGTTATTGCTTTGCGGCCTGGTTTTTTCTTTTTTGTTTTGTTTTTTTTACCTTCCAGGTGGACCAACCGATCGACCAGCTGCAGCACTGATGTGCATTCGGACAGAAGCATTGCGCTGCTGTCAGATTACACGCAAGTCGGTGTATGCGGCGCTGCAAGACGAGATTTCTCCTCTGCAGTAAAAGATATGTTTGCCGAGGCATATGAGCTGAGGAGGTGGCGGTGTTCATATACTTTGGCAAACACTTTGTATATATAAAAAAAAAAAATCCCGGCAATGATTTATTCATCCACATCGATTGATGTGAATGGAGAAATCGGGTTTGCCAGGGCATACGAGCTGAAGTGGGTATGGATGTTGGGCGGAGCTCCTATGTCCTGGCAGACGCCTTTCCCCTCCTTTTTCTTTTTTTGGCAGAGATTTTTTCATCCACATTGATCGATGCGAATGAAGAAATCTGTGCCGTTCATTTTTTTCTTTCAGCCCAGAGGCTGAACGGAAAAAAAAAATCTCATTACCCGTATGCTCAATATAAGGAGAATAGCAGAAACTCCTAATGCTGGGCATACATGTAATGATTGCGGAGACCCTCAAAGGCCAGGGCAGTACAAACACCCCACAAATAACACCATTTTGGAAAGAAGACACCCCAAGGTATTCGCTGAGGGGCATATTGAGTCCATGAAAGATGGAAATTTTTGTCCCAAGTTAGCGGAAAGGGAGACTTTGTGAGAACAAAATCAAAAAAATCAATTTCCGCTAACTTGTGCCAAAAAAATTTTTTTTCAATGAACTCGCCATGCCCCTCATTGAATACCTTGGGGTGTCTTCTTTCCAAAATGGGGTCACATGTGGGGTATTTATACTGCCCTGGCATTTTAGGGGCCCCAAAGCGTGAGAAGAAGTCTGGTATCCAAATGTCTAAAAATGCCCTCCTAAAAGGAATTTGGGCCCCTTTGCCCACCTAGGCAGCAAAAAAGTGTCACACATCTGGTATCTCTGTATTCAGGAGAAGTTGAGGAATGTGTTTTGGGGTGTCATATACCCATGCTGGGTGAGATAAATATCTTGGTCAAATGCCAACTTTGTATAAAAAAATGGGAAAAGTTGTCTTTTGCCAAGATATTTCTCTCACCCAGCATGGGTATATGTAAAATGACACCACAAAACACATTCCCCACCTTCTCCTGAGTACGGAGATACCAGATGTGTGACACTTTTTTGCAGCCTAGGTGGGCAAAGGGGCCCACATTCCAAAGAGCACCTTTCGGATTTCACAGGTCATTTACCTACTTACCACACATTAGGGCCCCTGGAAAATGCCAGGGCAGTATAACTACCCCACAAGTGACCCCATTTTGGAAAGAAGACACCCCAAGGTATTCCGTGAGGGGCATGGCGAGTTCCTAGAATTTTTTCTTTTTTGTCACAAGTTAGTGGAAAATGATGATTTTTTTTTTTTTTTTTTTTCTTCATACAAAGTCTCATATTCCACTAACTTGTGACAAAAAATAAAAACTTCCATGAACTCACTATGCCCATCAGCGAATACCTTGGGGTCTCTTCTTTCCAAAATGGGGTCACTTGTGGGGTAGTTATACTGCCCTGGCATTCTAGGGGCCCAAATGTGTGGTAAGGAGTTTGAAATCAAATTCTGTAAAAAATGACCTGTGAAATCCGAAAGGTGCTCTTTGGAATATGGGCCCCTTTGCCCACCTAGGCTGCAAAAAAGTGTCACACATCTGGTATCTCTGTATTCAGGAGAAGTTGAGGAATGTGTTTTGGGGTGTCTTTTTACATATACCCATGCTGGGTGAGTTAAATATCTTGGTCAAATGCCAACTTTGTATAGAAAAAATGGGAAAAGTTGTCTTTTGCCAAGATATTTCTCTCACCCAGCATGGGTATATATAAAATGACACCCCAAAACACATTCCCCACCTTCTCCTGAGTACGGAGATACCAGATGTGTGACACTTTTTTGCAGCCTAGGTGGGCAAAGGGGCCCATATTCCAAAGAGCACCTTTCGGATTTCACAGGTCATTTTTTACAGAATTTGATTTCAAACTCCTTACCACACATTTGGGCCCCTAGAATGCCAGGGCAGTATAACTACCCCACAAGTGACCCCATTTTGGAAAGAAGAGACCCCAAGGTATTCGCTGATGGGCATAGTGAGTTCATAGAACTTTTTATTTTTTGTCACAAGTTAGTGGAATATGAGACTTTGTAAGAAAAAAAAAAAAAATCATCATTTTCCGCTAACTTGTGACAAAAAATAAAAAGTTCTATGAACTCACTATGCCCATCAGCGAATACCTTAGGGTGTGAACTTTCCGAAATGGGGTCATTTGTGGGGTGTTTGTACTGTCTGGGCATTGTAGAACCTCAGGAAACATGACAGGTGCTCAGAAAGTCAGAGCTGCTTCAAAAAGCGGAAATTCACATTTTTGTACCATAGTTTGTAAACGCTATAACTTTTACCCAAACCATTTTTTTTTTTACCCAAACATTTTTTTTTTTATCAAAGACATGTAGAACAATAAATTTAGAGCAAAATTTATATATGGATGCCGTTTTTTTTTGCAAAATTTTACAACTGAAAGTGAAAAATGTCCTTTTTTTGCAAAAAAATCGTTAAATTTCAATTAATAACAAAAAAAGTAAAAATGTCAGCAGCAATGAAATACCACCAAATGAAAGCTCTATTAGTGAGAAGAAAAGGAGGTAGAATTAATTTGGGTGGTAAGTTGCATGACCGAGCAATAAACGGTTAAAGTAGTGTAGGTCAGAAGTGTAAAAAGTGGCCTGGTCTTTCAGGGTGTTTAAGCACTGGGGGCTGAGGTGGTTAATGACCTCCTGGGGTACATATGTGCCAAAAATAAAAAAAACTATAAGTAAAAAAAAAATTATATATATATATATATATATATATATATATATATATATATATATATTAATAACAAATTAAAAAATAAATAAAAATGTGGTCACTAGCAGAAACAAACAGTCACCCCGTTCGCTCAAACCTATACATGTGTCACAAAATAGGGAACCCATTGCAATAATTAATTTCTGTCAGTTTAAATATTTAATAAAAATATATAATTAAAAATAATTATTTTTTAATAATAATTAGCGGTTTTCCTCCAAATGAAACCTAAACAAAGGGAAAAAAAAATCTCTAAAAAAACATTCTAATAAGTCCCAAGTGTCAAGTAAAAAATAAAAAATAAATTATTTTGGTAGTCAAACAAATAAAAAAAAAAAAAAGGTAGGGTCACTAAACCACCACGCGCACAAATTCACAAAAATTTGCCTGGACATTCAGGAAATTTTTGGGCCCAGTCCTTGAAGCAGAAGTTTCTCCTCTCTATCAGTCCAGTATAAAAGTTCAGAACATGTACCCCTATAGTAACTAGAATTTAAATGAATGTGGAAAGAGGGGGCACACCAATAAATACAATTAGTCTGAAGAGTGCAAAAGGGTGGTTAAAAAATAGTACAACACAAATCCGACCCAAGGAAGAGTCACAAGAACCACCCTATATGAATGCCTATCCAACAATCGCTATAGGTAAAAATATATGTAAAGTTTATTAGACACACAAAACAAACAAACACATTAAAAATTGTATACAATATAAACAGCATGTCGGTGCAAAAATATAGCGTCACCAACACATGCAGAATCCACTGAATAAGGACATGCAATATAACCCAGCTAAACAAAATGTGCACTTATAAATAACATGAAGAGAACGTCAGATAAGGTAAGACCACTAAATGAATAAAAACAGACCACAATGAGGTCAAATAGCAAGAGCAAAAACCTGTGTGAATCTCTCTATCAGTCCAGTAGAAAAGTTCAGAACATGCACCCCTATAGTAACTAGAATTTACTTACCATCATCCACTATCCAGTCATCATCTTGGCGTTCACGGACTATCCTCGAGTAGGAGTCCTCATCCACCTCTTCATAAATGCTTGCCATTTCTTCCACCTAACAGCAAAACAGATAAATGCTGAACACGTCCATGGAGATGGTAAGAAGCATGTGCGTTAGTCTCTATATACAGAAGCGTCCACCGCCTCCAGTAGGGTTTCCATCACTTTTGGAAAGAGAAACCTTGGCAGAAAATACCCCATAGCAGTACTCTGGTTCTGTCAAGCAGACTGCATACCTCCATCCAACATAAAACGCCCGGTTAGAACAAAGAATGGGTTAATACACTAAATATTAAGTGAATAATCCACTTTTGTAATTTATTAATCAGTGTTAAAATAAGCACCACTGCGTAGCTATCTTGAAAGCCAGCATTGTGTTTGGTATAAAGCCTTCGAGTATAGCCCCTACTTTCTTCTAAGTGGAGATCCAGCACAGCATCATGGTTTCTGAGATAAATGGAAGCCATGACACCAGTGTGAGCATTACGTTTTTTTGTCACACTTATGAAAAACGCATCAAAACTGATTGGACCCACACAGAAAAAACAAACACTGAACACAATCGCAGACAAAACTGAATGAACCTGCTTGCGAAATGGTGGGAGTTTCACTGAACGCACCCGTATCGTTTGTGTGAAAGAGGCCTAAAGGTAACAGCTTCTACCTTTTCTAGATGTGCCTGCTTTATTTTAACGGATTTATTTATTATGGATTTAGCGTATACAGAAACCTAATGCCTTAGTTTGGCTACCTCATCGTCAAGGACAACTTTGACAGCAGCACAAAGAAACCCAGTAACACGCAGCGCGCTTAGCCACCTAACTGTTTTGCCCGAGTCTAGCGCAGGGCAGTGGGAAAAGTAGCTACCTGGAGGGGGGCGGCTGCTTTAGATGCTGCTATCTTCTGAATGGTAGCAGCTAGAAACATGCAACTGGTCTTGTTCGAAAGCTGACATTCCAGACAATACTAGAATGACAGCAATATGTTCAGTACAGGGGAAGATATCACTGATAGAAAACCGGGATGCTGTGAATGCAGCTGAAAGTGAAAGAAAAAGCAAGTTTTACCCGCAATTATTCCCAACTCGATTTCTAAGGCGCCTTTCACACGAGCAAGTATTCTGCGAGGGTGCAATGCGTGATGCGCCTGCACGGAACCCGGACCCATTCATTTCAATGGGGCTGTGTACATCTGCATTGGTTTTCACTCATTACTTGTGCATTGCGTGAAAATCGCAGCATGTTCTATATTCTGCGATATTCTCGCAACGCTGGCCCCACAGAAGTGAATGAAGCAGCGTGAGAATCGCATCCGTAAACAAGTGCGGATGCAATGTGTTTTTTACAGATGGTTGCTAAGAAATGTTGTGTGTACACATTCAGTTTTTTATCACGCACGTGCAAAACGCATTGCACCTGTGCGATAAAAACTAAACAACTGAACGCGATCGCAGGCAAAACTGAATGACCTTGCTGGCGAAATTGCACATTTTTCACTTAACACATTCGCAACGCATCCGGAACTAATCCGGACACGCTCGTCTGTAAGGGGTCTAACAGTGATTTCTCCTCTGTTGCTTGCACTTTAGCTGTCTTTGGTCTTGTATGAAAGCCTGGAATGTCAGTTTTAAACAAGACCAGTTGCATGTTTCTAGCTGCTACTATTCAGGAGATAGCAGCATCTAAAGCAGCCCTCTCGTCCCTCCAGTTAGCTACTTTTCCCACTGCTGGAGCTGGACTGTGGCAAAACGGTTAGGTGGTTAAAATAGTTTACCTCATATTTGACTTTTTCACCAGATTTTGCTTTTCTCAGTCTCTCTAAGGCTTCTTTACGGCCCTTTTTCTCTGTTTTTTCTCGACGAGAGCGAGATGCAGCAAAGCTCCCGGAGTCAGCCATGTCTGAAAATAAAATGACAAGTAATAAGATTTAGTGATAGGCACATTTTCTCAGCACCCAGCATTGGCACAACCTAGAGAGTCCACATGGTACGGTTCTCTCTTCCTGCAGATCAGTGCAAGAAGAGACCACAATAGCACACACGTACCAGCCCTGTGACCACTTTCTGGCACATCTTCAGGTGAATAATGATGTATCTTATGTAACCTTGAAACATAGAATGTGTCGGCAGATAAGAACCATTTGGTCCATCTAGTCTGCCCAATATACTGAATACTATGAATAGCCCCTGGCCCTATCTTATATGAAGGATGGCCTTATGCCTATCCCATTTAAGTATTTGTGATGTATGTGCAGCTTTGTTCTGCATGATATCTAAGTGGGTGTGATTGTGGACTGAGGGTTTTCTTTTTTGTTAGTTTGCAGGTCACCAGCAAGAGGTTAAAAGGGGTTGTCCATCGCCTATGAAAAAAAAAGCATACTTACCTGCTCCATGGCTCCTGGGCTGTTTTCACTGCACTTTCAGCCCCCACATGTAAACTTCCTACATGGACAGGGTCATGTTCGTCAATGCAGCCAATGACTGACCACATCAGTGACTTGTAATGTGCTGCTTGGGGACATGTCACCACTGAGGTCAGTCCATACCCAGTACATGCAGGAAGTCTGTATGTGAGGAACAGAAGTGCAGTGAAGACAGCTTGGAAGCCAGGACCAGACCAGGCCTCTTTCACATCAGCGTTTGTTACGTTTATTCTTTTGCTCCCTTATAGGAGCAGAACAATAAAACTGAAGCAAATGGAGCCGAACAGACCCACTGGGATCCGTTCGGGAGGATCATTTTTTAGCAAAGAAAATAATTCTGCATGCGGGTCTTTCTTCTCTGCTATTTTTAACAAATTCTGTGAAGAGAGCCTAATGGGCTATTCACACAACCGTATCCATTTTGCGGTCCTGCAAAACACGGATGTGGTCCTTGTGCATCCCATACTTTTCACGGGTCCCACTGTAATAATTAGAGATGAGCGAATTCCTGAAATTGATGAGCGAATTTTATGAAATTAGTTCACGCTTCGTTTACTGGTAAAAGGTGAATTGCGTTATGGATTCCGTTACCATGGACCATAACGCAATTCTATTACGGAATGCACAACGGAATGCCTTCAGATGCATACCGTCATAATAGAAGTCTATGGCCTGCATAAAGGAAACGGGATGAATCAGTTTTTGCAGCCCACAGACTATTATGACGGAATGAATAACGGAATGCCTTTGTTATGCATTCAGTCATAGAATTGAACTATGGTCCATGGTAACGGAATCCATAACGAAATTTACCTTTTACCAGTAAACGAAGCGTGAACAAATTTTAAAATATGAAATTCGCTCATCTCTAGTAATAATGACTATCCTTTGAGAAAATAGGACATGTTCTATCTTTTGTGCTGGATCACAGAATGGACACACGGATGCAGACGGCACGCGGTGTGCTGTCTACATTTTTTGTGGCCCTATTGAAGTGAATGGGTTAGCGTGCGACCTGCAAAAATGCAGATCAGGTGTGGACTGAAAATACTGTCACATGAATAGCCCCTAAGTATGCTTCCCGCCACAGGTCACATGGACAACCCCTTTAAGCCTTTGCGGGTGGCAAAAGAATCATAAGTGCAGAGTATAGTCCTTCCAGGGTAATCTCTCCAGCCTTCCTCTACCAGGTACAACTTGATAAAGGTTATAATACCGAAACGTCTTCTTATGTTCTCTGGATGTCAATTCTTTAAAGGGGTTGTCCCACAAAAAATAATCTACAGTTTTCAAACCAGCAGCAGGATCTGAACACTTTTGTAATTGCATGTAATTAAAGATTTAGCATAGCCACCAAGTTAGGCTACTTTCACACTTGCGTTCAGAGCGGATCCGTCTGGTGTCTGCACAGACGGATCCGCTCCTATAATGCAAACGATGGTATCCGTTCAGAACGGATCCGTCTGCATTATATTTCACAAAAAAATCTAAGTGTGAAAGTTAGTCAGACGGATCCGTCCAGACTTTGCACTGAAAGTCAATGGGGGACGGATCAGTTTGAAAATTGCACCATATTGTGTCAACTTCAAACTGATCCGTCCCCATTGACTTACATTGTAAGTCTGGAAGGATCCGTTTGGCTCTGCACGGCCAGGCGGACACCCGAACGCTGCAAGCTGCATTCGGGTGTCCGCCTGCTGAGCGGAACGGAGGCCAAGCGGAGCCAAACTGAGGCATTCTGAGCGGATCCGCATCCAGTCAGACTGCATTGGGGCTGGACGGATGCGTTCGGGGCCGCTTGTGAGAGCCTTCAAACGGAGCTCACAAGCGGAACCCCGAACTCAAGTGTGAAAGTAGCCTTATTCAATGAAAGCTAGCTGTATAGCGCCACCTGCTGTGTCCTTTTTCTTCTTCCTTTGTCCTGCTCACTGAGAAGGCCGCACATGCTCAGTTTCATCCTTCTACTGCCTCCTGAGTTGTGATAAGGAAAACGCTCTCTCTTGTAAAGGTCGCACAATGTTCCGTAATTACAACAGTTTGTCCCATTGAGGTGAATGTACTGTAATTACAATGCGCCGCTGATGCAAAGGAGATGACGCACCAGTAATTTGGAAGAGGAAGCAGCATTCACTCGAATGTCACTACCGCTTCAAACAGCTGATCAGCCGGGGCGCCAGGAGTCAGACCCCCCCCCCATCTGATATTGATGACCTATCCTGACCATAAGTCAAATATTGTAGCACGGCACAACCCCAATGTCCTATTCGTCTCCACTTTGTGAATTCCTCTGCATTTCAGCACCAAAATCCGTGTGTGTTGAATATCTGTGGATTTTGATGCAGTTTTTCCCTGATCTTATCCTTTGCATTGCAAAGCGTGAAATCTGCGCTAACAATTGACATTCTGCGGATTTCAATATCCTCACAGCAGGTGAATTTCAGCCCCGAATAAGTGAAGTGGACATGAGATGTCAGGTCTCATCCACTATGTGCATCCTGAAGGGGTTTTGTGGCAATGACACTCATGCTACCTATACCTTGTGGCCTTCATACTTACCTGCTCCTGTCCTGCATGCTGGCTCCCATTCCTCCATAGTCTGGTCCCCGTATGGGCACAGTCACTTACACCACTGCAGCCAATAATTGGCTTCAGCAATGACGTGTCGCTTGGGGATGGAAGAAAACAAGCTGGGGAGCAGAAAAAGGAGGAATGAGAGGATCAGGTAAGTATGACTATTTTAATAGGCAAGGCAGGCTACAGGGCATCAGTAACATGAGTATAGGAGGCTCCATTGTACATCTGTACGAATGGGGTCTGCGTCATATACACCACATTCCCCTCTAGAAGCAATAATTAGGCTCACATTGCGAGAGCGGCGGTCAAGTTTTGATGTACGTTTATGGCGAAATTTTGCAGTCTTGAGGTTTTAATACATGATCAAGCAAGAGTCCATTGTCTAGCTCGCTGAAACATCAGTTGGGGGGGACTTTTTGCAATTTTCACAGTTGCTGTTAAAAGAACTTAAAGGGGTTGTCTTACTTCAGCAAATGGAATCTATCATGTAGACAAAGTTAAAGGCGTTGTCCCCTTCTGTTATACTGATGACCCATCAATATCAGATCTGCCGTCACCACCGCCGATCAGATGTTTGCGTTCTCTTCCGTTTACCTGCTCGCCATTGACACTGCCTCGCTGTGGAGTCGGTACTCCAAAGGTCCGACTCCTTCATACGACCAATATACAGTAATAACACATTTCCTGTAGTAAAATGGTAATATCAGGCTTTTTCTCACAATTACATCAATGACCAGGCTGCTTAGATACATAAAGCAGATTTGATGTTACAAAGTGGAATGCTGCCGGAGCGGACGACATCCTGATGCGTCCTAAGTAAACGTGCAATAACTGGAAAACGTATGCTTTCAATAATAGGAAATCCATGAATCTGTCCTCAGAAAAAGACCATGTGCAAATTGTGGAACACACGCGGCCGGTATCCGTGTGCTGCGGATCCGCAAAACACTACAGTCTTGCGAATGTAGCCTTAATCAGAACCTCCTTCATGGATGACAGCATGAAGCGGCAAAGCAGCGAACACACAGCAACACCTGACTAACATAAGAGCCTTAGATTGATAGAACATAAATATATTTTATTAATAACATTTCTAAACTTCCTAAAGTTAAATTAATTATACAATATTACTAAAAGTCTTTTTTCAAGCTAGAGGCAGTACCTTTTCCCATCACATTATATACACTGCTCATTTCCATGGTTACGACCACCCTGTAATCCAGCAGTGGTCGTGCTTGCATACTATAGGACAAAGCACCGGCCTCTCTGGGGCCCGGGAGTGCACATAAGCACAGACTCCCTGCAGCAGTGGCCGTAACTTGTGTTTCAGGTTCAGAGTACAAGGTTCGGGATATCTAAGAATTCCGCTACCACGGACCTTAAGTTATGGTCCGTGGTAGCGGAATCCGTAACGGAATTCTTAGATAACCAAATCTGAAACACAAGTTCGCTCATTCCTAGCCATATCCCCTGGATACGAGCAGTGTATAATGTGATGGGAAAATGAATGAAGCAATATGGACAATCACAATACATAAGTAAGTGCCTTGTATTAAAGAGGACCTGTCACCACTCCTGACATGCCCGTTTTAATAGCTTCATGTATACTCCATGTAATAACAGTTATGGGGCATCTATGTTGTGTCATTCCTTTATTATTTCTACTAGAAGTTATAAATGAATTGCTATTAGCCTTCAATAAGGGTACAGAGGGGAGGTACCTGCACAGACTGATTCTATCCAATCAGTGCTGCCATTTCCGGTCTAACCAACTGGTCCCCCCCCCCCCCATCCTTCCCCTCTGTACCCTTAGACAGACTGCTAGAAAGTCATTCATAACTTCTAGTAGAAAAAATAAAGAAACGGCACAACACAGAGACACAAGAAGAGATGTTCCAGACATGGGGAATACAAGAAGCTATTAAAACAGACATGTCAGGAGTGGGGAGAGGTCCTCTAACTTTCTCTACATGATAAATGCCATTGCTCAAGTGAGACAATCCCTTTAAAGGGGTTGTGCCATCTCGGACATTGGGGGCATATTGCTAGGATATGTCCTGGAGGACTTACAACGGAGACCCCCAAAGTCCTGCGCATGCGCGGCCACCCTCCATTCATTCCTACGGGGGCACCGAAAATGCGCCAAGTCCCAGTGAAATAAATGGAAAGCACACCGCACATAAGCGGCCATTCGCGGTGTGCCCTCCGGGACTGTGCAGGTTCTGTTCCAAGTACAGGTGTGGGTCCCACAGATGGGACATACACCTACCAGACATTGGGGACATATCCTAGCGATACGACCCCACTGTCGAAGATGGGACCACCCCTTTAAGACAGACAAGGCTCTCTTGTCACATGGACGGTGGAAGCCACAGATGTCACTGATGCCGGCTTCATGAAGTCAGCATTTGTGGTACCTCACTATTTGGGCTGAGAGAGTTGGGGCCAGGACAGATGTCATAAATGGAGGTGCCTGACGCAGCACCACATAGTGTAATTGGATTGTCCTGTAAGGTCTGACCACCAGCCAGGACATGCTGGGACTACTAGTACTACAGGAGAGGGGCCATCTATAGGGCGGACTGCCCCCAGGAGAAGCCAGCTGTATAAACGAGCGGCCGTCGCGGGGACAGTGCAGGACGTGACTGCCACAGGCTTCCCTGTCACATTTCCAGGCAGCTTCTATGCACCGGGTAGAGCTGACCGCAGCCTATATAACCAGACGGGTCCCCGCCTCCTCCCCGTTACCGTGCTGCTGGCTTCCTCCGCTGGACACAGGGGCCATGCTTGCTGTACTGCAATAATGACGGGAGCCAAGATCCTCGCGCCAAAACACCCAGAACCCGGACAAACAGAACTCCGCAATCGAACTGGCGCGACTTGGGCGACCAATCGGCATAGAACAGGAAAGCGTGCGAACCAATCAGAACACAGCATTGTTCCACAGCGCTCCCACCATGCGCGCTCGCTCCCGCAGCTGAGGGGCGCGTTCCAACAGAAGTTAAGGCACGCATGCGCAAGTCTCTCACGCTAGAAGAGGCGTGCGCATAGAGGGGTTAGATGGGGTGTGAATGTAGTGCTGAAAGGTTCCTTTAATTTCGACATAAAAGTGTTCTGTAGATCTTGGAGGGGGATTTAGAGGGTTATATGTATGCAGTGGTGTAACCAGAGTCCTATGGGTCCCAAAGCAAATATTGGAACACTCACATCCTCCCTGTGGGTATAACCCAGGGGTGCACCACCAATGAGGCGAGGCGATTTGCCCTTACCTGGTGCTGCCTGAGGCAGAGGGGGGCAGCAGAAGGAGGATTATCTGTTTCTGCAGTATAGTATTGGGAAGCACAGAATGTAGTGCTGTATTACCCTGTATGTTTTGTAGCTCTGTATGTAAGGTTTTCTAAGTATGATTTTAACAGTAGGGCTGGAGGGAAGGGGTTAGGTTGAGAAATTGGGGGGGGGGGGGGGGGGACATCGTTTCAGTTTTCGCCTCAGGCAGCAGAAAGACTAGGTGCACCCCTGGTATAACCAAAAATGTTATACCTACCGTCACAAAGAATCCAACAGGTTCAGATAAATGGGTTCATGTACATGTATATTAAAATTTAATACGATATACAATAATTATGCATATGTGACCCTTTCACAATAGTTATGCCCAGATATGTGCCCCCGTCACAATAGTTATGGCCACATGTGCCCCGTCACAATAGTTATGTCCAGATATGTGGCTCCGTCATGATAGTTATGTCCAGAAATGTGCCCCCATCACAATAGTTATGTCCAGATATGTTCCCCCCGACACAATAGTTATGTATAGATATGTGCCCCCATCACAATAGTTATGGCTACATGTGCCCCGTCACAATAGTTATGTCCAGATATGTGCCCCGTCACAATAGTTATGTCCAGATATGTGGCTCCGTCACGATAGTTATGTCCAGAAATGTGCCCCCATCACAATAGTTATGTCCAGATATGTTCCCCCGTCACAATAGTTATGTCCAGATATGTGTCCCCATCACAATAGTTATGGCTACATGTACCCCGTCACAATAGTTATGTCCAGATATATGCGCCCATCACAATAGTTATGCCCAGATATATGCCTCCGTCACAATAGTTCTGCCCAGATATGTGCCCCCATCACAATAGTTATGCCCAGTTATGTGCCCCCGTCATAATAGTTATGGCCACATGTACCCCGTCACAATAGTTATGTCTAGATATTTGCCCCGTCACAATAGTTATGGCCACATGTGCCCCCGTCACAATAGTTATGTCAAGATATGTGTCCCGATCACAATAGTTATGTCCAGATATTTGCCCCGTCACAATAGTTATGCCCAGATATTTGCCCCGTCACAATAGTTATGGCCACATGTACCCCGTCACAATAGTTATGTCTAGATATGTGCCCCCGTCACAATAGTTATGGCCACATGTACCCCGTCACAATAGTTATGTCTAGATATTTGCCCCGTCACAATAGTTATGGCCACATGTACCCCGTCACAATAGTTATGTCTAGATATGTGCCCCCGTCACAATAGTTATGGCCACATGTACCCCGTCACAATAGTTATGTCAAGATATGTGTCCCGATCACAATAGTTATGTCCAGATATGTGCCCCGTCACAATAGTTATGTCCAGATATGTGGCTCCGTCACGATAGTTATGTCCAGAAATGTGCCCCCATCACAATAGTTATGGCTACATGTACCCCGTCACAATAGTTATGTCCAGATATGTGCCCCCATCACAATAGTTATGCCCAGATATATGCGCCCGTCACAATAGTTTTGCCCAGATATATGCCCCCGTCACAATAGTTATGCCCAGTTATGTGCCCCGTCACAATAGTTATGGCCACATGTACCCTGTCACAATAGTTATGTCTAGATATGTGGGATTGGAAAAGAAATGGTGGCTCTCTCACTGTACCACTTCTGGAATGGTGCACTACCCCTCAGCACTCCCAAATGCTGGTGTATAAGAATAAGTGTAAAGTTTGGGTAGGGGGTCACTCAATATTTAGGCAAACACACGATAATTAGGTATCCACATAAATTTTATAGGCTTAAAAATACATGCTACAATATTACAAATAAAACATCTCATTAAACAATTCATAAAAGCAAATATTGGAACACTCGCATCCTCCCTGTGGGTATAACCCAGGGGTGCACCACCAATGAGGCGAGGCGATTTGCCCTTACCTGGTGCTGCCTGAGGCAGAGGGGGGCAGCAGAAGGAGGATTATCTGTTTCTGCAGTATAGTATTGGGAAGCACAGAATGTAGTGCTGTATTACCCTGTATGTTTTGTAGCTCTGTATGTAAGGTTTTCTAAGTATGATTTTAACAGTAGGGCTGGAGGGAAGGGGTTAGGTTGAGAAATTGGGGGGGGGGGGGGGGGGACATCGTTTCAGTTTTCGCCTCAGGCAGCAGAAAGACTAGGTGCACCCCTGGTATAACCAAAAATGTTATACCTACCGTCACAAAGAATCCAACAGGTTCAGATAAATGGGTTCATGTACATGTATATTAAAATTTAATACGATATACAATAATTATGCATATGTGACCCTTTCACAATAGTTATGCCCAGATATGTGCCCCCGTCACAATAGTTATGGCCACATGTGCCCCGTCACAATAGTTATGTCCAGATATGTGGCTCCGTCATGATAGTTATGTCCAGAAATGTGCCCCCATCACAATAGTTATGTCCAGATATGTTCCCCCCGACACAATAGTTATGTATAGATATGTGCCCCCATCACAATAGTTATGGCTACATGTGCCCCGTCACAATAGTTATGTCCAGATATGTGCCCCGTCACAATAGTTATGTCCAGATATGTGGCTCCGTCACGATAGTTATGTCCAGAAATGTGCCCCCATCACAATAGTTATGTCCAGATATGTTCCCCCGTCACAATAGTTATGTATAGATATGTGCCCCCATCACAATAGTTATGGCTACATGTACCCCGTCACAATAGTTATGTCCAGATATGTGCCCCCATCACAATAGTTATGGCTACATGTACCCCGTCACAATAGTTATGTCCAGATATATGCGCCCATCACAATAGTTATGCCCAGATATATGCCTCCGTCACAATAGTTCTGCCCAGATATGTGCCCCCATCACAATAGTTATGCCCAGTTATGTGCCCCCGTCATAATAGTTATGGCCACATGTACCCCGTCACAATAGTTATGTCTAGATATTTGCCCTGTCACAATAGTTATGGCCACATGTACCCCGTCACAATAGTTATGTCTAGATATGTGCCCCCGTCACAATAGTTATGGCCACATGTACCCCGTCACAATAGTTATGTCAAGATATGTGTCCCGATCACAATAGTTATGTCCAGATATTTGCCCCGTCACAATAGTTATGGCCAGATATTTGCCCCGTCACAATAGTTATGCCCAGATATTTGCCCCATCACAATAGTTATGGCCACATGTACCCCGTCACAATAGTTATGTCTAGATATGTGCCCCCGTCACAATAGTTATGGCCACATGTACCCCGTCACAAAAGTTATGTCAAGATATGTGTCCCGATCACAATAGTTATGTCCAGATATGTGCCCCGTCACAATAGTTATGTCCAGATATGTGGCTCCGTCATGATAGTTATGTCCAGAAATGTGCCCCCATCACAATAGTTATGTCCAGATATGTGGCTCCGTCATGATAGTTATGTCCAGAAATGTGCCCCCATCACAATAGTTATGTCCAGATATGTTCCCCCCGACACAATAGTTATGTATAGATATGTGCCCCCATCACAATAGTTATGGCTACATGTGCCCCGTCACAATAGTTATGTCCAGATATGTGGCTCCGTCATGATAGTTATGTCCAGAAATGTGCCCCCATCACAATAGTTATGTCCAGATATGTGGCTCCGTCATGATAGTTATGTCCAGAAATGTGCCCCCATCACAATAGTTATGTCCAGATATGTTCCCCCCGACACAATAGTTATGTATAGATATGTGCCCCCATCACAATAGTTATGGCTACATGTGCCCCGTCACAATAGTTATGTCCAGATATGTGCCCCGTCACAATAGTTATGTCCAGATATGTGGCTCCGTCACGATAGTTATGTCCAGAAATGTGCCCCCATCACAATAGTTATGTCCAGATATGTTCCCCCGTCACAATAGTTATGTCCAGATATGTGCCCCCATCACAATAGTTATGGCTACATGTACCCCGTCACAATAGTTATGTCCAGATATATGCGCCCATCACAATAGTTATGCCCAGATATATGCCTCCGTCACAATAGTTCTGCCCAGATATGTGCCCCCATCACAATAGTTATGCCCAGTTATGTGCCCCCGTCATAATAGTTATGGCCACATGTACCCCGTCACAATAGTTATGTCTAGATATTTGCCCCGTCACAATAGTTATGGCCACATGTGCCCCCGTCACAATAGTTATGGCCACATGTACCCCGTCACAATAGTTATGTCAAGATATGTGTCCCGATCACAATAGTTATGTCCAGATATTTGCCCCGTCACAATAGTTATGCCCAGATATTTGCCCCGTCACAATAGTTATGGCCACATGTACCCCGTCACAATAGTTATGTCTAGATATGTGCCCCCGTCACAATAGTTATGGCCACATGTACCCCGTCACAATAGTTATGTCAAGATATGTGTCCCGATCACAATAGTTATGTCCAGATATGTGCCCCGTCACAATAGTTATGTCCAGATATGTGGCTCCGTCACGATAGTTATGTCCAGAAATGTGCCCCCATCACAATAGTTATGGCTACATGTACCCCGTCACAATAGTTATGTCCAGATATGTGCCCCCATCACAATAGTTATGCCCAGATATATGCGCCCGTCACAATAGTTATGCCCAGATATATGCCCCCGTCACAATAGTTATGCCCAGTTATGTGCCCCGTCACAATAGTTATGGCCACATGTACCCTGTCACAATAGTTATGTCTAGATATGTGGGATTGGAAAAGAAATGGTGGCTCTCTCACTGTACCACTTCTGGAATGGTGCACTACCCCTCAGCACTCCCAAATGCTGGTGTATAAGAATAAGTGTAAAGTTTGGGTAGGGGGTCACTCAATATTTAGGCAAACACACGATAATTAGGTATCCACATAAATTTTATAGGCTTAAAAATACATGCTACAATATTACAAATAAAACATCTCATTAAACAATTCATAAAAGCAAATATTGGAACACTCGCATCCTCCCTGTGGGTATAACCCAGGGGTGCACCACCAATGAGGCGAGGCGATTTGCCCTTACCTGGTGCTGCCTGAGGCAGAGGGGGGCAGCATAAGGAGGATTATCTGTTTCTGCAGTATAGTATTGGGAAGCACAGAATGTAGTGCTGTATTACCCTGTATGTTTTGTAGCTCTGTATGTAAGGTTTTCTAAGTATGTTTTTAACAGTAGGGCTGGAGGGAAGGGGTTAGGTTGAGAAATTGGGGGGGGGGGGGGGACATCGTTTCAGTTTTCGCCTCAGGCAGCAGAAAGACTAGGTGCACCCCTGGTATAACCAAAAATGTTATACCTACCGTCACAAAGAATCCAACAGGTTCAGATAAATGGGTTCATGTACATGTATATTAAAATTTAATACGATATACAATAATTATGCATATGTGACCCTTTCACAATAGTTATGCCCAGATATGTGCCCCCGTCACAATAGTTATGGCCACATGTGCCCCGTCACAATAGTTATGTCCAGATATGTGGCTCCGTCATGATAGTTATGTCCAGAAATGTGCCCCCATCACAATAGTTATGTCCAGATATGTTCCCCCCGACACAATAGTTATGTATAGATATGTGCCCCCATCACAATAGTTATGGCTACATGTGCCCCGTCACAATAGTTATGTCCAGATATGTGCCCCGTCACAATAGTTATGTCCAGATATGTGGCTCCGTCACGATAGTTATGTCCAGAAATGTGCCCCCATCACAATAGTTATGTCCAGATATGTTCCCCCGTCACAATAGTTATGTATAGATATGTGCCCCCATCACAATAGTTATGGCTACATGTACCCCGTCACAATAGTTATGTCCAGATATATGCGCCCATCACAATAGTTATGCCCAGATATATGCCTCCGTCACAATAGTTCTGCCCAGATATGTGCCCCCATCACAATAGTTATGCCCAGTTATGTGCCCCCGTCATAATAGTTATGGCCACATGTACCCCGTCACAATAGTTATGTCTAGATATGTGCCCCCGTCACAATAGTTATGGCCACATGTACCCCGTCACAATAGTTATGTCAAGATATGTGTCCCGATCACAATAGTTATGTCCAGATATTTGCCCCGTCACAATAGTTATGGCCAGATATTTGCCCCGTCACAATAGTTATGCCCAGATATTTGCCCCATCACAATAGTTATGGCCACATGTACCCCGTCACAATAGTTATGTCTAGATATGTGCCCCCGTCACAATAGTTATGGCCACATGTACCCCGTCACAAAAGTTATGTCAAGATATGTGTCCCGATCACAATAGTTATGTCCAGATATGTGCCCCGTCACAATAGTTATGTCCAGATATGTGGCTCCGTCATGATAGTTATGTCCAGAAATGTGCCCCCATCACAATAGTTATGGCTACATGTACCCCGTCACAATAGTTATGTCCAGATATGTGCCCCCATCACAATAGTTATGCCCAGATATATGCGCCCGTCACAATAGTTATGCCCAGATATATGCCCCCGTCACAATAGTTATGCCCAGTTATGTGCCCCGTCACAATAGTTATGGCCACATGTACCCTGTCACAATAGTTATGTCTAGATATGTGGGATTGGAAAAGAAATGGTGGCTCTCTCACTGTACCACTTCTGGAATGGTGCACTACCCCTCAGCACTCCCAAATGCTGGTGTATAAGAATAAGTGTAAAGTTTGGGTAGGGGGTCACTCAATATTTAGGCAAACACACGATAATTAGGTATCCACATAAATTTTATAGGCTTAAAAATACATGCTACAATATTACAAATAAAACATCTCATAAAACAATTCATAAAACAATAAAAAATACCGCTCAAATATCAATAGCACCAAAAACCTGAAGTTCAGTGGTGCTGAAAACCCTGAGAGGGGCTATTTTTCAACAGCACTAAGGCTCAGTTCAGACCTGAGCGTTTTACAGCGCGTTCCTACGCGCTGTAAAACGCTCAACAAGGAGAAACCAATGCTTCCCTATGGGAATGGTTCTCACCTGGGCGTTTTACAGCGCGTACGATCGCGCTGTAAAACGCCCGACGCTCAAACAAGTACATGAGCGTTTTTTTGGGCGTTTGTCTCGCGTTCCCATACATAGACTTTCAGGAACGCGCGACAATGTGTGTTCACTTGTCTCTGTATGCGCGCTTGTAAACGCCCGTACAATCGCGCATACAGAGCGCTCCTTTCAGAACGCTCTGGTGTGAACCCAGCGTAACACCTTTGAAGAGGCTGCTTGGCCGTGGCTATTATCAAGTAGCTCCAAGTGCTATAGTCCAGAGATAGTTGTAGTTGTAATTTCCACACTTATTAGAGAGTCATCAGTATATCCGCATTATGACAATGTTTGGATTTGAAATAATACAGGATACTTTACCGCTCCTGTAGTCAGTCCGCTTGTACACCGAGATTTTCAAGTGTAATGCTCTGTTGTGAGCTGCAAGGACCTGTGAGTAGAGTCTATATTGGAAGTTTCCCACGCTCCTGGATATTCGTTGTAGCGGTGCGGCTTGGTATCACCGCTCTGACATTCCAGGACCTGTGTGGCGTCCCACGTGGTTTGCTGGGCAGTCAGGTGTGCTCCAGGCGGGGTTTTCAAATTGCTTTAGCGTAGAAGATTTATTCCATAATCGCTTTAAATCCAAATGTGGATATATGGTTGTAGATGTTTCTTCTTAGTAATCCCTCACTGTCATCACCAAACGCGTTTCGGGGTAAAGAGACCCCTTCCTCAGTGGTTTGACAGTAGAGGTATAGTGTCCTCTTTTATATAGTATTCCTAATTAACAGATGTGTGGGTTGGAGCATGGGTTGAACCATGGGTTGGACAAGTGAGGGATATCTTGAAGACCAGGAAATTAAATCCAATTGTTGGAACATGTGCTTTTTTGTAACTAATTTGTGTTTCATGTACTCTGGTTATATTAACAGATTTATCATTCAATTTTACATTTTATACGGTATGTTTCACTTTAATACATATATTAAACATTAAAACGCATAAAATCCGAAAAAACGCATGTGCGGTTTCTGTGCGTTTTCAATGCGTTTTTTCTGGAATAGGTCTAAAATGGATCACATGATAAAACTGGATACGTTGCAAAGGTTAAAATATGAAATTAATACATTGTACACATTCAAAGTTCAGAATCGAGATGGGACTCATTATAACAGCATATATATGCAACTATCATAAACAATCCATATATTGCTGTTATAAATATTTTGAGGGATGTTGAACAAAGTGTCAGTAATTTTCGGTTTCAATAGTTTTTAATAATCCAAGTATGTAGATATAGATGAAAAGGGGGGCGCTGAGCTGACAGGAGAGAGAGATCTGGGTGCTGGGAAAAACAGCCTGGGACAGATGTCTCTGTCCCACCAGGCCAACGCCCCATTTATAAGAAGCCGAATAATTCCATGTCTGCATTCAAACCTTTTGGTAGTAGGGTATTGAACTCAAATATCCTCTTAGATTCCATCCTGGACATCTGGAGGATATGGTTGCCCCCTCTCCATGTATATTTGACTTTTTCTAACGCCATATATTTGAGGCTTGATGGATCACTACCATGATGATCTTTATAATGTTTGGATAGTGAATGTAGTTCATATCCCTTCTTAATATTTGCGACATGTTCTGACACTCTCTTTTTCAAAGTTCGCTTAGTTCTGCCGATGTATTGTTTACGGCACGGACATTCAATTAAATAAATGACACTCGTTGAGTCACATGTCAATCCTTCCCTAATATCCATTGAGAATGAGTTTTGTGTCGACTGTACATTTAAAGTTTTTTTAGTTTTTTAAAGTTTTTTTAGGAAATTTAGTGATTTTACAGTTGGAACAACGTCCACATCTGTGAAAACCACTAAAGGATAACCAATTTTGTTTCTCTTGTGTCATACTTTAAGACCCAAATTAGGGACCCTAGTATATGCAATTTGAGGTATGGTATTTAGTAGGGGTCCATAAATACTGGCAGGTAGGGTCCAACTATTTTGTCCCCAAGCAGGTGATGCCAGTATTTATGGACCCCTACTAAATACCATACCTCAAATTGCATATACTAGGGTCCCTAATTTGGGTCTTAAAGTTGCCCCATCAGTGAAAAAGAAGAATTTCACTACACAAGAGAAACAAAATTGGTTATCCTTTAGTGGTTATCCTTTAGTGGTTTTCACAGATGTGGACGTTGTTCCAACTGTAAAATCACTAAATTTCCTAAAAAAACTTTAAATGTACAGTCGACACAAAACTCATTCTCAATGGATATTAGGGAAGGATTGACATGTGACTCAACGAGTGTCATTTATTTAATTGAATGTCCGTGCCGTAAACAATACATCGGCAGAACTAAGCGAACTTTGAAAAAGAGAGTGTCAGAACATGTCGCAAATATTAACCACCTCAGCCCCCATGGCTTAAACACCCTGAAAGACCAGGCCACTTTTTACACTTCTGACCTACACTACTTTCACCGTTTATTGCTCGGTCATGCAACTTACCACCCAAATGAATTTTACCTCCTTTTCTTCTCACTAATAGAGCTTTCATTTGGTGGTATTTCATTGCTGCTGCCATTTTTACTTTTTTTGTTATTAATCGAAATTTAACGATTTTTTTGCAAAAAAATGACATTTTTCACTTTCAGTTGTAAAATTTTGGGAAAAAAACGAGATCCATATATGAATTTTGCTCTAAATTTATTGTTCTACATGTCTTTGATAAAAAAAAATGTTTGGGTAAAAAAAAAATGGTTTGGGTAAAAGTTATAGCGTTTACAAACTATGGTACAAAAATGTGAATTTCCGCTTTTTGAAGCAGCTCTGACTTTCTGAGCACCTGTCATGTTTCCTGAGGTTCTACAATGCCCAGACAGTACAAACACCCCACAAATGACCCCATTTCGGAAAGTAGACACCATAAGGTATTCGCTGATGGGCATAGTGAGTTCATAGAACTTTTTATTTTTTGTCACAAGTTAGCGAAAAATGATGATTTTTTTTATTTTTTTTTTATTACAAAGTCTCATATTCCACTAACTTGTGACAAAAAATAAAAACTTCCATGAACTCACTATGCCCATCAGCGAATACCTTGGCATGTCTTCTTTCCAAAATGGGGTCACTTGTGGGGTAGTTATACTGCCCTGGCATTCTAGGGGCCCAAATGTGTGGTAAGGAGTTTGAAATCAAATTCTGTAAAAAATGGCTGGTGAAATCCGAAAGGTGCTCTTTGGAATGTGGGCCCCTTTGCCCACCTAGGCCGCAAAAAAGTGTCACACATGTGGTATCTCCGTATTCAGGAGAAGTTGGGGAATGTGTTTTGGGGTGTCATTTTACATATACCCATGCTGGGTGAGAGAAATATCTTGGCAAAAGACAACTTTGTATAAAAAAATGGGAAAAGTTGTCTTTTGCCAAGATATTTCTCTCACCCAGCATGGGTATATGTAAAATGACACCCCAAAACACATTCCCCAACTTCTCCTGAATACGGAGATACCAGATGTGTGACACTTTTTTGCAGCCTAGGTGGGCAAAGGGGCCCATATTCCAAAGAGCACCTTTCGGATTTCACTGGTCATTTTTTACAGAATTTGATTTCAAACTCCTTACCATACATTTGGGCCCCTAGAATGCCAGGGCAGTATAACTACCCCACAAGTGACCCCATTTTGGTAAGAAGACACCCCAAGGTATTCGCTGATGGGCATAGTGAGTTCATGGAAGTTTTTATTTTTTGTCACAAGTTAGTGGAATATGAGACTTTGTAAGAAAAAAAAAATCATAATTTTCCACTAACTTGTGACAAAAAAAAAATTCTAGGAACTCGCCATGCCCCTCACTGAATACATTGGGGTGTCTTCTTTCCAAAATGGGGTCACTTGTGGGGTAGTTATACTGCCCTGGCATTTTCCAGGGGCCCTAATGTGTGGTAAGTAGGTAAATGACCTGTGAAATCCTAAAGGTGCTCTTTGGAATGTGGGCCCCTTTGCCCACCTAGGCTGCAAAAAAGTGTCACACATGTGGTATCTCCGTATTCAGGAGAAGTTGGGGAATGTGTTTTGGGGTGTCATTTTACATATACCCATGCTGGGTGAGAGAAATATCTTGGCAAAAGACAACTTTTACCATTTTTTTATACAAAGTTGGCATTTGACCAAGATATTTATCTCACCCAGCATGGGTATATGTAAAATGACACCCCAAAACACATTCCCCAACTTCTCCTGAGTACGGCGATACCAGATGTGTGACACTTTTTTGCAGCCTAGATGCGCAAAGGTGCCCAAATTCCTTTTAGGAGGGCATTTTTAGACATTTGGATACCAGACTTCTTCTCACGCTTTGGGGCCCCTAGAATGCAAGGGCAGTATAAATACCCCACATGTGACCCCATTTTGGAAAGAAGACACCCCAAGGTATTCAATGAGGGGCATGGCGAGTTCATAGAATTTTTTTTTTTTTGGCACAAGTTAGCGGAAATTGATATTTTTTATTTTTTTCTCACAAAGTCTCCCTTTCCGCTAACTTGGGACAAAAATTTCAATCTTTCATGGACTCAATATGCCCCTCACGGAATACCTTGGGGTGTCTTCTTTCCGAAATGGGGTCACATGTGGGGTATTTATACTGCCCTGGCATTCTAGGGGCCCTAAAGCGTGAGAAGAAGTCTGGAATATAAATGTCCAAAAAAATTTACGCATTTGGATTCCGTGAGGGGTATGGTGAGTTCATGTGAGATTTTATTTTTTGACACAAGTTAGTGGAATATGAGACTTTGTAAGAAAAAAAATAATAATTTCCGCTAACTTGGGTCAAAAAAATGTCTGAATGGAGCCTTACAGGGGGGTGATCAATGACAGGGGGGTGATCAATGACAGGGGGGTGATCAATGACAGGGGGGGTGATCAATGACAGGGGGGTGATCAGGGAGTCTATATGGGGTAAGGCTCCATTCAGATGTCCGTATGTGTTTTGCGGATCCGATCCATGTATCAGTGGATCCGTAAAAATCATACGGACATCTGAATGCAGCCTTACAGGGGGGTGATCAATGACAGGGGGGTGATCAGGGAGTCTATATGGGGTGATCACCACAGTCATTGATCACTCCCCTGTAAGGCTCCATTCAGATGTCCGTATGTGTTTTGCGGATCCATCTATCAGTGGATCCGAAAAATTCATACGGACCTCTGAATGGAGCCTTACAGGGGGTTATCAATGACAGGGGGGTGATCAGGGAGTCTATATGGGGTGATCACCTCCGTCATTGATCACTCCCCTGTAAGGCTGCATTCAGAAGTCCGTATGTGTTTTGCGGATCAGATCCATCTATTAGTGGATCCGTAAAATTCATACGGACCTCTGAATGGAGCCTTACAGGGGGTTATCAATGACAGGGGGGTGATCAGGGAGTCTATATGGGGTGATCACCACAGTCATTGATCACTCCCCTGTAAGGCTCCATTCAGATGTCCGTATGTGTTTTGCGGATCCGATCCATCTATCAGTGGATCCGTAAAATTCATACGGACCTCTGAATGGAGCCTTACAGGGGGTTATCAATGACAGGGGGGTGATCAGGGAGTCTATATGGGGTGATCACCTCCGTCATTGATCACTCCCCTGTAAGGCTGCATTCAGACATCCGTATGTGTTTTGCGGATCCGATCCATCTATCAGTGGATCCGTAAAATTCATACGGACCTCTGAATGGAGCCTTACAGGGGGTTATCAATGACAGGGGGGTGATCAGGGAGTCTATATGGGGTGATCACCTCCGTCATTGATCACTCCCCTGTAAGGCTGCATTCAGACGTCCGTATGTGTTTCGCGGATCCGATCCATCTATCAGTGGATCCGTAAAATTCATACGGACCTCTGAATGGAGCCTTACAGGGGGTTATCAATGACAGGGGGGTGATCAGGGAGTCTATATGGGGTGATCACCTCCGTCATTGATCACTCCCCTGTAAGGCTGCATTCAGACGTCCGTATGTGTTTTGCGGATCCGATCCATCTATCAGTGGATCCGTAAAATCCATGCGGACGTCTGAATGGAGCCTTACAGGGGGTTATCAATGACAGGGGGGTGATCAATGACAGGGGGGTGATCAGGGAGTCTATATGGGGTGATCAGGGGTGAATAAGGGGTTAATAAGTGACGGGGGGGGTGTAGTGTAGTGTAGTGGTGGTTGGTGCTACTTTACTGAGCTACCTGTGTCCTCTGGTGGTCGATCCAAACAAAGGGGACCACCAGAGGACCAGGTAGCAGGTATATTAGACGCTGTTATCATAACAGCGTCTAATATACCTGTTAGGGGTTAAAAAAAATCACATCTCCAGCCTGTCAGCGAACGATCGCCGCTGGCAGGCTGGAGATCCACTCTCTTACCTGCCGTTCCTGTGAGCGCGCGCGCCTGTGTGTGCGCGTTCACAGGAAATCTCGCGTCTCGCGAGAGGACGCTCCGGCGCGTCCAGTCGGAATCAATCAACCACCTCCAGGACGCGTCGCTGCGTACGGCGGTCCGGAGGTGGTTAAGAAGGGATATGAACTACATTCACTATCCAAACAGTATAAAGATCATCATGGTAGTGATCCATCAAGCCTCAAATATATGGCGTTAGAAAAAGTCAAATATACATGGAGAGGGGGCAACCATATCCTCCAGATGTCCAGGATGGAATCTAAGAGGATATTTGAGTTCAATACCCTACTACCAAAAGGTTTGAATGCAGACATGGAATTATTCGGCTTCTTATAAATGGGGCGTTGGCCTGGTGGGACAGAGACATCTGTCCCAGGCTGTTTTTCCCAGCGCCCCCCTTTTCATCTATATCTACATACTTGGATTATTAAAAACTATTGAAACCGAAAATTACTGACACTTTGTTTAACATCCCTCAAAATATTTATAACAGCAATATATGGATTGTTTATGATAGTTGCATATATATGCTGTTATAATGAGTCCCATCTCGATTCTGAACTTTGAATGTGTACAATGTATTAATTTCATATTTTAACCTTTGCAACGTATCCAGTTTTATCATGTGATCCATTTTAGACCTATTCCAGAAAAAACGCATTGAAAACGCACAGAAACCGCACATGCGTTTTTTCGGATTTTATGCGTTTTAATGTTTAATATATGTATTAAAGTGAAACATACCGTATGAAATGTAAAATTGAATGATAAATCTGTTAATATAACCAGAGTACATGAAACACAAATTAGTTACAAAAAAGCACATGTTCCAACAATTGGATTTAATTTCCTGGTCTTCAAGATATCCCTCACTTGTCCAACCCATGGTTCAACCCATGCTCCAACCCACACATCTGTTAATTAGGGATACTATATAAAAGAGGACACTATACCTCTACTGTCAAACCACTGAGGAAGGGGTCTCTTTACCCCGAAACGCGTTTGGTGATGACAGTGAGGGATTACTAAGAAGAAACATCTACAACCATATATCCACATTTGGATTTAAAGCGATTATGGAATAAATCTTCAACGCTAAAGCAATTTGAAAACCCCGCCTGGAGCACACCTGACCGCCCAGCAAACCACGTGGGACGCCACACAGTTCCTGGAATGTCAGAGCGGTGATACCAAGCCGCACCGCTACAACGAATATCCAGGAGCGTGGGGAACTTCCAATATAGACTCTACTCACAGGTCCTTGCAGCTCACAACAGAGCATTACACTTGAAAATCTCGGTGTACAAGCGGACTGACTACAGGAGCGGTAAAGTATCCTGTATTATTTCAAATCCAAACATTGTCATAATGCGGATATACTGATGACTCTCTAATAAGTGTGGAAATTACAACTACAACTATCTCTGGACTATAGCACTTGGAGCTACTTGATAATAGCCACGGCCAAGCAGCCTCTTCAAAGGTGTTAGTGCTGTTGAAAAATATCCCCTCTCAGGGTTTTCAGCGCCACTGAACTTCAGGTTTTTGGTGCTATTGATATTTGAGCGGTATTTTTTATTGTTTTATGAATTGTTTTATGAGATGTTTTATTTGTAATATTGTAGCATGTATTTTTAAGCCTATAAAATTTATGTGGATACCTAATTATCGTGTGTTTGCCTAAATATTGAGTGACCCCCTACCCAAACTTTACACTTATGTCTAGATATGTGCCCCCATCACAATAGTTATGCCCAGTTATGTGCCCCCGTCACAATAGTTATGGCCACATGTACCCTGTCACAATAGTTATGTCTAGATATGTGCCCCCATCACAATAGTTATGCCCAGATATGTGCCCCGTCACAATAGTTATGCCCAGTTATGTGCCCCCGTCATAATAGTTATGGCCACATGTACCCCGTCACAATAGTTATGCCCAGTTATGTGCCCCAAACACAGAAATATAGTGGCAATTCTGGGGGAGCTGCTCAACCCCTAACACTGTAGCGTGTTTTTCATTGGGGGAGCAGCCCCACCGCATGTGGACCGCAGCAAACAACTATCCCCAGCAAAAAAATGCATACAATGGAGGATGTCAGCGCGGACCACATGCACCACAAAGGCATCCTGCACAAAACGGAGCATTGTGTGGATGAAAATATAATCATATAAATCACAGAAAAAATGCACCAAATGGATATGCCACTGACTATACTGGCTAGTCATAAATGCAGATATTAAAAGCTGAGACTTTTGCCAATATATTCCTGTCAGGAAAATATCGGAGCCCAGATATTTTCCTGACAGGAATATATTGGCAAAAGTCTCAGCTTTTAATATCTGCATTTATGACTAGCCAGTATAGTCAGTGGCATATCCGTTTGGTGCATTTTCCAGTTATGTGCCTTGTCACAATAGCTATGTCTAGATATGTGCCCCCATCACAATAGTTATGTCCAGATTTGTGCCCCCGTCACAGTAGTTATGGCCACATGTGCCCCGTCACAATGGTTATGTCCAGATGTGTTCCCCTTCAGAGGAAGTAAAAGATAAAAACAGTAAATTCTCACCTATTTCCTCAGATGATCCGCACTCCCCAGCAGCAGCAGGCAGGATACACATGGGCTGCTGGGCTGTGTAGGAGGAGGAGCACTGCTGCCCCACGGCCAGCCCCGCTCCTCCTACACAGAACAGCAGTGTGGAAGTCACGTGTGGTGAGTTGGCTTGGTGGGTATATAAGGTGTGTGATAGGCTGTCTGCACACATATTCCTCATTTCTGTCATGAGTAAAAAAAAAAAAGGCAATTTATCAGAGTTACAAAAAGGGATGATGACTGACTTACGGGCCAAGGGTGGCAGTGTTTCTGAAACTGCAGTGTATGAACTGTTCTCATGCTGCTCTGGTGAAAGTGTATTGTGAGTAGACAAGTGGGACCATTATGAAAAAGAGAAATGGAAACTGCAGAGCACCACGTGCCGTTGATGTGAGAGGTGAACGTTGGCTATGAAGGTGTGCGAGGGTGGACCAACATTTTACAGTGGAGCTGCTCACCAACAAAATGAACCAGTGGGCTACCAGACGTGTGTCTAACACAACAGTTCAGTGAACCTTAGTGTGCATGGGGCTCTGAAGCAGACAGATGATCGCTTCACCTCTGCTAACAAAGTTGTATGAAAAGGCTCCAAGACCAATTTTCGTGGCAGTATTGGATTTGGATCTCCACTGATTGGCAAAGGGTTGGCTTGTCCGATGAGTTATGTTTTATGCTTCATAAAATGGATGAACTTTGGCGTGTTAGGTGTGAAACATCAGAGAACAAACAGCCTGCAACCGAAGAACTCAAGCTGGTGATGGCAGCATTATGATTTGGGGAATGTTTTTGTGGCATTCTCTGGGCTCACTTATCCATGTGGAAGGCAGTCTCAACGGATGTGGGTATGAATCCATCCTTGCAGACCCGTCTACAAATGCATTGCAAGAACGGATCAGTCTACAAATGCATTGCAAGAACGGATCTGTCTATCCGCTTGTCATGCGGATGGACGGATCCATCTGGCAGTCTTTTTCACACTTTTCATGGTCTGCGCATGCGCAGACCGGAAGGACGGATTCGTCCTTCAGTTGTTTTGCAATGCCGGATCCGGCAGGCAGTTCCGTCAATCAGTGTGACAACTGACAGCATTTGTAGACGGATCCGGGTGCGGATCCGTCTACAAATGCATTACAAGAACGGATCCATCTACCAATGCATTGCAAGAACGGATCCGTCTACAAATGCATTGCAAGAATGGATCCGTCTACAAATGCATTGCAAGAACGGATCCGTCTATCCGCTTGTCATGCGGATGGACGGATCCATCTTGCAGTCTTTTTCACACTTTTCATGGTCTGCGCATGCGCAGACCAGAAGGACGGATCCGTCCTTTAGTTGTTTTGCAATGCCGGATCCGGCAGGCAGTTCCGTCGTCGGAACTGCTCGTGGATCACTCTGCTGCAAGTGTGAAAGTAGACTTAGTCCTGCAACCTCTCACCGTGCACTGCCGTGCTGCGCCAGAGCTCCGCCCCGTCCCCATTATAGTCAATGGGGACGGAGTGGCAGTCCAGCGGCACGGCCAAATAGCGGCAGGGCGGATCCTACAGGGTGAACAGCCTGTCGGATACGTCCTGCCGCTAGTGTGAAAATACCCTTACGCTAGTGTGAAAGTACCATAAGCAGTATCTGTATCTAAGCAATATCTATATTATTCTAATATATATTCAATATGGATATTGCTTAGATAAATATATATATATTCGTGGCAGATATGGATTATAGATAGCTATATCAATAAATATGATGGACAATTATATATTTCTTTTTCTCAGGGGGTGGTAACTGTAGAATGTGTAGTTGTGGAGGGTAACATGGCTGTAAGTACGATCCCCAGACGCAGAGGGGATCACACTAACTGTAGCCCAGTGAGTGCAGGAGGGAGAAACATACCCTGCTGCCGGAGAAGAGATCGCTTCGGCTCTGGTACGTACCGCGCATGCGCGATCACATACCATCGCCGAGGCAGTGTTAGAAGAGCTGGGGAGGGAGCCAGAGGCTCTGACGTCTCGTTTACAGAGCCTGGCCACTCCCTCAAGCAGGGAGAAGCCTGTAAACGTGACGTCAGCGCCAGAGCCAGCTTGATGACGTCGGGGGTCACATGACATAATGGATTCACATAAGTGAACTGGCCAAACGGAAAAGATAGATAATGTAAGTGATTTAACCACCTCCGGACCGCTGTACGCACAGACGCGTCCTGGAGGTGGTTGTTTCATTCCGAGTGGACGCGCCGGCGCGTCCTCTCGTGAGACGCGAGATTTCGGTCACAGCCGGCCCGCGCATGCGCATCGCGGGCCGGCAAAAGTTTGAGGAGAATTGCATCAGCAACCTGCCAGCCAATGATCGTCAATGGCAGGTTGCTGATTTTTAAAAAATCGAATCACAAGCCATATAACAGATCATATTAGTAAATATGATCTGTTATATGGCTTCTCTGCTCCTCTGCTGGTCCTTTTCGTCGGTTGGATCCAGCAGAGGAGCAGACTCCACAGTGAGTACACCAAACAGCACACCTTAGCCCCAGATCACCCCCCTGCACCCCAATTAACCCTTTGATCACCCCTTTGATCGCCCCTGTCAATCACTAGTGAAAGACAAAAAGTGATCAGTGTAAACTGTCACTTTTTTTTTACACTAGTATTGGCTGTTAGGTTTTAGGGATAGTTTAGGCCCCTTGGTTAGGTAGTTAGCGTCAGTTAGCGCCCACCCCACCGCACCGCAGTCACTTTTATTCGCTGATTAGCGTATCGCTAATCAGCATTTGTACTTTTATAGTATCTGTAAGTGATCAAAACTGATCACGGTCAGATCTATAATAGTATTAGTGTCACCTTAGCTCGCCCTCCACCCAAAACGCAGTGTTTGCCCGATCAGGCCTGATCGGTCGCCCACACGTGCGTTCACCCACGCCCGCCCCACCGCAGTGACAAAAAAGTTATTATTTTTTGATCACTGCACATTCACTTTACACGCACTGCGGCGATAAAAAAATCAGTTTTGATATTTTTTATCAACCGCAGCGGCCTCCGGTACTTCGCTAGCCTCCCCTTTGTAAGACAGGTTTGCTTTTTTTCTTGGGTAGTCTCAGGGAATACCCCTAAATTTAGTAGTCCAAAATGTCAAACAGGGGGTATTCTTCTGAAGAGGCCTACAGGATTCTGACCCAGTCGGATTAGGAATGGGAACCCTCATCTGACGAATCTAGCGGGTCAGAATATGAACCTGTAGAAAGCAGTGGCTCTCTGACCCAAAGTTCGGACGAGGAGGTTGAGGTCCCTGGCAGCACCAGGCGTACCCGGCCCCGTGTTGCTAGACCACAGGTTACGCAGGATCCGCTTCAAGAGCAGCAGAGTGGGGCTGTCGCTGCCGGATCACGTGGTGAGGCATACACCAGCAGCGCAGCCCTTCCTGGACCTAGTACCAGCACTGCCGTACAACCTAGTGAAGTAGCGAGCACCAGAAGGGCAGTTGAAGCTGGTACGGTGGCACGTGCAGTAGTTACCCCGTCGCAGCCACCGCGCAGACAGGCCCGTAGAGCCCCTAGAATCCCTGAGGTGCTGGCAAACCCTGATTGGCAGTCACCAACTTCAGCCGCACCTGTAGTTCCCCCTTTCACCGCCCAGTCTGGAGTTCGGGTTGAGACGGCTCAAATCGGTTCGGCCCTGGGATTTTTTGAGCTGTTCTTGACTGCGGAGCTCTTGGACTTAGTCGTGGCAGAGACAAACCGGTATGCCACACAATTTATAACCGCAAACCCGGGAAGCTATTATGCCCAGCCTTTCCGGTGGAAACCAGTCCAAGTTTCCGAACTTAAAATTTTACTGGGCCTTCTCCTCAACATGGGCCTGACAAAAAAGCATGAATTGCGGTCATATTGGTCCACGAACCCAATTCATCACATGCCCATGTTCTCTGCTGCTATGTCCAGGACACGATTTGAGACCATCCTGCGTTTTCTGCATTTTAGCGACAACACCACCTCCCGTCCCAGAGGCCACCCAGCTTTTGACCGGCTCCACAAAATTCGGCCCCTCATAGACCATTTCAACCAGAAATTTGCAGATTTGTATACCCCTGAGCAAAACATCTGCGTAGACGAGTCCCTAATACATTTTACCGGGCGCCTTGGCTTCAAACAATACATCCCAAGCAAGCGTGCCCGGTATGGGGTCAAATTGTATAAGCTCTGTCAAAGGGCCACAGGCTATACCCACGAATTTCGGATCTATGAGGGAAAAGATCAGACCCTGGTCGGTTGCCCTGACTACCTGGGGAGCAGTGGGAAGACAGTCTGGGACTTGGTGTCACCCTTATTCGGCAAGGGGTACCATCTTTATGTGGACAATTTTTACACAAGTGTGTCCCTCTTTAGGCATTTGTTTCTAGAACGGATTTGCGCCTGTGGCACCGCGTGAACTAGTCGCGTGGGCTTCCCCCAACGGCTTGTAACCACCCGTCTTGCAAGGGGGGAGAGGGCTGCCTTGTGTAACGAAGAACTGCTCGCGGTGAAATGGAGAGACAAGCGTGACGTTTACATGCTCTCCTCCATTCACGCAGACACGACAATCCAAATTGAAAGGGCAACCCGTGTCATTGAAAAGCCCCTCTCAGTCCACGACTATAATGCGCTCATGGGAGGGGTGGACTTCAATGACCAGATGTTGGCTCCCTATTTAGTTTCCCGCAGAACCAGACGCTGGTATAAGAAGGTGTCTGTATATTTAATTCAATTGGCGCTGTATAATAGTTTTGTTCTCTACAGTAAGGCTGGGAGAACACGATCCTTCCTCAAATTCCAGGAAGAGATCATCGAGAACCTCCTGTATCCAGAAGGTTCCGTGGCCCCATCCACCAGTGTAGTTAGCCGTCTACACGAGCGACATTTCCCCAGTGTCGTTGCTGGTACCTCAACCCAACCGCCACCCCGAAAAAAATGTCGTGTCTGTAGCAGGAGTGGAATAAGGCGTGACACCCGCTATTTCTGTCCTGACTGCCCTGACCACCCTGCCCTATGCTTAGGAGAGTGTTTCCGGAAGTACCACACACAGGTACACCTAGCATAGGGATTGCATCTCACAGGACAGGCACACAGGGCTATTAGGGCCCTTTTACTCACAGCTGCTGCAAACCTCTCCTTTCACCTGGGATAAAGTGCATAACGTACTTCGCCACATCTTTGGGCGATTTGCGCTTTGCACATTGTCCCATGGGGAAGGAGAGGTTTGTTCTATAAAGGTAAAAAAAACGAAACAAAAGAAAAATTACCAGTAAGTAAAAAAGTTAAAAAAGTAAAAAAAAAGTTAATATGTTCTGTTCTTAAGTTAATAAATTTATTGCGTTGCGGCCTGGTTTTTTCTTTTTTGTTTTGTTTTTTTTTACCTTCCAGGTGGACCAACCGATCGACTAGCTGCAGCACTGATGTGCATTCTGACAGAAGCATTGCGCTGCTGTCAGATTACACGCAAGTCGGTGTATGCGGCGCTGCAAGACGAGATTTCTCCTCTGCAGTAAAAGATACGTTTGCCGAGGCATATGAGCTGAGGAGGTGGCGGTGTTCATATACTTTGGCAAACACTTTGTATATATATATATATAAAAAAAAAAATCCCGGCAATGATTTATTCATCCACATCGATTGATGTGAATGGAGAAATCAGGTTTGCCAGGGCATACGAGCTAAGTGGGTATGGATGTTGGGCGGAGCTCCTATGTCCTGGCAGACGCCTTTCCCCTCCTTTTTCTTTTTTTGGCAGAGATTTTTTCATCCACATTGATCGATGCGAATGAAAAAATCTGTGCCGTTCATTTTTTTCTTTCAGCCCAGAGGCTGAACAGAAAAAAAAAATCTCATTACCTGTATGCTCAATATAAGGAGAATAGCAGAAACTCCTAATGCTGGGCATACATGTAATGATTGCGGAGACCCTCAAATGCCAGGGCAGTACAAACACCCCACAAATGACCCCAATTTGGAAAGAAGACACCCCAAGGTATTTGCTGAGGGGCTTATAGAGTCCATGAAAGATTGAAATTTTGGTCCCAAGTTAGCGGAAAGGGAGACTTTGTGAGAAAAAAAAAATAATCAATTTCCGCTAACTTGTGCCAAAATTTTTTTTTTTTCTATGAACTCGCCATGCCCCTCATTGAATACCTTGAGGTGTCTTCTTTCCAAAATGGGGTCACTTGTGGGGTATTTATACTGCCCTGGCATTTTAGGGGCCCCAAAGCGTGAGAAGAAGTCTGGTATCCAAATGTCTAAAAATGCCCTCCTAAAAGGAATTTGGGCCCCTTTGCCCACCTAGGCTGCAAAAAAGTGTCACACATGTGGTATCTCCCTATTCAGGAGAAGTTGGGGAATGTGTTTTGGGGTGTCATTTTACATATACCCATGCTGGGCGAGATAAATATCTTGGTCAAATGCCAACTTTGTATAAAAAAATGGGAAAAGTTGTCTTTTGCCAAGATATTTCTCTCACCCAGCATGGGTATATGTAAAATGACACCCCAAAACACATTCCCCAACTTTTCCTGAATACGGAGATACCAGATGTGTGACACTTTTTTGCAGCCTAGGTGGGCAAAGGGGCCCATATTCCAAAGAGCACCTTTCGGATTTCACAGGTCATTTACCTACTTACCACACATTTGGGCCCCTAGAATTCCAGGGCAGTATAACTACCCCACAAGTGACCCCATTTTGGAAAGAAGACACCCCAAGGTATTCCATGAGGGGCATGGCGAGTTTCTAGAATTTTTTATTTTTTGTCACAAGTTAGTGGAAAATGATGATTTTTTTTTTATTTTATTTTTTCTTACAAAGTCTCATATTCCACTAACTTGTGACAAAAAATAAAAACTTCCATGAACTCACTATGCCCATCAGCGAATACCTTGGGATGTCTTCTTTCCAAAATGGGGTCACTTGTGGGGTAGTTATACTGCCCTGGCATTCTAGGGGCCCAAATGTGTGGTAAGGAGTTTGAAATCAAATTCTGTAAAAAATTACCAGTGAAATCCGAAAGGTGCTCTTTGGAATATGGGCCCCTTTGCCCACCTAGGCTGCAAAAAAGTGTCACACGTCTGGTATCTCCGTATTCAGGAGAAGTTGGGGAATGTGTTTTGGGGTGTCATTTTACATATAACCATGCTGGGTGAGAGAAATATCTTGGCAAAAGACAACTTTTCCCATTTTTTTATACAAAGTTGGCATTTGGCCAAGATATTTATCTCACCCAGCATGGGTATATGTAAAATGACACCCCAAAACACATTCCCCAACTTCTTCTGAATACGGAGATACCAGATGTGTGACACTTTTTTGCAGCCTAGGTGGGCAAAGGGGCCCATATTCCAAAGAGCACCTTTCGGATTTCACTGGTCATTTTTTACAGAATTTGATTTCAAACTCCTTACCACACATTTGGGCCCCTAGAATGCCAGGGCAGTATAACTACCCCACAAGTGACCCCATTTTGGAAAGAAGACACCCCAAGGTATTCCATGAGGGGCATGGCGAGTTCCTAGAATTTTTTATTTTTTGTCACAAGTTAGTGGAAAATGATGATTTTTTTTTATTTATTTATTTCTTACAAAGTCTCATATTCCACTAACTTGTGACAAAAAATAAAAACTTTCATGAACTCACTATGCCCATCAGCGAATACCTTGGGGTGTCTTCTTTCCAAAATGGGGTCACTTGTGGGGTAGTTATACTGCCCTGGCATTCTAGGGGCCCAAATGTGTGGTAAGGAGTTTGAAATCAAATTCTGTAAAAAATTACCAGTGAAATCCGAAAGGTGCTCTTTGGAATATGGGCCCCTTTGCCCACCTAGGCTGCAAAAAAGTGTCACACGTCTGGTATCTCCGTATTCAGAAGAAGTTGGGGAATGTGTTTTGGGGTGTCTTTTTACATATACCCATGCTGGGTGAGATAAATATCTTGGCCAAATGCCAACATTGTATAAAAAAATGGGAAAAGTTGTCTTTTGCCAAGATATTTCTCTCACCCAGCATGGGTATATGTAAAATGACACCCCAAAACACATTCCCCAACTTCTCCTGAATACAGAGATACCAGATGTGTGACACTTTTTTGCAGCCTAGGTGGGCAAAGGGGCCCATATTCCAAAGAGCACCTTTCAGATTTCACTGGTCATTTTTTACAGAATTTGATTTCAAACTCCTTACCACACATTTGGGCCCCTAGAATGCCAGGGCAGTATAACTACCCCACAAGTGACCCCATTTTGGAAAGAAGACACCCCAAGGTATTCGCTGATGGGCATAGTGAGTTCATGAAAGTTTTTATTTTTTTTCACAAGTTAGTGGAATATGAGACTTTGTAATAAAAAATAAATAAAAAAAAAATCATAATTTTCCACTAACTTGTGACAAAAAATAAAAAATTCTAGGAACTCGCCATGCCCCTCATAGAATACCTTGTGGTGTCTTCTTTCCAAAATGGGGTCACTTGTGGGGTAGTTATACTGCCCTGGCATTCTAGGGGCCCAAATGTGTGGTAAGGAGTTTGAAATCAAATTCTGTAAAAAATGACCAGTGAAATCCGAAAGGTGCTCTTTGGAATATGGGCCCCTTTGCCCACCTAGGCTGCAAAAAAGTGTCACACATCTGGTATCTTCGTATTCAGAAGAAGTTGGGGAATGTGTTTTGGGGTGTCATTTTACATATACCCATGCTGGGTGAGATAAATATCTTGGCCAAATGCCAACTTTGTATAAAAAAATGGGAAAAGTTGTCTTTTGCCAAGATATTTCTCTCACCCAGCATGGGTATATGTAAAATGACACCCCAAAACACATTCCCCAACTTCTTCTGAATACGGAGATACCAGATGTGTGACACTTTTTTGCAGCCTAGGTGGGCAAAGGGGCCCATATTCCAAAGAGCACCTTTCGGATTTCACTGGTTATTTTTTACAGAATTTGATTTCAAACTCCTTACCACACATTTGGGCCCCTAGAATGCCAGGGCAGTATAACTACCCCACAAGTGACCCCATTTTGGAAAGAAGACACCCCAAGGTATTCGCTGATGGGCATAGTGAGTTCATGGAAGTTTTTATTTTTTGTCACAAGTTAGTGGAATATGAGACTTTGTAAGAAAAAAAAAAAAATCATCATTTTCCGCTAACTTGTGACAAAAAATAAAAAGTTCTATGAACTCACTATGCCCATCAGCGAATACCTTAGGGTGTGTACTTTCCGAAATGGGGTCATTTGTGGGGTGTTTGTACTGTCTGGCCATTGTAGAACCTCAGGAAACATGACAGGTGCTCAGAAAGTCAGAGCTGCTTCAAAATGCGGAAATTCACATTTTTGTACCATAGTTTGTAAACGCTATAACTTTTACCCAAACAATTTTTTTTTTACCCAAACATTTTTTTTTTATCAAAGACATGTAAAACAATAAATTTAGAGCAAAATTTATATATGGATCTCGTTTTTTTTGCAAAATTTTACAACTGAAAGTGAAAAATGTCATTTTTTTGCAAAAAAATCGTTAAATTTCGATTAATAACAAAAAAAGTAAAAATCTCAGCAGCAATGAAATACCACCAAATGAAAGCTCTATTAGTGAGAAGAAAAGGAGGTAAAATTCATTTGGGTGGTAAGTTGCATGACCGAGCAATAAACGGTGAAAGTAGTGTAGGTCAGAAGTGTAAAAAGTGGCCTGGTCTTTCAGGGTGTTTAAGCACTGGGGGCTGAGGTGGTTAAAGAATGGTTTAATAGAATATAATAACAGTAATTAGAATAAATATATTTAAGTCGGATAACCCCTTTAATATCCCTAGATTGAAAAGACACCACTGATGCTGCAGGTACAATTATCTCTAATCAATCTACTTCCTACAATGAACAATATGGTCTATTTAAATAAATAAATATATATATGGGTATATGGCAATAAGTTGCCTAATATACAGTCAAATACGTATACTATACCAGAGAAACTGTCTGGAAGAAATCAGCGTCAATGTTCAAATTCAAGGTTCAAGGTTGTTGCTGTCCTAGATTGATATGATGGATGGATCGATCTGATGTGATCCTCTGATCTCATGTGATGTGATGATCCCCCTTGCTGGCTCCTACCAACTTTTATCACCCCCCGCAAGGGGCTTGACCTAAATTTTCAGCACTGACATCATCTGAGGGCACTAGCGTTCTATGTAAGAGTTGGTGTAATTACAAATCAAATTTTCTATTTTCTTCTAATTTTGTTAAAGATAACCTCTGACCTAAGTCTAAGGCCATGTTATAAATATAGATAAGAATGGCACTTAGGCTTACTACTGTCAGACATCCAGTCTACTAGAACGATATACGATTTGAAACAACTCTTTCACAGGACACTTATCTCCTTATCTGTGCATTCTTCAGACATGTGGTAATTAACTTCAATCATTCTTGTTCACATACATAACAAGACTACATTGGAAACCTCATCTAATTCTATACACCATGAATATATTTTGATTATCAATAATGAATTCTAATTGATTTCAGTTTCTTAGAATATAATATATAGGATAAAATATATAACACACGATACAATTACTTAATAGCTATATACTCCATACAATGAATATAAAATTGATCCACTTCTATTAATTAGGATAGGATGGGAAAAAAAACTTAGCACATTAGACCATTGTTTTGCAGGGGCCTGCATGTTTTATAGTCCCCTATTCAATTTATGACCTGAGAAATGTTTAGGCAAGCATTCCTAACTTTTTAGTCAGTAATTATCTGTCTTGAGAAAGCTTGAACTCACACTGCCCTTTCAGAAAACAGACAAGATGGCTACCAGAATGTCCATATACCCATCTTTAAATGTAATCTGCATAGAGGCTTTTCTTAATATTGATTCCTTTTCAGCTCAATATATTTGACAAATTTCCCCCCCCCCCCCTTTTTCCCATGTTAGTCAAGTGCACAACTTTAGACATAACTGGGAAAAAGGTCAGAAAAAATATCATGTTTATAAAAATATATGTTTTTAATTTAAAGGATGTATCTCGTTTTCCATCCACACAGATAAAGGAACGGTATTGTCTTTCCCGGGACTCCGTCCATCAATCTTTCCATATTAGTCTTTTACTTGTATCAAATATGTTAGATCCTAGAAAGGTACATCATCACACGGATTCTGTGTTCAATGGCCTTGGCATGCAGGTTAGAGCAGAACTCGGCATGAATCATGCCATTATTGTCGCAAGCTCTGTTATCCTGACCGGCGTGCCGATCACATACGTGACGCAAAGGGAGGGAAATGGGAAGGACCTGTCCAAGGGAGAGGGAAAGGTGGTGATCCCTAACTCACCTTGAGGCTGGCACCTGACTGCCCTGACGTCCCTAGACGGGTTCCTCACCCGTACGCCGATCACGTGCCTAAACCCTGGCTTTCCCTGAGATGAGCCCTACGTAGTGAATAGGGCGGTGGGAACACTAGTCCGCACCACTAACACTAAAGGAAAACACCAAGGAGAGGACAGACAATACAGACAAAACATATAATCCCAGGTGGGCGACAACAGTGGACAACAAAAGCCCAACAGGGATCCGGAGGGTAACGCTCTGGAACAACAACCAGGAATCACAGCTACACAGCTCCAGTGGGTCAGTATAGAAGTCCAGGCAGGAAGCTCTATATCTGGCAACCAGAGAAGTGGGAGAGGGGAATATAAGGAGGTTGGGATTGCTGGACAAGAAACAGCTGAGGAGAACAAGCTACGGATCCCTGAGTGAGCCAAAAAGGATTGCAAGGCAAACCCAGAAAGCTACCATTAAGAAACAGCACTATCTTTAGACATAGAGCACGCAGACACCCGCTGCGACTTCCTGACCCCGGGTATAACGGAGTCAGACGTAGCTCTTGACACCCTCGTGACATCTGTTCACATGCGCAATATACCATTCTTGCACCTCTCCAACTGGAATTGGGATATATTGTAGTTCCATTTAATGGATATCCTTGGACCCAAACTTCACAAAGATTTTCTAAGATAAAATCTTCTCCATTAATGAAATCCTGGAGCGTCTTGTTACATGACTCCTGATGAAAGACCTGGTTCGCTGATAGGTTCAGTTCTAAACTGGGCACCAAGGATCAACACCATCTATACAACAGCTGTATCTTTGGTTGTCATCATCGTCTTGACGAAACACCGTCTTGGTTCAGACTATCATTCTTTTCTATGAAAGAAATTGAGATTATGAATACATGCTCTCATCATTTGATATTTACAGTTTTCTGGCTGTGCCATGTAGGATATTTTGCAATGAAACACTAATTTAGAAAATCTGTAAGCTGAGAGAAAAATCTTCATGTCAAATCCTTGTCACATTCTCTTAAGATACTTATTAAGTTTCTTTTTCGACTTCACCTTCCACTATTCTCAATTAAGACCTAGGGTGACAGACACGCAACTGATTAACATGAACCCATTTCTCTACAAAACCATCATTTTTATTAATTTTGACTTTGTAAACCACAGGTGAGATTTTGTCGATGATGTCATAAGGACCTTTCCACGACGGAAGAAACTCCTTTTCTTTGACCCAATCCCGAGCAAAATTGTAAATATACACTTTATCATCGACCTCATACTCCTTCTTAGTGGTTTTCAGAGCATAATAAGTTTTTTTACTTACAGCTGCTTTCTTGAGATTCTTTTGCGCGAAAGCAAACACCTGTTGAAGATGCTGATGAAGGTTCTCCACATACTGATATGTCGTGGCTGCATTGATCAGATTATGATCCGATGTGTGATACAACAGATGTTGTGGGAGTATCATTTTCCTACCGGTCATTAGTTGAAATGGTGACATCTTAGTAGCAGCACTTGGAGTGGCTCTAATAGCCATGAGCACTAATGGCAACTTCATGTCCCAGTCATTAACTGATTCCTTAACATACTTCTTAAGGATGTTGACAATTGACTGGTTATAGCGCTCAACAGACCCACTAGATGCTGGACGATAAGCAATATGTAATTTCCGTTTTACACCTAGTAACATAGTACATAAGGCAATTGGAAGGCAAAAAAAAAACTGTGAGGTAGAAGCCAATTTTTCCCACTTTAGGGGAATAAAAAATTCCTTCCCAAATCCAATCAGGCAATCAGAATAACTCCCTGGATCAACGACCCGTCTCTAGTAGCTATAGCCTGTAATATTATTACACTCCAGAAATACATCCAGGCCCCTCTTTAATTCCTTTATTGTACTCACCATCACCACCTCCTCAGGTAGAGAGTTCCATAGTCTCACTGCTCTTACCGTAAAGAATCCTCTTCTAGGTTTGTGTACAAACCTTCTTTCCTCCAGACGCAGAGGATGTCCCCTCGTCACAGTCCTGGGAATAAATAGATGATGGGATAGATCTCTGTACTGACCCCTGATATATTTATACATATTAATTAGATCTCCCCTCAGTCATATTTTTTTTAAGGTGAATAACCCTAATTTTGATAATCTTTCAGGGTACTGTAGTTGCCCTATTCCAGTTATTACTTTAGTTGCCCTCCTCTGGACCTTCTCCAGCTCTGCTATGTCTGCCTTGTTTACAGGAGCCCAGAACTGTACACAGTACTCCATGTGTGGTCTGACTAGCGATTTGTAAAGTGGTAGGACTATGTTCTTATCACGGGCATCTATGCCCCTTTTGATGCAACCCATTATCTTATTGGCCTTGGCAGCAGCTGCCTGTCACTGGTTTTTGCAGCTTAGTTTGCTGCTTATTAAAATTCCTAGATCCTTTTCCATGTCAGTGTTACCGAGTGTTTTACCATTTAGTATGTACGGGTGACTTGCATTATTCCTTCCCATGTGCATAAATTTACATTAGTCAGTGTTAAACCTCATCTGCCACTTATCTGCCCAAGCCTCCAATCTATCCAGATCCCTCTGTAGTAGTATACTGTCCTCTTCAGTGTTAATTACTTTACACAGTTTAGTGTCATCTGCGAAAATTAATACTTTACTATGCAAGCCTTCTACAAGATCATTAATAAATATATTGAAGAGAATAGGGCCCAATACTGACCCCTGAGGTACCCCACTAGTGACAATGACCCAATCTAAATGTGTACCGTTAATAACCACCCTCTGTTTTCTATCACTCAGCCAGTTACTTCACATACAGACATTTTCTCCCAGTCCGAGCATTCTCATTTTATATACTAACCTTTTATGTGGTACAGTGTCAAATGCTTTGGAGAAGTCCAGATATACGTCATTCATTGATTCGCTGCTGTCAAGTCTAGAATGTACCTCCTCATTCCTCATAGAAACTGATTAAATTAGTTTGGCATGACCAATCCCTCATGAAGCCATGCTGATATGGCGTTATTTGCTTATTTCCGTTAAGATGCTCTAACATAGCATCTCTTAGAAAACCTTCAAACTGTTTACCCACAACAGATGTTAAACTTACCGGCCTATAGTTTCCAGGCTCTGTTTTTGGACCCTTTTTGAATATTGGCACCACATTTGCCATGCGCCAATCCTGTGGGACATTCCCTGTCAGTATAGAGTCCGCAAATATCAGAAATAAGGGTCTGGCTATGACATTACTTAATTCCCTTAGGATACGGGGGTGTACAGTCGTGGCCAAAAGTTTTGAGAATTACATAAATATTGGAAATTGGAAAAGTTGCTGCTTAAGTTTTTATAATAGCAATTTGCATATACTCCAGAATGTTATGAAGAGTGATCAGATGAATTGCGTAGTCCTTCTTTGCCATGAAAATGAACTTAATCCCCAAAAAAACTTTCCACTGCATTTCATTGCTGTCATTAAAGGACCTGCTGAGATCATTTCAGTAATCGTCTTGTTAACTCAGGTGAGAATGTTGACGAGCACAAGGCTGGAGATCATTATGTCAGGCTGATTGGGTTAAAATGGCAGACTTGACATGTTAAAAGGAGGGTGATGCTTGAAATCATTGTTCTTCCATTGTTAACCATGGTGACCTGCAAAGAAACGCGTGCAGCCATCATTGCGTTGCATAAAAATGGCTTCACAGGCAAGGATATTGTGGCTACTAAGATTGCACATCAATCAACAATTTATAGGATCATCAAGAACTTCAAGGAAAGAGGTTCAATTCTTGTTAAGAAGGCTTCAGGGCGTCCAAGAAAGTCCAGCAAGCGTCAGGATCGTCTCCTAAAGAGGATTTATCTGCGGGATCGGAGTGCCACCAGTGCAGAGCTTGCTCAGGAATGGCAGCAGGCAAGTGTGTGCGCATCTGCACGCACAGTGAGGCGAAGACTTTTGGAAGATGGCCTAGTGTCAAGAAGGGAAGCAAAGAAGCCACTTCTCTCAAAAAAAAACATCAGGGACAGATTGATCTTCTGCAGAAAGTATGGTGAATGGACTGCTGAGGACTGGGGCAAAGTCATATTCTCTGATGAAGCCTCTTTCCGATTGTTTGGGGCATCTGGAAAAAGGCTTGTCCGGAGAAGAAAAGGTGGACGCTACCATCAGTCCTGTGTCATGCCAACAGTAAAGCATCCTGAGACCATTCATGTGTGGGGTTGCTTCTCATCCAAGGGAGTGGGCTCACTCACAATTTTGCCCAAAAACACAGCCATGAATAAAGAATGATACCAAAACACCCTCCAACAGCAACTTCTTCCAACAATCCAACAACAGTTTGGTGAAGAACAATGCATTTTCCAGCATGATGGAGCACCGTGCCATAAGGCAAAAGTGATAACTAAGTGGCTCGGGGACCAAAACGTTGACATTTTGGGTCCATGGCCTGGAAACTCCCCAGATCTTAATCCCATTGAGAACTTGTGGTCAATTATCAAGAGGCGGATGGACAAACAAAAACCCACTAATTCTGACAACTCCAAGAAGTGATTATGAAAGAATGGGTTGCTATCAGTCAGGAATTGGCCCAGAAGTTGATTGAGAGCATGCCCAGTCGAATTGCAGAGGTCCTGAAAAAGAAGGGCCAACACTGCAAATACTGACTCTTTGCACAAATGTCATGTAATTGTCGATAAAAGCCTTTGAAACGTATGAAGTGCGTGTAATTATATTTCACTACATCACAGAAACAACTGAAACAAAGATCTAAAAGCAGTTTAGCAGCAAACTCTGTGAAAACTAATATTTGTGTCATTTTCAAAACTTTTGGCCACGACTGTATGTCATCCGGTCCTGGCGATTTGTCTATTTTAATCTTTTTAGATTTGTCTATTTTAATCTTTTTAAGTCGCTGATGTACTTCTTCCTGGGTCAGACAGGACACTTTTAATGGGGAATTAATTTTTACATTCTGCATGTCATCTGACAGTTTATTTTCCTCAGTGAATACATTGGAGAAAAAAATATTTAACAGCTTTGCTTTCTCCTCGTCACTCTCTGCGACTCCCCCCTCATTACTTTTTAAAGGGCCAACACCTTCAGATTTATACTTTTTAACATTTATATAATTGAAGAACATTTTAGGGTTAGTTTTACTCTCTTTGGCAATTAATATCTCGGTCTCTAGTTTGGCCGCTTTTATTCGTTTTTTAAATGTTCTATTTTTTTCATTATAGTTTTTCAGTGCTTCCGTGCTACCCTCCTGTTTTAGTGATTTATATGCTTTCTTTTTGTCATTTATTGCTTTCTTTACAGTTCTTTACATTTATCCACATTGGTTTCTTTTTGTTCCTTAACCTTTTATTCCCATACGGTATGTACCTCTCACAATGAGATTTTAGGATGCTTTTAAAGATATTCCATTTTGTAGCTGTATTTTTATTTTTGAGGACTTTGTCCCAGTTAGTTAGGCCTATAGCCTCTCTTAGTTGGCTAAATTTAGCTGTAATGACCGGCGTCACGCAAAGGGAGGGAAATGGGAAGGCCCTGTCCAAGGGAGAGGGAAAGATGGTGACCCCTGACTCACCTTGCGGCTGGCACCTGACTGCCCTGACGTCCCTAGACGGGTTCCTCACCCGTACGCCGATCACGTGCCAAAACCCTAGCTTTCCCTAAGATGAGCCCTATGTAGTGAACGGGGCGGTGGGAACACTAGTCCGCACCACTGACACTAAGAGGAAAACACCAAGGAGAGGACAGACAATACAGACAAACATATAATCCCAGGTGGGCGACAACAGCAGACCACCAAGGCCCAACAGGGATCCGGAGGGTAACGTTCTGGAACAACAACCAAGGAACACAGCTACACAGCTCCAGTGGGTCAGTATAGAAGTCCAGGCAGGAAGCTCTATATCTGGCAACCAGAGAAGTGAGAGATGGGAATATAAGGAGGTTGGGATTGCTGGACAAGAAACAGCTGAGGAGGAGAAGCTACGGATCCCTGAGTGAGCCAAAAAGGATTGCAAGGCAAACCCAGAAAGCTACCATTAATAAACAGCACTGTCTTTAGACATAGAGCGCGCAGCCACCCGCTGCGACTTCCTGACCCCGGGTATAACGGAATCAGGCGTGGCTCTTGACACCCTCGTGACATTAGCTTTCTTGAAGTTTGGTATTTTTGTTCCTCCCTGTAGAAATGCTCTGTTGAATGATAATTGGAAGTTTATTACTTTATGGTCACTATTTCCCAAGTGTCCCCAACCTGCACGTCTGTTTTTCTGTCAGGCCTATTGGTTAATACTAAGTCCAGTATGGCCGTCTATCTAGTCGGGTCCTGAACCAGTTGGGAGAGGTAATTGGCTTTGGTTATTGCCAAGAACCTGTTTCCTTTATGAGATATACCAGTTTCAGTTTTCCAGTCTATATCTGGGTAGTTGAAGTCCCCCATAATAACCACCTCATTATGATTTGCCGCCTTGTCTATCTCGTTTAGTAGTAGATTTTCTGTGGACTCTGGTATATTAGGTGGTTTATAGTAAACTCCTATTAGTAATTTATTATTGTTTTTAGATCCATGTATCTCTACTCACAGTGACTACCTTGAGGTCCTTGCCCTAAGCTTTTGACCTAAATCCCTAAAATCATTTTTAAGGACTCTCCACCTACCTCTAACTTGGTCATTGGTTCCGATATGGACCATGACCGCTGGATCTTCTCCAGCCCCTCCCAGTAATCTGTCAACCCGATCCGCGATGTGTCGAACTCTAGCGCCAGGAAGACAGCACACTGTTCGGCGATCACGGTCTTTGTGACAGATTGCCCTATCTGTTCCCCTAATAATGGAGTCATAATGGAGTTCCATATCTTAGACATTACCTCACTTACGAAGTGTGATCCACGGTCTGAATCGATCCTTAGTGGTAACCCAAATCTGGAAAATACATGGTTAATAAGTAAAGCGGCACATGTTTCGGCTGTGTTATTACGAGTCGGTAAACACTCTACCTACTTGGTAAACACACAAGTGACTGTTAACATGTATTTGTCTCCCCTGGATGTGACAGGACCTATAAAGTCAATTTGTATGTCAGACCATGGCAATGAAAATCCCCTTTTCTGAAGTGGGGCACGATGTGTGGGACCTTGAGGTTGGAACTGACCACATACCAGACAACCTTGACAGTAAATTTGGACATCTTTCAACAAATGAGGCCAATAAGCATAATCACGTAGTCATTCATAGGTAATTTTCTCCCCACGGCGACCAGCTGTAGGTGCATCATGAGCATGTTGCAACATTAGGCCTCTAAATGTAGTGGGAACTACCAATTGTTGAATACCATTCTTTGAGGTCCTCATCAATAAGCCATCTCGAATACTAAATTGAGATTTAGATTTCACTAGTAATTGGAGGTCTTCTCTTTGGGCATAATCATCCTCCTATGTGGGATTGCTATTAGGATCTTCAATGTGTTTATAAAATATTCCAAGTATAGGATCTTCCTTTTGGCTCTTAATTAGATCCTCACTTGTAGATTCTTGACTCCATTGAGCCACATTCTTCGCAGACTGTTCCCTAGCTTGGCGTCTAGTGACAGCTTCAATAGGTATCATCTCTAGTAAATGATCTATGTTTGCATGATCACCATTTATGGCACCTTGTTTGGCAAGCTTATTGGCTAGATCATTACCTTCCTTGTCCATGTTTGGGGGTTTTAGAATGACCTTTAGTCTTCTTCCAATAAATAGTCAAACCATTAACTTGGACTAACTCATCTATGGCACAAAATAATTTGGTATGTTTCACAGGTTTATTATTAGACTGCAACATGTTATTTCGTTTCCAAGTAGGCATATACTCAACAAAACTGTTCCGTACAGAATTGGAATCTGTGACTATGACAAATTCTTTAATTTTGTGCTCTAAATTAATTTGAACTGTTTTGTATACGGCGGCTAATTTCGCCACTTGGCTACTTTTAGCACCAATACTGTAACTTACGGAAACAATTGGGAATTCACCTGTCCAAGTAATTCCAACACCTGCCACTAGTTTTATTTCATCCCCTATGGTGGTGTGATACGCACAACCATCAATATATACTATTAATAATCATAAATCAAACTTTCACTTTTTAATTCTTGGTTGCAAATCTTTTGCAGTCAATTACAGCCTGAAGTCTGGAACGCATAGACATCACCAGACACTGGGTTTCATCCCTGGTGATGCTCTGCCAGGCCTCTACTGTAACTGTCTTCAGTTCCTGCTTGTTCTTGGGGCATTTTCCCTTCAGTTTTGTCTTCAGCAAGTGAAATGTGTGCTCAATCGGATTCAGGTCAGGTGATTGACTTGGCCATTGCATAACATTCCACTTCTTTTCCTTAAAAAACTCTTTGATTGCTTTTGCAGTATGCTTTGGGTCATTGTCCATCTGCACTGTGAAGCGCCGTCCAATGAGTTTTGAAGCATTTGGCTGAATATGAGCAGATAATATTGCCTGAAACACTTCAGAATTCATCCTGCTGCTTTTGTCGCAGTCACATCATCAATAAATACAAGAGAACCAGTTCCTTTGGCAGCCATACATGCCCACACCATGACACTACCACCACCATGTTTCACTGATGAGGTGGCATGCTTGCGATCATGAGCAGTTCCTTTCCTTCTCCATACACTTCTCTTCCCATCACTCTGGTACAAGTTGATCTTGGTCTCATCTGTCCATAGGATGTTGTTCCAGAACTTTGAAGGCTTTTTTAGATGTCGTTTGGCAGACTCTAATCTGGCCTTCCTGTTTTTGAGGCTCACCAATGGTTTACATCTTGTGGTGAACCCTCTGTATTCACTCTGATGAAGTCTTCTCTTGATTTTTGACTTTGACACATATACACCTACCTCCTGTAGAGTGTTATTGATCTGGCCAACTGTTGTGAAGGGTGTTTTCTTCACCAGGGAAAGAATTCTACGGTCATCCACCACAGTTGTTTTCCGTGGTCTTCCGGGTCTTTTGGTGTTGCTAAGCTCACCGGTGCGTTCCTTCTTTTTAAGAATGTTCCAAACAGTTGTTTTGGCCACGCCTAATGTTTTTGCTATCTCTCTGATAGGTTTAGTTTTGTTTTTTTCAGCCTAATTATGGCTTGCTTCACTGATAGTGACAGCTCTTTGGATCTCATCTTGAGAGTTGACAGCATCAGATTCCAAATGCAAATAGGACACTTGAAATGAACTCTGGACCTTTTATCTGCTCATTGTAATTGGGATAATGAGGGAATAACACACACCTGGCCTTGGAACAGCTGAGAAGCCAATTGTCCCATTACTTTTGGTCCCTTAACAAGTGGGAGGCACATATGCAAACTGTTGTAATTCCTACACCTGATTTGGATGTAAATACCCTCAAATTAAAGCTGACAGTCTGCAGTTAAAGCACAACTTGTTCGTTTCATTTCAAATCCATTGTGGTGGTGTATAGAGCCAAAAATGTTAGAATTGTGTCAATGTCCCAATATTTATGGACCTGGCTGTACACATGGGAGTAGAGGACAATAATCTTCATCATAAGCTCCTCCTTTTGATCATGAGCTGCGCAATCATGAAGTTCAGCAAGTCCTTCAGCTACCGGACTCTTTTTATTTTGTTTGTACCTGACTTCTGATGGCCATCCTTTTAAAGGTGTGCCGTTTCAATGATGATTTTCTCACCCTGAATGTAACTTCTAAAGTTCTGAAGGGCCCAGACTGTGGCTAATAAAGCTTTTTCACAGTCATGAAATTTTACCTCTACAGGTGACAAGGACTTACTTGCATAAGCAATGACTATTCAGTTTATCTTGTTTTTGACACATTACAGCACTGGTACTGAGGTTTGTAAACCCAGTTTCCAGATAAAAGGGTTTACCCCCCTCTTGATATTCGAGACATGGGGCTTAAATGAGTTTTCTTTTAAGCTCAATCATGGCTTGTTCCTGATCTTCCCCGCATGTCAACATTTAATAATGTCAACAGCGGTTTACTGATTTCCATATAGTTATCAATAAACTTACGTGAATAATTCATCATACCCAAAAATGACCTCAATTCAATGACATTGGTAGGCGTTTTAGACTTCATCACAGCCTCCACCTTCTTCTTTTGGGGATTTAGGCCTTCGGAAGTAACCTCATGTCCCAGGAAGTTGACCTTGGTTCGACACCATTGGGGTTTCTGTAATGAGATTTTAACACCTGCCTCTCTCAACAGATTAAGCACATGCCTAATCTCCTGGACATGTTTTTCAAACGAAGTACTTTTCAACAAAATATCATCCACGTACATTAAATTTCCTCTTTCAGTGGCATCAGGCATAGCCTTATGTAAAAACACAGCGAATTCATGACCTGAATTTATGTAACCAAGCGGAAGTCTGGTCCATGCAAACTGCTCCTTACCAAAGGTAAATGCTAATTTATATTGGTCTTCAGGACTTATTTTGATGGTCCAAAATGCCTGAGCACAATCAAGTGTAGTAAAGATCTTGGCGCCTCGCATTTGTACCAATCATTGGTCTATATTTGGCACGGACATATACTCGTTTATTTAGCTGTCTGAGATCAGCACATAAACGCCATTGACCATTTGGTTTAAGGATACCAAGAATAGGATTATTATAAGAACAAGAATAGGATTATTATAAGAACTGTGCACCGATCTTATAATACCTCGTTCCTTAAGATTACTTATAATTTCCGCTAGCGAATCAACATGGTAGTGGAAGACAATATTGCTTGATATAAACAGGAGGTGCATTTGGATCAGTCTGAATTCTTGCAATGTGTATGTTTGTTAGACTATAATCATAGGAATCTTTATCAAAGATATCCTTGAACTCCAAGAGAACTTCTTTTAATTGTTGGCACTCTAGGTCATTACAGCATCCATCAGCTAAGGATATTTGTTGATGTACCATCTCCAGGAACCCTTTAAAAAATTCAGGTTGGCCTATTTCATAGGCTTCTTCAAGCCTGTCAGTGAGGTCATGACTTGACTTACCAACCTTCTCGGCAAACTCACGATATTCCTCGGCTTCCTGCTCATTAAGTGTATGATCAAAGGTAAGGGAGGATCCTCCACCTTGCAGGTATCTTCTTCAGGATGAAAAGGATAAATTGAACTTATGGTGAACAATCCTTCAGGAGAAGACTAGAATGTTTGTTCAACTAATTGCTCCTCGGTGAGATATAATTCAGGTATTAGGCCAATAATTAAATTTTGAAACCCAAATGTATAATAATCTGAATCTAAAGCCAGACCAGTTATAGTATTTTAGACAAATGGACTTCGTTTGGCGTACCATTATTAACAATGATTTGGGTTTTGAAGGGTTGTAATTTCACCACGGGTGTAGGATTTACTGAAATCCCTAATCGTTGCATTCTGTTTGATAGGCATATTCATGCATCAAAATTCTTTAACTTCTGGCCTTTTGATACCTGAATAAGTAACAGAAAATTATTAGTACCTGGAGGGATAATAACATCTTTTGGTACTAATACACTTACTGCATATGGCAGTATCTGGGATGATTTAAGGGCTTCATATTCATCCATAAAATCATCTGGATTTTCCTTTAATCTAGTCTACAATGTGGAATTCACCATATCCACATGTATAGCAAAACGATGCAATATATTGTTGCCTATGTAATTGGGATATCGTGGCTCATTAAGTTTCAGGAATAAATGAGTAGCTGATTTACCCCCAATAGAAATGGAAAACATGCATTTCGCAATTACATTATGACTATTAGAGTCATCATCCAACTCATGGACCCAATTATCCTGAGGGTTTGGATACCTAATTACCTTAGGATTGGCCAATTGTTTTAGCAGGTCCCTACTAATGTAACTGTTCTCCTGGCGTAAATTCAGCTTAGCCCTTTTAGTCCTCCCTAGGTCATTAACCTGTAATGGGAAGAACGGCTCATCATTCACCTTTTCAATTCCTACGTGGAATTGTTCATGACCACTAAACCCAGTAGAGTCAGTAGTTTCTGGGTAGAGGTGAATTGTGAGAACATCACCCTTCAAGCAAACATCTCTAACTCTTTCAGGAGATACACATATGGTGTTATCCTCCTGTCCACCTATGGTGGACATTGAGGTGGCTTGTAAGAAGGAGAGATCCGGAACCTGACTATTCCTGAAATGGCCTTTCCTCCATCACATGGCAATTACACCAACTTTGATAAGATTGGGACTGCTCATAGTTAATGGGCATTCTCACTTGGGACCATATAACCTTATTGATAAAATCAACAATAGGATTTAATCTTGTTAAGAAATCAATGCCAATAATTAAACAATCAGAGGGCATATCCACTATCAATGTGGGATGGCTAATTACTTTATTTCCCACTTTAAAATCCAGCCAAGCTTTACATAAGACCTTTAGGGCAGTACCTGAAACACTTACCAGGTTAGCAGTAAAACTTTTTAACTTATACTTCTCAGAAGATAAATCCTGTAATTGTTGAAAATATTTTTGGATAATAAGGTCGCTTGGCTACCTGTATCCATCAAAGCCAATATTTGCAGGAACTTCTCAAACAATTCCACTTTAATGAAATATTGTTCTATTTCATGTAAGGAACACAAATATTTTGGATGATAAGTGAAACTGCTTTCTTGCTGTGCAGGCATTCTTACCCGTGACCCCCCTTCCTTTTTTTCACAAGCAGGAGTGCCCGTCATCCTCTGCACAGCTGAAGTCTCTGTAGGCTGCAAGATAGAATTACAAACATGTCGCCCCCCGCCATTTGGTATTGGAAGGGTTAAATTCTTTGCAGGGGTACAGACATTTATGTTATTTTGCTCGCTTTTGCATACAGTTAAATCATCAGCATTTGCAGGATTTGACACTCTTACCTGCTTCTTCCCATTTATAATTGGGGATGGCTGTCCACAGGAGTACCTGCCCCTAAAAAATTATTTTTGGGATTAGCAGTAAGAGCTTTGGATAAATCTTCCATCCTTTGTATTAACACTCCAAACTGGCTCTGGATCTGATCCATTCGGTCATGGATATTAGCTCTATTTTTCCCATAACCTTTTGGAGATTGATTTTGTAATTTAGACGCTTGAGACTTACCAGAACCTTCTGATTCAGAACCATTTAGAACCTTTTCCGGGCCACATGGGAATCTCCTGACATAACCTCTCTGGTATCTTCCTAAAGGAGGGAACCGCCTTTTTACAAAACTGTTCTTTTTATCTCGGCTTTCATTAACATTTGGCGCCTTATTATCCTCTGGTCTAAGTTTAACTTTATTAGGATGGGGAGGTTTGGAGCTTTTTACAACTTCAGCCTAACTCCTTCTGGGAGCCTCAAACTGTCCCTAATCCTTTTTTATGTGAGTCTCAGCTATTTCCTCATTTGATTTTTTAAATCTCCTATCTTGAGACCCCTCACTATTTTGTAAAGCGGCTTAAAGAGTTGTACTCTCTGTCAGCAACCAGTCCAGAGTTTTTCTGGAATGGTAATCCCAGGCCAAAATACATTTTATTTTATTGGGCCAAGCATCATAGAACAGCTGGATAAATTCATGGCTACCAAAATTGGGATCTTTCTCAGCCAAACTATAGGCATTCTTGAGAACATACAAAAATTCCCTGGGACTCTGATTGGGTCGACATTTCAGGGAAAATATGGCCCTCCTTGCAGCAGTAGCTGACCTATAAGGACCGAACTCTGTTTTTATTTCTGACACAACCTCTGACCAGTTATCTATGCCAATATCACATAGGGAATTAAAGAAGTACCTGTGCTTTGGCTCAAACACCCAGGAAATAAACTACATTTTCTGCTTGTTACGTTCTAAATGTAGGGTTCTCATAGTATATAGATAAAACGCGCACTCAGACCATAGGGGGCTGCATCAAAATATTAAATTAATTAAAAAGCAATACCATAAAAACTAAACTATGCCAACAATAATCACTAAAAACATATCATTTCATGTTATTGATATGATCAATGGATAATCGAATGATTACTTGAATATTAAAAAGTCGATTAGTTGAAAAGAATCGAATAGTTGAACATCGAATATTAAAGAAACCACATACATATAAAAAGTCCTCCAGACCTGTTCCCAATGGTGAAGTGCATATCCACTTATGTTCTCAATAATGAAGTGTATAACCACTTATTCCTTTGATGTAGTTACCATATCAGTAAAGGAAGGTTGTATAGCAGGCAAACATATGAAAAAGAGCAGTCTCTTTACCGTATCTTCACCACCTCCAGGTGGTTATTCGGTTGAACAGACCGCACGCCGAATCAGCATGGATTTTCTTTGCTGTATGAGCACCGATGGTCCGGTGTGGATTCACGCTCAGTTGGCATATTGCACTAGATCGGAACTTCAGAGTATAGGTCACGTGTTCAATGGCGTCTCACGTGGCGTCCCACATGGTTTAATACATCACCTATTTGAAATTACAGCGCGCTGTTTCTTTTTAGGTTGTGCTATACATAAATTGTGTCATTAAGTTGCTATACGCGTTTCGAGGTTGCAAACCTCTTTTTCAGTGGCCTCCTCATAGGTTTCTATATGAATCATTATAGAATGCGATCCTTTTTTGTAAAGAGAGCCACAGTTTCTTTTAAAAACTTGACCTTTGTCGTATCAACCATAGGCTGAACAATCTAACGCTTCACTAGAAACTTGATCCAAATACATTTTTAGAGCCTGGATCATTTCTCTATTCTGGTTATCTCTGTCACAATATTCTGAAATTTTAGCATACAATTGCTCCATTTGAGCAGAAATTTTGGCATACTCAATTTCAAACGCATTTAACACTTTTTGTAACTGATCAATTTTATCAGCCTTTTGATTGTTTTTTTGCCTTGCTTTATTTAATTGTTCTGCCATTTCACAAATCAGATAAAGAAATTCTTGCCACGGTCGGAGCACCAATAGATCTTTATCCTTCTTTGTTTTAGCGTCAATAATGCGATGGAGATAAGCAAACCCTGATTCATCAGACCAAATATCATCTACATATTCGGCAACTTTACTCTGCAGTCAAACTACCCATTCATTTATATCCCAATTTGTCTTGAATAAAAGATATCACATGTAATTTGACTAATCCTCTAATATCTACATCATGCATACCAGCCACAGCTTCTACCTCAGACTGAACCGTTTTGCCTGCAACACTGTTCATCTCAGACATTTTAAATTTTTCACTTATTTCACAATAACCAATTAACGTCTAGTAATACAAATAAGATGATCCTTTATTCACCCATGTGACGTTTCGGACCGCTTGCTGGGACCATTCTCAAGCAAGCGGACCGAAATGTCGCATGGTTGAATAAAGGATTACACATTTTTCACCATCTGGAAGTGCTGCGGTTTTTTCTATCTTATATGTACAACTGTGGTCGAGTTTGCACTGCTGGCACTCCTTTCCAGTATCAAGGTGTGCTGCCCTGGACTTATATATATTTTGCGCAACTACCTTTGTATCAGCTTAGACAAATCTCAGCAGTGCCTCCATTTATGTCGGAATATTTATACTGCTCTGATAAACAGTTTCATTTATTTATGTAAACAAGTTAGGATCTATAATGGAGGAGAATCCAACTTGTTTTCCACAAATAAAAAGCTAACAAGAGCTCGTGATTTGTGCTAAGTTGATGACAAAAGGAAGACAGTTGTATACAAAATATATATATATATATAAATAATATTTCAGTGCAATAAAAATAAAAAAAATTGTAAAATATCTGATGATATAAAATTGTTGGCAATTAAAGAATAATCAATGATATGCAATCAAGAAGACAAAATAACTTATAGGGTATAGATATAATCAATAATTAAACTGGTATCTTGGTAATAACTGACACAAAAGAAAACTTGAGATTGACATTTAATTTCTTACAGCGAACAGATTTTCCTGTTTCAAAGTAAAGTTAGGCTTTCACCATGTGATCTATAATATATATCCATTCAAATAGACCATCTGACTACAACTACAATCAATTCTCTGGAGATCACACAATTGTAGTGGTTGCCTTGCAGACTCGTTGCTTGTGGCAACGTGTAGGTTTTGGTTTGTACGTGCACTTCCCCTTTAAGTTGTGTCTCCCTGCTGTGTGGTGTGCGTAGGGTTATTATCCTGACTTGGTTAGATCAGGGTGTGTCTCTTCTAGCTATTTAGCCTTTGCTTGTAGCTTGGAGATTAGTTGTGTTTTAGCTTTGCTTTGGGCTGGAAGCTATGCTCCATTCTGTGGCTATTCCATCTGCCCAGTCATTGAGGGCCACCTTGTTGGACATTGAGGTCTCTTAGAAATGTCATTCCTTTGTCTCCCTTGTATCCTCTATGTACCCAACTTCACTTGTATGTTTGGTGTGGGTTTATGTTCAGGGTTTGTTGTACGTCTTGTTTGTTGTTAAATGTCTGGGATGTTGTTGGTGTTTGTCCCTGCATGAGTGCAAGATGTTTCCCTGTGTGTGTTGTCCCTCTGGAAGGGCGTTGGTTTCCTGAAGGGGTGAACCATTTTCCTAGGATGTGCAGTTGCTGGAGTTCTGGTTCCTGTGTGTCAGTACGGACTGCATCCGGAAGGTGTTTGGATGGCAGTGCGCCTGTTTGGGTTCCAGGTTACTTCAGCTGTGTTCTTTTTTTGTGTCTTCCAGCAGCTGCAGCAGGTAAGTGACCAGATTTACTGTTGTGGTTGGTTCAGTTGTTTCTGGCCACTGGTTACTTACCTGTTATTTCCTTGGTGTTGTTGTCTTTTGTTGCTAGGCCTGTGGGAGACTCCGGATTATCCGTGTTGTGGATGAACCAGTTGGTCTCTTGTCCCTTTCTCCTAACCTCAGGGTAATTCAGGGATTTCAGGGTTCTAAGATTGGCCAGCGCTACAGCATAGGAGAAGGAGACCGCGGCAGGCTCAAATGGGTTGAGCCTAACTGTGACTTTACCGGAGCCTATAACCGGAGAACGGAGCGGCGCCCGGGGATAATAGTAAGTGCAGGGGGATCCCTGGGCGCCGCTCTCCATGTATGTATATTCAGTTTACATACTTGATTCTGATGAAAGGTCCTCTTTAACTTCAACCATTTTTGTTCACATACATAACAAGACTACATTGGAAACCTCATCTAATTCTATACACCATGAATATATTTTGATTATCAATAATGAATTCTAATCGATTTCAGTTTCTTAGAACATAATATATAGGATAAATATATAACACACAATACAATTACTTTATAGCTATATACTCCATACAATGAATATAAAATTGATCCCCTTCTATTAATTAGGATGGGGCAAAAAAAAAAATTAGCACATTAGACCATTGTTTTGCAGGGGCCTGCATGTTTTATGGTACATCCTTACCTCCCCCATTTAATGTATGACCTGAAAATTGTTTAGGCAAGCATTCCTAACTTTTTAGTCAGTGATTCTGTCTTGAGAAAACTTGAACTCACACTGCCCTTTCAGAAAACAGACAAGATAGCTACCAGAATGTGTCGCGGCTGAGGATGGGGGAAACCCTCAGCCGTGTGCCGGGGGATGATGGTCGCTGCTTGACCAGGACGAACAGGATTAGGGAGCAGGTCACCTCCTAACAGCGTCCCTAACCTGACCCTAACTTCTACCTGCATGGGCCGACCTTGAAGGTAGGAGGACCCATGCGCAGGAACCTCGGATCCCTACTCGCCCTCCGCCGGTCCCTAGGCTAGGAGTCAGAGTAAGACATCCTGTTCCTTCTGGATACGGAGGAACAGGAGTCTAACTGGCCAAGCTGCAAGGAAGGGAGAACAAGTGCAACCTGTGGCAGTGGCAGGTACTTGCCACAAACATCACACTGACCTGCCACAGACAACCAAGCCTGGAACCCATGTGGGTGTACTGCCCACAGACAGCAGGACTCAGCACACAAACATACAACACACGGGAACCCAGGACCACAGGTGCAATAAAACAACATAAAGCAAACACATCTTCAGACACCAAAGGACATATATAAGCTTTAACTAAAACCTATACTATGAACTCAAACTTAAACTATGACCACAGTGGTGGCTCTCACTGGCGGATGACAAACACAGGAGGCTGCTATCAGCAAGCATGCTGAAGCAACCTACTGAGCTCTGCAAGAGAGAGGGTCTTTATAGGCCCAAGTGGCCACACCCAAGGATTGGACACACCCAGTGACATCACACACACACTGGGAAGGAAGTTAACCCTTCCAGTAACACAGAAGGGAAAACACAACTTAAAGGGGAAGTGCACACAAAACATAATACACAGTGCACACAACACACATCACACAAAACCGCATGCACAACGTAGCAAGCTGCAATGGCACAGCTCCGACTGCTACGCTGCCACATACACACTGTTGCCAGCGGCAACCACAGGTGAGGCAAATACCACAGCCCTCACCTGTGATTGAACACCAAAGAGAACCGCTGACAACCGCATGCGGTTCAGGAGTCACGGTCATAGCCATGGCCGTGACAGAATGTCCATATACCCATCTTTAAATGTAATCTGCATAGAGGCTTTTCTTAATATTGATTCCTTTTTGGCTTAATATATCTGACAGTTCCGAATTTGGAGAGACTGTCCCTGATTTTCAGAGACAGTCCTAGCAAATTTGAAAATGTGCTAACTCAAGCCCCATCCATAAGTGGGTGTTTCCCAGCAGAGTTAGGGCATTCCCAGGAACGGGGCTTAGGTGCCCCAATTTTACCAACTGAAACGTTGGTAAGTTTTAGTAAAAACACATTCTATGAGATCTTAAATAAAAGTGATATGCATGCCTCTTGTTCAGGGTCTGACAGGAAATGGAAAAGTAAGTAAGAAAGTTTTTTCCCATGGGAAGTACTAGAGATAACTGCTACTGGAAAGAAGCTTACCTTTGCTGGCTTGATAAATTTTTCCATCTCATTATACACTGCTCATATCCAGAGGTTACGACCATCCTGCAATCCATCAGAGAAAAATGAAAAGGCTCCGTCCACTCTGGTGGCCAGGACTTTGGAAGTGCACATAGTCTCGTGCGGTATCCTATAGTGTGCAAGCACGGCCACTACTGCTGGATTGCAGGGTTGTCGTAACCCCTGGATACAAGCAGTGTATAAAGTGATGGAAAAATTAAACAAGCCAGCAAAGGAGGCAATTGTTGTTATAAATATAATGATGAATATGAATGATGATGGCAATCCTCTGTTCTTTTCCAAAAATGAAGCTTTATTACGCTTATCAGGCCCAGATACAGCAAGTTTTATAGCTCTTATCATGAACGAACCTACTTATACCCAGAATTATGTTACGGTACCTCAGTTCATTCACCCATAACCTTCCCAGCATTTCCTTCTTATACCATTTTTACCCATTGACTAACATGTGGATGATATCTATTTGGACAGTACAAAATGTCAAACCTAAACATACGTCTATTGGTCTTTTTAAAACTAAACGTACATGCCGATTGGTTGATTTTGTAGTATTGTTTTAGTGATGGCCGTTGTACATTTAGAATGCAGAGGGAAAATGACTTGTCCTGCCACTTCTTGGTAGGCCTTGGTCACATGCAATATGTATTAAATATTAATTTGATAATTATATATCAAATATATTGGATATATTTAAACAGACATAAAATATATAAAAAATACTGCATGGTGTTAAAAGGTTGCCATTTTCAAAGGCATTTGTCTGCAGGAAATTCTATATGAAGCCAACCATATGGCTGATACGGTGTGCTAAGTATAATAAAATGGTACCTTTTTTTACACTACATTTCAGAGAAAAAGAGTTTTGATTCAATATGTAAATGAGATATTAAGTACACAGAGGGCAGGCCCAAGTCCCTATTCTTGGTGTTCTTTGCCAGCCCCTCCTTCTCATGGTAAATTGTCAGCCAAGCATTTGAATCCTCCTCGCGTACCGGCCATGTAATTTCACACCTGTGTCATGCTCTATACTGTATAATCAGCACATGTACAGTACAGCCCATTCTTCCTACCTGGCATAAAAGAAGTGTTCGGTGCATGTGCTGATTATATACAGCACAGGGCAATAGCACAATTACAGGGCCAGATTTTCTACTGACTGGCATTTTCACTCACTTTTACTTCAATGGAACTAAGCTGCATTACTACAAACAGTAGAATGGTGTTGCACAGACAGCAACCGTGTACTATAAAAATCCGTATCCCATACGATGAATGGCGTAACAGAGAAAGAAGTCAAAATGGCTAATTCAAAATTGTTTCATTTCAACTCCCCCCAAAAATTGAATAGAAAGTGATCAAAAAGTCATGTACACCCCAAAATGGTATCAATAAAAACTACTCATCATCCTGCACAAATTGAGTGCTCACACAGTTCCATAAGCATAATTATAAAAAACTTATGGAGTCATAATATGGCAATAAAAAGAAAAAAAAACAAAGGAGCCCCAGTTACAGGGGAAACCTTCCTGCTGTGGGGGCTTTGTACAAGGCAGAGCTGAGCAGGGTCTCCTCACCTTGCAGCTCTGCACTCCTCTGCCCCCAAGCCGGGCGGGTCCACCCTGCATAGCGCGCCGTTCACCTATCTGAGGAGAAGGCAGAAGCGCTGATACACTGCTTCTGCCTTCTCCTCGGGTCTCGTGCTGTCACTGACAGCCAGGGATCAGTCCTGCTACAGTGCGGGAGCTGTAATGCTCTGTCGTGCGATGCTCTTAGCAGAAACACAGTTAATCACATGATCAGCTGTGTTTCTGTCCAGGAGGACTGAGGCCTCAAACTTTGGCTCTGGGGGCGGCATGCGGCCCGCGGGTTGTGCACCCCTGTTCCAAACCATTCCATTGTAGCTCTGGTTGTATGTTTAGGGTTGTTGTCCTGCTGAAAGGTGAACCTCCGCCCCAGTCTCAAGTCTTTTGCAGCCTCTACCAGGTTTTCCTCCAGGATTGCCCTGTATTTAGCTCCATCCATCTTCCCATCAACTCTGACCAGCTTTCATGTCCCGGCTGGAAAAAAAGCTTCCCCACAGCATGATGCTGCCACCACCATGTTTGGTGTGTTCAGGGTAATGTGCAGTGTTAGTTTTCCACCAAACATAGCGTTTTTCATTTAGGTAAAAAAAACATCAACCTTGTTCTCAACTGACCAGAGCACCTTCTTCCACATGTTTGCTTTATCCCCCCTACATGGCTTGTGGTAAACTGCAAATGGGAACTCTTATGGCTTGCTTTCAAAAATGTCTTTCTTCTTGCCACTCTGCCATAAAGGCCAGATTTGTGGCGTACACGACTAATAGTTGTCCTGAGAACAGATTCTCCCACTGTGGATCTCTGCAGCTCCTCCAGAGTGACCATGGGCTTCTTGGCTGCTTTTCTAATTAGTGCTCTCCTTACCTGGGTTGTCAGGTTAGGTGGACAGACATTGTTGGTAGGTTTATAGTTGTGCCATAATCCTTCGATTTTCAGATGATGGATTGATCAGTAATTTCAGTCACTTCCGGTAATGTAATTTGTAATATTAGCAGGCACTCTTGCAGATGGAGTTAAAAAATGAATCTTGTAAAAACCATGCACATAAAATAAAACCACACACCTAAAATTAAATAATTCAAGGTTGGACAATAGCAGCATAGATATGTTATAATCTACCGTATTTTTCGCCCCATAAGACGCACTCCCCCCCCCAAATGGTGTAAAAATGCCCCTGCGTCTTATGGGGCGAATGCTGACAGTTTTACATCGCAGGCTGCGATGTATATGCGAGCGGGGAGGGACTAGGAGGAGGAGCTGGGGGACGGCAATTGCGGCCCCGCCGCTCCAGTGCTGCACTATACAGATATAAAATGTCTCATTCAATTAAAAGTGATTAAACATGCCCCCCCACTCCTAATATTACTGTACATCCTAACAGCTTCTGTAGAATGCAGGCAGGCCGGGCGGGCGGCAGCATAACTCCCTGATGTCACGTGCCTGCGCCGCCTACTTTATGAATGAAGCAGGCAGCGAAGGCAAGTGACGTCAGTGAGTGACGCGCCGGCCGGCCGCCCGGCCTGCCTGCATTGTACAGAAGCTGTTAGGATGTACGGTAATATTAGGAGTGGGGGGGGGCATGTTTAATCACTTTTAATGGAATGAGACATTTTATATTTGTATACTGCAGCACTGGAGCGGCGGGGGGGGGGGGGGGGGATCTGTGGATGACAGTTTTATGGGGAACATCTGTGGATGGCACAGTTAAGGGGTGGGGGGTCTGTGGATGGCACTGTTATGGGATGGGGGGTCTGTGGATGGCACTGTTATGGGGTGGGGGGTCTGTGGATGGCACATATATAACAGTGCCACCCACAGATCCCCCATAACAGTGCCACCCACAGATCCCCCCTGTAACAGTGCCACCCACAGATCCCCCCTGTAACAGTGCCACCCACAGATCCCCCCTGTAACATTGCCATCCACAGATCCCCCCTGTAACAGTGCCATCCACAGATCCCCCCTGTAACAGTGCCAGCCACAGATCCCCCCTGTAACAGTGCCAGCCACAGATCCCCCCTGTAACAGTGCCAGCCACAGATCCCCCCTGTAACAGTGCCAGCCACAGATCCCCCTGTAACAGTGCCAGCCACAGATCCCCCTGTAACAGTGCCAGCCACAGATCCCCCCTGTAACAGTGCCAGCCACAGATCCCCCTGTAACAGTGTCAGTGTCACGGCTGTATGTGAGCTCAGTATATGGAGGGAACCGTGGTCGCCTCAGATCCAGTCAGAAAATAAACAGATACACTACAATGTCTGCACACTTAGCTGAAGGAGCTGCAGCAGCAGAGAAGACGGATCCAAAGACAGCTGGCAATATCCGGAGTACTTGCTGCAGCAGAACACAGGTCCAGTGAAATGATAGCTTACAAGTGAAGATACTCAAGCAAGAGCTACAACTCAAATGAGAAATATAATCCACACCCTACAAAAGGAGGAGGGGTGATTTAAAGGCAGGGAAATCAAACGCAGGAGAAACAGCTGGGAGGAAGGAAACAGAAAGTAAAAACCTCATCACAGGGGCGGAGAAACAGAGCAGTGAGAACTCCTCCAAGCTCTAGTAGTGACATCATCACAGGGGTGGAGAAACAGAGCTGTGAGAACGTCTCAAAGCTCTGGTAGTGACAGTCAGCCACAGATCCCCCTATAACAGTGTCCGTCACAGATCCCCCCATAACAGTGCGTCATCCACAGATCCCCCCATAACAGTGCGTCATCCACAGATCCCCCCATAACAGTGCGTCATCCACAGATCCCCATAACAGTGCCATCCCCAGATCCCCCCATAACAGTGTCCTTCACAGATCCCCCCATAACAGTGCCATCCACAGATCTTCAGTAATAGTGCCATCCACAGACCACCATTAGTTCCAAACCCACCAAAAGCACACCTTTTGGTTAAAAATATTTTGTTTCTTATTTTCCTCCCCAAAAACCTAGGTGCGTCTTATGGGCCAGTGCGTCTTATAGGGCAAAAAATACGGTAGTAATTAATCCTCCAGATCCAGATGAATCAGCAGCATAATATCAGAGTGTCAGTCATTCCTCAGATAAAAATAACTGATGTCGATGGGACCGCTGTAAATGTAGCGATGTATATAATAGCGGTACTGAAAGTCAAGAACAATATGAGAAAGTACAGCGTATCTGTCTTCAAATCATTACTCCTCAAACGAAAATGCCAGGAAATGTCAATGAGAACACTCTATTCAGGGTCACTATGTCCAATACAACCAGCGCAGCTTAAAGTGTCAGCACCAAGATTCAAAGGAATAATATAAATGACTTGCGTGCAGGGGTAAGTAGGTTTCTGGCCGGTGTACCTAGACACAGCGTCCCGCGTGTTCTTTGGTACTCTACGGCTATTATCTTTCAATGTATTAGCTTTCCCCCCTCGCAGTCCCGTATGTGTCGTCTGCTGTATGTGCTGGAAACGTCTGTGCACAAGTCTCCGGCGTCCCACGTGGAGTGAGTTAGCGTGCGTCGTCTGTGTTTGTGAGTGCTGACGTCAGCGCTTACCTCATTGGAATTCTTCCCACGTGACCTGCGTTGTAGCGGTATGGAGTGGAGTTGTCCGGAGACAATGTGGTGGATTGAATCCGGTGTTTCTGCAAATGTCATGAACTTGAAGAGGTTGTAATAAAAATCCAATATAGCTTTATCTTGCTTGCAAGCTGATAAATTAGTCCCCAACTTTCTCAGAGAAATATATTCTATATTGGATTTTTATTACAACCTCTTCAAGTTCATAACAACATTTGCAGAAACACCGGATTCAATCCACCACATTGTCTCCAGACAACTCCACTTCAGAAGAAAAGACCTGCCTAAATCTGTAGAACTGTGTTGGGCAGGAAAGCCATGCTTGCGGTTGGTCAAATATGACTTCCATGGAATTCGGGAACCCCTGCTCGGATCTGGGTGATTTTTGGATATGTTGTTCGCCCAGATCAGAGCTATCCGTGGATGTATAATGTATGGCGATATGTTGGGTTTTGAGGTGTTTTCTGTGTTTTGGGAAAAATATGTGTTTTCTGCCTGTGAGTGATTAACCCCTTATGGACCGGGCTTATTTTCACCTTAAGGACCAGGCCATTTTTTGCAAATCTGACCAGTGTCACTTTATGTGTGAATAACTTTAAAACGCTTTTACTTATCCAGGCCATTATGAGATTGTTTTTTCGTCACATATTGCACTTCATGACACTGGTAAAATTGAGTCCAAAAAATTTATTTTTATTTATAAAAAATACCAAATTTACCCAAAATTTTTAAAAATTGCAAATTTTTTAAGTTTCAATTTCTCTACTTCTATAATACATAGTAATACCTACAAAAATAGTTATTACTTTACATTCCCCATATGTCTACTTCATGTTTGGATCATTTTGGGAATGCCATTAAATTTTTGGGGATGTTACAAGGCTTAGAAGTTTAGAAGCAAATCTTGAAATTTTTCAGAAATTTTCAAAAACCCACTTTTTAAGGACCAGTTCAGGTCTAAAGTCACTTTGTGAGGCTTACATAATAGAAACCCCCCAAAAATGACCCTATTCTAGAAACTTCACCCCTTTAATGTATTCAAAACTGATTTTACAAACATCGTTAACCCTTTAGGTATTCCACAAGAGTTAATGGCAAATGGAGATAAAATTTCATTTTGATTTTTTAGCAAATTTTCCATTTTAATAAATTTTTTCCAGTAACAAAGCAAGGGTTAACAGCCAAACAAAACCTTAATATTTATTTCCCTGATTCTGTAGTTTTTAGAAACACCCCATTTGTGGTCGTAAACTACTGTACGGGCACACGGTAGGGCGTAGAGGGAAAGGAATGCCGTGTGGTTTTTGGAAGGCAGATTTTGCTAGACTGTTTTTTTTTACACCATGTCCCATTTGAAGCCCCCCTGATGCACCACTAGAGTAGAAACTCCATAAATGTGACCCCATCAAATAAACTACACCCCTTAAGGTATTCAAAACTGATTTTTACAAACTTTGTTAACCCTTTAGGTGTTCCACAAGAGTTATTGGCAAATGGAGATGAAATTTAAGAATTGAAATTTTTTTGCAAATTTTCCATTTTAATCCATTTTTTCCAGTAACAAAGCAAGGGTTAACAGCCAAACAAAACTCAATATTTATTGCCCTGATTCTGTAGTTTGCAGAAACACCCCATATGTGGCCGTAAACTACTGTACAGGCACACGGTAGGGCGTAGAGGGAAAGGTGCGCCGTGTGGTTTTTGGAAGGCAGATTTTGCTGGACTGGTTTATTTACACCATGTCCCATTTGAAGCCCCCCTGATGCACCTCTAGAGTAGAAACTCCATAAAAAATTACCCCATTTTGGAAACTACGGGATCAGGTGGCAGTTTTGGTGGGACTATTTTTAGGGTACATATGATTTTTCGTTGTTCTATATTACATTTTTGTGAGGCAAGGTTACCAAAAATAGAAATTCTGAAATTTCATCTCCATTTGCCATAAACTGTTGAGGAACACCTAAAGGGCTAATAAAGTTTGTAAAATCAGTTTTGAATACCTTGAGGGGTGTAGTTTCTTAGATGGGATGCACTTTTATGGAGTTTCTACTCTAGGGGTGCATCAGGGGTTCTTCAAATGGGACATGGTGCCAAAAAAAAAGGCCATCAAAATCTGCCTTCTAGAAATCATATGGCGTTCCTTTCCTTCTGCACCCTGCCGTTTAGTCATACAGCAGTTTACAACCACATATGAGGTGTTTCTGTAAACTGCAGAATCAGGGTAATAAATAATTAGTTTTGTTAACCCTTGCTTTGTCTTGGCTCATGTTTGGGGGATGGGATAACTACACTCTTGGGGATTGCTATATCACAATACTCCCCTGAGTTTAAGCTCTTGTAAGAGCTTGTTCCTGGTTCCTGGTCTCTGGATTTAGGAGAGGTTCACCCACTGGAAGCTGAAGCCCGGTCTTGGGTCCAGCGTGGGTGGAGGACGGCAAGACCCCAACCAAGCTGCGGCGGTTCGTGGGGTCTGTGGTGGTTACGGTGTCAAGTGAAGTGCCTGGAAAAACACTAGGAGCATCCATCAACTGAGGTACCCAGTCGGGGTGCCAGGAGGTCCGTTACAATCGGTACTTCAAGAATTTGCGAATATTTAGAATATAGTGATATATATTCATAATTTCGAATATTCTAGATTTTGTTTTCATCAGTAACCTCCCTTCTTGCTTGTGGGCCAATGAGAAGGCTGCAATATCTTTGTCTGAGATTAGCAACATCCATAGCAACCAATAGGAAAGTTGCCTACCCCTTACTATATAAGAACCTCCCCAGAAGCCATTTTCTACAGTTTTTTCTGAGAGAGACAGCAGTGTCATTGCTGTGCTATGTGCTTTCCACACTACATTAGATAGATAGTTAGATAGCTTATTGTAACGGATCTCCTGGCACCCCAACTTGGTACCTCCATTGATGGGTGCTCCTAGTGCTTCCCGAGGACTCCAAGCACTCTACTTGACACCGTAAGCACTGCCGACCCCATGAACTGCCGCAGCTTGGTTGGGATATCGCTGTCTTCTACCCACCCTAGACCTACGACAAGGCTTCCAGGTTCCAGTGGGTGAACCTCTCTTCCTGCAGGAACAAGCTCTTAAAAGAGCTCAGGGATTATAGCCAGGGGAGTATACAGCGTATAGCAATCCCCAGTGTAGATGCAGCCTTTTCCCCACACACATTAAACAAGGCTCTATGTTGAGGGTAAAATAGGAACTTTTTAATGGGGCTACATGTCAGCCTTTTATGCAGGTCTTCCAGCAAGGGACACTCCCCCTGGGGAGCTTGTGGAAGACTGAGACAGTTTATACATTAGCCAGTCACATGCATTTACAGTATAGAAACACTCCCAGCAATTGTACACAACTCCCCCTCGGCCTGTGATACAATTACCAAACACAATGGGCTCTGCCTGTGATACAATTACCAAACACAATGGGCTAACTTAATCACTCATAGGTAGAAAACACAAATTTTTCCCCAAAACACAGAAAACACCCCAAAGCCCCACATATCCTCATACATCCATGGATAACTCTGATCTGGGCGAACAACATATCCAGAAATCACCCAGATCCGAGCAGGGGTTCCCGAATTCCATGGAAGTCACATTTGGCCGACCGCAAGCATTGCTTTCCTGCCCAAAACAGTTCCACAGATTTACGCTGTGTGGCCAGTCTGCCTTCTCCTTCAAAGTTTTAGTATATAGGTCATAATCCTGAGGCAAGAGGCTGGCAAACAGGCCCCTCTAAAACCCAGTGGCGAGGTTATTTCCGCCACACATCTCCTCCTTCCAGGGAAGACTAACCAGGTACCTGACCTCACGACGGTTGGTACCTGAGTTAGCCTGGCAGCCCACCCACAACCAAATTCTGGACCTGTTGAATTTGGTAGCCTGTCTCTGTCCAGTGAGTCCACCAAGGTTGTGTGGGTAACTGGTAATCTCGGTCTCTGTGTTGCTCTCTGGCCGGAAGTGGAGGTTGCTTTGTGGGCAGGGATCAGCGGTACTCTGCCCTGGTGCCAGCGCTTCAGTCCTGCCCGGTGACAAAGGGACAGTCCTGCCCGGTAACAAAGGGACAGGTAGGGCAGAGCCCAGCGCTGCTCTTCCCGGATGCCAGCGCTTCTGCTGGGGTAGCCTGCGGGAAGTCAGGCTCTGGACAAGAGGGTAGAAGCCGACTGCGCTCTGCCCAGATGCCAGCTCTTCCGCTGTGATGGGGTCAGGGAATCCTACCCCCAAGACCTGGTTGCGGATCTGCTGCGAAGAGGAGGGATCGCTTACCTCCTCCTCCTGGCATTCCTGCGGGGTTGGTCTAGGATCTGTACCAGCCGTCCAACATCCCTGTAGGTCTGGTGCAGAGACCGCGGTCCCATCTGCACCATCGGAGTTAGGGGTGCTGTCCCCCTGTGGTTGGGGAGAGAGACCGGTTGTCTCCTTTCCCTGCAAGGTACACTGCTGCTAGGGAAGGGAGACAATGCTCTCCTCTCCATGCAAGGTATACTGCCGCTGGGAAAGGGAGACGATGCTTTCCTCTCCCTGCAAGGTACACTGCCGCTGGGGAAGGGAGATGATGCTCTCCTCTCCCTGCAAGGTACACTGCCACTGGGGAAGGGAGACGATGTTCTCTTCTCCCTGCAAAACATACTGCTGCTGAGGAGCAGGACCGACTGTCCCTACTTCCTGAAACTCCGGCTGCCATTGGGCACTTGGGCCGACCGCCCAGCATCCCTGTAGGGCCGGTGGAGAGACCTCGGTCCCATCTCCAACTACCGTATGGAGTTCCCCCAGAACCCGTCGATCAGGTCCCCTACCTCTGTAGCTGGTAGTAAAGTAGGGGGTACCTCAGCCTGGTCTTCCCCGCGCAGGGCTTTTAGCCTGGGACTGCCACCCAACTCTCCTGCAGGGTATTCTCAATTACGTGGAGCAGATGTCGGTAGTCCTGCTCCAGCCCCCACTCCAGTGTCACTAAATATTCCAAGTCAGGTCTCACCTTGTTGGTATCAGCCCAATCTTGTATACGCTACCTGAAGTCGTGGATGTCATAAAATCAGGTCTCCGTAGCGCTCCCGAACTCCGGTTCTGTGAAAGCCTCCCACAACAGGCCAGGGCCATCGCAATCAAACCCCTCCGGGTTGTCGTGCTCGGCCATCCAGGGTGTATGCCGAGGGGTATACCACCAGAGCACCTGGTAGGCATTCTCCAGCCACAGCTCTTGTCGCACCCGGAGCTCGAGCTCCTTCACCCACTCCTCCAGGGGCTGCCATCTCAGGAGGGGCATCCGTAGGGCCAGTCGCGTCTGCCATCGCTGGTCCTCGCTGGGGAGTCTCTTGCCCCGTTGACGCTGTAATCCCTCCAGGGCCTCATACCAGACGCCTTTCCGGACTGTATCCCGATCGATTAGTTCCTCCTCCTCGTCTAGTGACGCTGTTTAGTTGCAAACTGGTCCCGTACTGATGTAGCCAAGGTCGATGTATGGGGACAAGCGTTGCCCTCAATTTTGTAAATCCACGAATGGTGTCTCCGAGCTGCTTCTCCTCGCCCTAGGACACTATCCCACTGCTGCCACCACTGTAACGGATCTCCTGGCACCCCGACTGGGTACCTCCGTTGATGGATGCTCCTAGTGCTTCCCGAGGGATCCAAGCACTCCACTTGACACTTGACACCGTAAGCACTGCTGACTCCACGAACCGCCACAGCTTGGTTGGGATCTCGCCGTCTTCTACCCTGCCTGGACCTACGACAAGGCTTCCAGGTTCCAGTGGGTCAACCTCTCTTCCTTCAGAGAGCGATGCAGGAACAAGCTCTTAAAAGAGCTCAGGGATTATAGCCAGGGGAGTATACAGCATATAAGTATGGCTTTCCTGCTCAAAACAGTTCCACAGATTTAGGCTGTGCGGCCAATCTGCCTTCTTCTTCAAAGTTTTAGTATATGGACCATAATCCTGAGGCAAGAGGCTGGCAAACAGACCCCTCCAAAACCCAGTGGCGAGGTTATTTCCACCACACTTATATATAAAATACAGATAGTTAGTGGGAGATAGTCAGTGTAGGTTATATCCTGATATAGTATAAACACCAAAAGAGAAAAAGGCTACCACAACTGGCAATGAATATAAACTTTATTATAATCTCAAAAAGAGAATACAATAAAAAACAATGATGAACAATACAATGGTGGATGAAGGACACACAGGATAAAACCGGAACACCACACTGGGCAAAATGTAAACCAATACTGGCAAGGTCACAGAAATACTAACTAATAAGTAAATAACCCAAAGTGGGCGTATGATACGTGGACCCGGTCAGAGCCGTAAACACCATATTAAAACCAGATACAGTACATAAGTATAAAGTGCAAAGTACACTGTACATGGATAATATAATAAACGGTTGAATAAATAAATAATGACATAAATACCAGAGTGGTGATCCAGAGAGCCCTGACGCACGTTTCGCTTAAGCTTCCTCAAGGGGTGTATATACATGGTATATAAGTGTCACAACTAGACAGCTGAGAAGCTCTGACAGGAGCTTTCCAGATCCTCCTCCTTGAGTTTCTTTGTTTTGGTTATTTTCCTCATCTCGTTAGTCTATCTCAGCTGTCATGCAGTTGGACTGATTGCTTCCCTTTAAGTTCCTCCCCATGATGCATTAGGTTGCGGCTTATACAACTTCCTGGAGTGTGTGTGCATGCTGTTTCTATTCCTCAGTCCTCTGCAAGATAAGTGCTGTTCCTTTATTTGTGATTTTCTGTCTGCTGGATTTTCAGGTGACCCTGACTCCCTCCGTGTCTTGTGTAGGGAGTCGGTGGTCGTGTCCCCTCACTATTGTAGGGTCTTCAGGTATTAGATAGCCGAGGTACGTGGATATGCGCCTATCCACCTTTGGGGTGTTCGCATAGGCTGAGCAATTAGGGAGAGTGGCAGGTCTCATGTAGGGGTCTCCCTTTTGTTCCTTAGTTGTGGATCCAGTGAGTCATTAATTGTATTGCATTGTCTTGTTTCCTGTACACCATCCGTGACATTATAAGCCGCCAAAACCGTCTCAAGCATGGATCCGGTTTCACTTTTGGCTGAGCGCTTCCAGGGTCTTTCATTGGAGGTAGCTGATCTCCGTAAGACTTTTTCTCAGTTTCAAGTGACCGGTTCAGCTTGCGTTCATGGAGTTTGTTCTGAGCCTAAGATCTCGCTCCCGGATACGTTCTCCGGGGGTAGTGAGTATTTTGTGCGTTTTAGAGAGGCTTGCAAACTCCATTTTCGCCTTCTTCCCCATTCCTCTGGTGATGAAGAACGGAGGGTGGGGATCATTATATCGCTGCTCAGGGGTAACGCTCAATCCTGGGCCTTTTCGCTGCCGGAGGGGGCACGGCCCCTCCGTTCAGTGGATGAATTCTTTTTAGCCCTGGGTCAGATATATGATGATCCGGATCGTATTGCTCTGGCTGAGTCTAGACTACGTCTGTTATGCCAGGGTAAACAATCCGCAGAGATATACTGCTCAGAATTTCGGAGATGGGCAGCTGATACTGGTTGGAATGATGCTGCACTCCGAAGTCAATTTTGCCATGGTCTTTCAGAGGGATTGAAAGATGCATTTGCCTTTCATGAGAGACCTACCTCCTTGGATTCTGCTATGTCTCAGGCCATTCGTATTGACAGGCGTCTTAGAGAGAGAGGAGAGATCTCTCCTTCCTGTCATACTCAGTCCCGGGACAGTGCAGCGGTCTCTTTCTGTGCGCAGGGGTCTCAGTCGCTGTCAGCCCCTTCTGAGCAGGAGCCCATGCAGCTGGGGTTGATTGCCTCTGACAATAGAAGATTCAGCCCGCATGGGAGGGTTTGTTTTTGTTGTGGAGGTATAAATCATTTGGCAAATGTTTGTCCCTCTAGGAGATTCAGGCAGTCTTCTGGGAGTAATAAAGAAACAAAAAGGAAAAAATCTTTTAAAAATGTTCCGTCTGTTACTATTGGCAGGGTTGAGGCGGAAATTGAAGGTTTTCCGTTTGCTTGTAGTTCCCGTTTTGTCCTGCCTGCTAGGGTGGCGCTAGAGAGCAAGAGCATTTTTTGTGAGATTTTTGTGGATAGTGGAGCAGCTGTCAATCTCATTGATAATTAATTTGCAATAACTCATGGTTTCCAGGTATGCACTTTGGTAAAGGATATTCCTGTTTTTGCTATTGATTCCGCTCCACTTTCTCAGAAATCATTAAAGGGCATAGTTCACAATATTCGTTTAATTGTGAGTGATGCTCATGTTGAGGATGTGTCATGTTTCGTCCTTAGCGGTTTGCCTACTCCTCTAGTGTTGGGGCTACCCTGGCTCACTAAACATAACCCCACCATTGATTGGCAAGCGAGGCAAATAAATGGTTGGAGTGACTTTTGCAGAGAGAATTGCCTCATGACATCTGTTTCTGAGGTTTCTACTAAGACTGTACCACCTTTCCTCTCTGAATTTTCGGATGCCTTCTCTTAGAGTGGAGTTCAGGATTTGCCCCCGCACAGGGAGTACGATTTCCCTATTAATCTCATCCCAGGCGCCAAACTGCCTAAATCTCGTTTATACAATCTTTCCCAACCTGAGAGGGTCGCTATGCGTGCTTATATCTCTGAGAGTCTGAGAAAAGGACACATACGACCCTCGAAGTCACCTGTTGCCGCTGTTTTTTTCTTTGTTAAGAAAAAAGACGGTTCTTTAAGACCTTGTCTGGATTTCAGGGAGCTGAACAGTATCACTATTCGTGACCCTTATCCGCTTCCTCTGATCCCGGACCTGTTTAACCAGGTTGTTGGGGCTAAAGTCTTTTCCAAATTAGACCTAAGAGGGGCATACAACCTGGTCAGGGTCAGAGAAGGAGACGAATGGAAGACGGCTTTCAATACCCCTGAGGGCCATTTTGAGAATTTGGTTATGCCTTTTGGTTTGATGAATGCCCCAGCCGTTTTTCAGCATTTCGTGAACAGCATTTTTTATCATTTAATGGGAAAATTTGTATTAGTGTATTTGGATGACATTTTGATTTTTTCTCCTGATTTCAAGACTCATAAGGAACACTTACGTCAGGTCTTGCTCATCCTGCGGGAGAATAAATTATACGCGAAACTGGAAAAATGTGTGTTTGCGGTTCCAGAAATTCAATTTCTGGGGTTTCTTGTCTCCGCTTCTGGTTTTCGCATGGACCCCGAGAAGGTCCGCGTTGTGCTTGAGTGGGAGCTTCCTGAGAATCAGAAGGCGCTGATGCGTTTTTTGGGCTTTGCCAATTATTACAGGAAATTTATTTTGAATTATTCCTCTGTTGTTAAACCACTCACTGATATGACCAGAAAGGGGGTAGATTTTTCTTCCTGGTCGGTAGAGGCGTGTAAGGCCTTTTCTAATATCAAGGAGAGTTTTGCTTCCGCTCCCATCCTGGTACAACCTGATATTTCGTTACCCTTCATAGTTGAGGTTGATGCTTCTGAGGTAGGGGTTGGTGCGGTCTTGTCTCAGGGTTCCTCTCCTGCCAAATGGCAACCATGTGCCTTTTTCTCGAAGAAACTCTCCTCCGCAGAGAGAAATTATGATGTGGGAGATAGGGAATTGTTGGCCATCAAGTTGGCTTTTGAGGAATGGTGCCATTGGCTAGAGGGAGCCAGACACCCTATTACCGTGTTTACTGACCATAAAAATCTCGCCTACTTGGAGTCAGCCAAGCGTCTGAACCCGAGACAGGCCAGATGGTCTTTGTTCTTTTCAAGGTTTAATTTTGTTGTCACGTTCCGCCCTGGGGTTAAGAATGTGAAGGCAGATGCCCTGTCACGTTGTTTTCCGGGAGGTGGCAATTTTGAAGACCCGGGTCCCATTTTGGCTGAAGGTGTGGTGGTCTCTGCTCTTTTTCCTGAATTGGAGGCAGAGGTGCAGGCAGCCCAGTCAGAGGCTCCTGATCTTTGTCCTCCTGGGAGGTTGTTTGTGCCTCTCGCTTTGAGACACAAGATTTTTAAGGAACACCACGATACAGTCCTTGCTGGGCACCCGGGGGCAAGAGCCACACTGGATCTCATCGCTCGGAGATTCTGGTGGCCTGCGCTTCGTAAGTCGGTTGAGGGTTTTGTGGCAGCTTGCGAGACTTGCGCTCGTGCCAAAGTCCCTCATTCACGGCCATCAGGTCCTCTCCTTCCCTTACCCATTCCTTCCCGTCCTTGGACACATCTGTCCATGGACTTTATAATGGACTTGCCTCGTTCCTCGGGGAAGACTGTGATTCTGGTGGTGGTGGACCGTTTTAGCAAAATGGTGCATTTCATCCCTTTTCCTGGTTTGCCCAATGCTAAGACGCTGGCGCAGGCATTTATTGACCACATTGTTAAATTGCATGGTATTCCTTCAGACATAGTCTCTGATAGGGGCACGCAGTTTGTTTCCAGATTCTGGAAGGCTTTCTGTTCTCGCTTGGGGGTTCGGTTGTCATTCTCTTCTGCTTTCCACCCGCAGTCGAATGGCCAGACAGAGCGCGTCAATCAGAATCTGGAGACATATCTGCGCTGTTTTGTGGCAGAGAATCAGGAGGATTGGTGTTCTTTTTTGCCCCTTGCTGAGTTTGCTTTAAATAACCGTCGTCAGGAGTCCTCTGATAAGTCACCATTTTTTGGTGCATATGGATTTCATCCGCAGTTTGGGACTTTCTCGGGAGAAGGATCTTTTGGTTTACCTGATGAGGACAGATTCTCCTCGTCTTTGTCATCTATTTGGCAAAAGATTCAGGATAATCTAAAGAGCATGAGTGAGAGATATAAGCGTGTGGCAGATAAGAGATGTGTGCCTGGTCCGGACCTGAATGTTGGTGATCTGGTGTGGTTGTCTACCAAGAATATCAAATTGAAGGTTCCCTCCTGGAAGTTGGGTCCTAGGTTTATTGGGCCTTACAAGATCCTGTCTGTCATCAATCCTGTTGCCTACCGTCTTGATCTTCCTCAGACTTGGAAGATCCATAATGTTTTTCATAAGTCCTTATTGAAACCTTATGTTCAACCTATTGTACCCTCGCCTTTGCCTCCTCCTCCGATTATGGTTGATGGAAATCTTGAATTTCAGGTCTCTAGGATTGTGGATTCTCGTCTTGTCCGCGGTTCCCTCCAGTACCTCGTTCATTGGGAGGGTTATGGTCCTGAGGAGAGGATGTGGGTCCCAGTGACGGACATTAAGGCCACTCGTCTCATCAGGGCTTTCCATAGGTCCCATCCTGAGAAGGTGGGCCCTGAGTGTCCGGAGTCCACTCGTAGAGGGAGGGGTACTGTCACAACTAGACAGCTGAGAAGCTCTGACAGGAGCTTTCCAGATCCTCCTCCTTGAGTTTCTTTGTTTTGGTTAAGTTCCTCATCTCGTTAGTCTATCTCAGCTGTCATGCAGTTGGACTGATTGCTTCCCTTTAAGTTCCTCCCCATGATGCATTAGGTTGCGGCTTATACAACTTCCTGGAGTGTGTGTGCATGCTGTTTCTATTCCTCAGTCCTCTGCAAGATAAGTGCTGTTCTTTTATTTGTGATTTTCTGTCTGCTGGATTTTCAGGTGACCCTGACTCCCTCCGTGTCTTGTGTAGGGAGCCGGTGGTCGTGTCCCCTCACTATTGTAGGGTCTTCAGGTATTAGATCGCCGAGGTACGTGGATATGCGCCCATCCACCTTTGGGGTGTTCGCATAGGCCGAGCAATTAGGGAGAGTGGCAGGTCTCATGTAGGGGTCTCCCTTTTGTTCCTTAGTTGTGGAGCCAGTGAGTCATTAATTGTATTGCATTGTCTTGTTTCCTGTACACCATCCGTGACAATAAGGCTGTATGGGAGACAATAAAAGCTGCATCAGTCCTTATAAAGGGACATCACGTAAAATTCTTATCGGACAACGGTATCCTACTTAAGGCAACAAGGGGGAACAAGATCAAAACAGTTAATGAAGCTGACAGTGAAAATATTTTCTTGGGCTGAAGAAAACCTAAAATCTATAATCGGCAGTACATCTAAAAGGCTCCCAAAATCAGGTGGCAGATTTTTTTAAGCAGGAAAACCTTAGACCAGGGAGAAGGCTCACTGAATCCAGAAACATTCGACATGATAGTAGAGAAGTGGGGCTTCCCGGTCATAGACCTATTTGCCTCAGGGTTGAACACAAAAGTCAATACATTCTGCTCCCTAAACCCAAGAGACAAACCGTGGGCAGTAGATGCGTTCTCCCTCACTTGGGATTGGAAGCTGGCCTATGCTTTTCCCCCATTCCAACTAATCCCAAAAGTAATCCAAAAGATTATCCTCAACAAGGCCAAATCTTATTTTAATAACCCTATTCTGGCCAAAACAAAGTTGGTTCTCGATCTCGATTTTCTACAACAGGGGTTAGATTTAGGCTTGCGTCCTTCGACCGTGAAAGTGCAGGTTTCAGCCCTAAGTACCTTCTTTGACTCTAATCTAGCTGAGCACAGGTGGATTAAGAGATTTTTCAGGGCCGCTTGCCACTTAAAACCTTTTGTTAGACCTAGAATCCCAACTTCGGATCTAAACATAGTAGGGTCTAACAAAAAGTCCTTTTCAGCCATTAGAGGATGTGTCAGTTAAGTTGCTCTCTTTAAAGACAGTTTTCCTCATAGCAATTACATCAGCTAGAATAGGGGAAATTCAAGCCCTCTCTATCAGACATCAGATCCAGGATTTCTTCTGAAGGTAGTGTCAGACTTCCATAGAAACCAGGAAATAGTGCTTCCATCATTTTGTAATAACCCAAAAAACAAAAAAAGTAGAGGAATTCCATTCCTTAGACGTTAGACGAGTTGTGATGAGGAGGGAAAAATAAAGGTAAAGCTGCCTCTAGGGCCTCCATTGCCAGGTGCATAAAACAAACTATCCATGACTGTTACAGTCTCCAAAATCTTACTTGTTCTGTGAAAGTTAGGGCCCATTCCACCAGGGCGGTCTCTTCTTCCTATGCAGAAAGAGCGGGTGCTTCATTGGAGCAGATATGTAGGGCCGCGACTTGGTCCAACATTCATACCTTCATAAAACACTACAGACTTGACTTGTCAGGATCTTCAGAACTGTCCTTTGGTAGGAAGGTCCACCAAGCCATAGGCCCCCCTTAATTGAATAATCTGGTAGGTCTCCTATCTTGCCGTCATGGTGGTGAAATGGGAAAAACTGAAATTTGACTTACTGGTAATTCCTTTTCCATAAATCCACCATGACGGCACAGAATTCCCACCCCAAAAAAAATTAAAAGTGTATTAAAAAAAAGGGATAGACAGCAAACAGTTTATATGAGTCTACCTGAAATTTTACTTTATGTGAATTAGTATGAGGAAATACTAAAAAATAAATAAATAAAAAGTGTTTATATACCTAGGTGAAGGGTTACTATAGTAATCTGGTATACACTGAAGAGGGTGGGGGCAATTTAACCTTTCTCTGTTTTCCTGCCCCTACAGAGGTCAGGTGTCAATCTCTCTTATCTTTCCATCATGGTGGATTCATGGAAAAGAAATTACCAGTAAGTCTAATTCAGTTTTTTAGAACTTTACAATGCTTTACACTTCTCCACAACTTTACCACTTACCTGTCGGGTGTGTTCCTTGGTTGATGCTGTTTGATCACTAATGCTCTCTTACAAATCTCTGAGGCCTTCACAGAACAGCTGTAGTTTTACTGAGAATAAAATACACATAGGCAGGCCCTATTTACTAATTAGGTGACTTCTGAAGGCTATTCATTACACTGGATTTTATTTAGGGGTATCAGAATACAGGGGCTGAATGCATGCCACACTTTTCAGATTTTTGTTTATTAAAAATTTTGAAAACATGTATCATTTTCTTTTCCCATTACCATTCAGTTTCCCTCACAGTGAATGGCAGGAACCCCACTGTGTAGGGAAGACAGAGAAAGGTCCTTTAATGTAAGGATCATGGTTGTCCCAGATTGAATTATCCCCTTTAAGAAGTAAATAAGGGACTAGAAATTCCAAGATTTGCTTATAAGCTTATTCAAGTGGCGATGTCACTCACATTAGTTCCATAATTTTTTTGGTCCCCCATTGCGCCACTACAGCCCTCAATCACAGCCCCGAAAGTGATGTACATTCTTCCTTCCTCATGACAACACAACCCCATATCACATGGTTGAAAGACACAAAGTTAATAACTTCACCCTCCTTGCGGAGGCATTCTCCATGATCAGTCATAACACCGATTATGGATTTTTAACCCCTCAGATGCTGTGGTCAATTGTGAACATGGCATCCAAGTGTTTTTTTTATTCTCCTGTACACTAGTGCTTTATTGCCATTTATAGTGAAAAACAAGGACATATTGAAGAAAAAATGCATCTTATAGTTCAGAAATATGGTATTCACCAAGTACTCACAGCATCTCCAGACATAAAAACTCAGTTGGTTGCATTAGAGCCCAATAATCATAATTTAGGCTGCATGAAAGTGCACTACTTTTATATTACATGGCACCTCTTATGATATAGGATTTGGAACCTGTCACTTAGCATCCCTATGGAGCTACTGATCTTCCTGCTCTGTTAAGTATACCCACTCTCAACTATTATACTAAATATTATGTGTAACGATTTTAGGCCATTTATTACTGCTAGAAGCACTTGTAATTTCAACTTTCCATACAATTCTTTATTTTTTGGGGGCTAATTAATAATCATGATAATTATTTTTTCTTCTTTCTGTTCTCTGTATGCACGCAGAGCCCTTTTCGCAGCATAAATAGGAATGTTCAAATTGGTCATTGAGAATCTAACAATCAGTACAATAAAATGATTGTTTAAATTAGAATCGCAGAGCCACATGCTAGCACAGTATATATATATATATATATATATATATTATTTTTAATTTTTTAAAAATCTGCATTAAAATATTAAGAATAAGATGAAAGTAATGACCATTTTTTATAATGAATAAATGTGAAAGATTCATGAAATATGGTAGATTTCAAAAGCCATTCTGTCAGGAACGGTCAAATAACTATTTTCCTTCCTCTGAATCTAATTAAAGAAACATAATAGCTGACTTGTGGTATAGAACATTTTACACATTGCTCTCAGTCATTCATTGAAGGAATCTAAGGTCAGTTAAGAATAACAAGAAAGGGCTGCTGTAAATCAAAGATTGCTTAAAGATAATGTCTCAAAAGATCTATATAAAATGTGTAAAATATACTGAACTTAATGATCCATGTCATTAAAGCACTTTTTTTTAGCAATGAATTCATATATTTTTTATTTCTCTTTTTTTATGCAAGAGCTATCATTAGAGTAAATGCCAAGTAGAGTATATTGGTATATTGAAAGCCACATGGTTTCGCAAAGCCTAAAGAGCAAGTCAGATGTGTGACGCTGATAATACTCACATGTACATAAAGCACTTTCATGCATATATGAAATAATAGCAAGCTGCATATTAGAAAGATAACAAGTACTCGTTTCAGAAGGGAATAGTCATAGATTTATAATGGTATAATTAAGATAACCTGTCACCATAAAATACAGTGCAATCTGCAGGCAGCATGTTATAGAACAGGAGGAGCTGAGCAGATTGATATATACAGTTGCAAGAAAAAGTATGTGAACCCTTTGGAATGATATGGATTTCTGCACAAATTGGTCATAAACTGTGATCTGATCTTCATCTAAGTCACAACAATAGACAATCACAGTCTGCTTAAACTAATAACACACAAATAATTAAATGTTACCATGTTTTTATTGAATACACCATGTAAACATTCACAGTGCAGGTGGAAAAAGTATGTGAACCCTTGGATTTAATAACTGGTTGAACCTCCTTTGGCAGCAATAACTTCAACCAAACGTTTCCTGTAGTTGCAGATCAGACGTGCACAACGGTCAGGAGTAATTCTTGACCATTCCTCTTTACAGAACTGTTTCAGTTCAGCAATATTCTTGGGATGTCTGGTGTGAATCGCTGTCTTGAGATCATGCCACAGCATCTCAATCGGGTTGAGGTCAGGACTCTGACTGGGCCACTCCAGAAGGCGTATTTTCTTCTGTTTAAGCCATTCTGTTGTTGATTTACTTCTATGCTTTGGGTCGTTGTCCGGTTGCAACACCCATCTTCTGTTAAACTTCAGCTGGTGGACAGATGGCCTTAAGTTCTCCTGTAAAATGTCTTGATAAACTGGGGAATTAATTTTTCCTTCGATGATAGCAATCCGTCCAGGTCCTGACGCAGCAAAGCAGCCCCAGACCATGATGCCCACACCACCATAATTCACAGTTGGGATGAGGTTTTGATGTTGGTGTGCTGTGCCTCTTTTTCTCCACACATAGTGTTGTGTGTTTCTTCAAAACAACTCAACTTTGGTTTCATCTGTCCACAGAATATTTTGCCAGTACTGCTGTGGAACATCCAGGTGCTCTTGTGCAAACTGTAAACGTGCAGCAATGATTTTTTTGGACAGCAGTGGCTTCCTCTGTGGTATCCTCCCATGAAATCCATTCTTGTTTAGTGTTTTACGTATCGTAGATTCGCTAACAGGGATGTTAGCATATGCCAGAGACTTTTGTAAGTCTTTAGCTGACACTCTAGGATTCATGTTCACCTCATTGAGCAGTCTGCCCTGTGCTCTTGCAGTCATCTTTACAGGACGGCCACTCCTAGGGAGAGTAGCAGCAGTGCTGAACTTTCTCCATTTATAGACATTTTGTCTTACCGTGGACTGAGGAACAGCAAGGCTTTTGAAGATACTTTTATAACCCTTTCCAGCTTTATGCAAGTCAACAGTTCTTAATCGTAGGTCTTCTGAGAGCTCTTTTGTGCGAGGCATCATTCACATCAGGCAATGCTTCTTGTGAAAAGCAAACCCAGAACTGATGTGTGTTTTTTATAGGGCAGGGCAGCTGTAACACAACACCTCAAATCTCATCTCAATGATTGGTCTCCAGTAGGCTGACACCTCACTCCAATTAGCTCTTGGAGATGTCATTAGTCTAGGGGTTCACATACTTTTTCCACCTGCACTGTGAATGTTTACATGGTGTGTTCAATAAAAACATGGTGACATTTAATTATTTGTGTGTTATTAGACTGTGATTGTCTATTATCAACGGTAGAAGAAAAAAATGGAAAACAAGGCGGCACTCACCGAATCTTCGTTAAATCGTGGCTTTATTCGGTCTAAAACATAGCGGGTGCGGGTCACATAAAGCAGAAAGAAAGGCAACAGCCGTTTTGCACTACAACAGCGCTTTGTCGAGCCTACTGTGACGCGAAACAGGTGAACAGGTGCATCAATCAATCAAATATTCAGATCACCTTCGTATACATATAAAATCTTAAAATCATATAAAGACAGCAAGATCATTTTTGTCATTGAGGCCTAAACCTCCCATGGCATTACTTTTAATAATCCATTGTGCTTCTCGTTGCAATAAAATGCGCTTTCTATCTCCTCCTCTAGTTGGTAGATTAACTCTCTCAATCCCTGCACATTTTAACACTTCTTTATTACCCTGATTTTCCTCGTTAATATGTTCTATAAGGCGTGTAGCACCAATACCTGTAACAATCGATCTTTTGTGCTCTCTAAATCGCACGTAAAGGGGTCTATGGGTTTTACCAATATAAAATCTTTCGCATGGGCAAAAAATCGCATACACTACATAAGCTGACTTGCAGTTAATTAATTGCTTAATAGTGTGTGTTATGTGTCCTATCTGGACATGTTTCCCGGTTCGCATTGCATTACACATAGAGCAGTGTCCACATCTGAAGTTTCCCATGGGACTCCATTTATCCAACCAGGTATGGCTTGAAAGATTACTGCTGGTCACCATATCTCCTATAGTTTTTGCTCTCTTAAAGCTAACAATCGGTTTGTTTATCACTTTATCGATTAATTGTTCATCTCGCTGTAACATGTGCCAATTATTTAAAATTGCATTTTTGATGGTTTGGGCCATGGGAGAATATTCAAATGTGAACACTGCTCTAGTGTTCTGCGGTATTTTATTATAATGTGTTTTTTGCTGTTTTTTCTTTTTCCATATATCTTTACTTTGCCTACGTGCATATGCTTTGTCATAAGCTTTATCAATCAAAAGAAGTGGATATCCACGTTGCATGAATCTATTTTTGAGATCTTTACTCTGGTTTTCAAACTCTATATCATTTTTGATGATCCTTGCAAGTCTGACAAATTGACCATACGGGACAGCTGCTGCTACATGCGGCGGGTGGAAGCTATCGTAATGCAAAAGGGAATTCGTTGAACTGGGTATTCTATATATGGTAGTATCGATATCCTCATTGATAATTCTAACTTGGACGTCTAAGAATTCAATGGCGTTTTACTAGTAAAACTCATGTTATTATCTTTTAAGTACTGAACAAACAAACTGAATTGATCTCGGTCCCCTCCCCAAATAATAAATACATCGTCAATGTATCTAAAAAAGCTTTTGATGTGTTGTACAAAGGGGTTATTGACAGTGAATATGTATCTCTCTTCAAATTGAGCTAAAAATAAGTTTGCAAAAGTACAGGAAACTGGTGTCCCCATAGCGGTTACGGGTGTTTGACTGTACCATTGTTTGTTGAACATAAACGTGTTATTTTTTAACACAAAGGACAATGCTTCGGTGACAAACTCAGTGTAAAGTTTATCTCTTCCTATTTTGGTTAATAATTCTCCAACAATTGATACACCTAAATCTTGGGGGATTTTTGTGTATAGACTCTCAACGTCAATTGTTGCAAGTAAATAACCTTTCTGCCATGTGATCTCTCTAAGAGCTTCCAAAAATCATTGGTATCCTCTAAAAAGGAAGAGACGCCTGCCAATAGAGGGCGGAGTAACCAGTCTAAATACTGGGATAGAGGTTCGGTAAGAGACCCGATACCTGCAACTATCGGTCGCCAAGGCGGATTTACCAATGATTTGTGGATTTTGGGCCTATAAATACCAAACTGGTTTTACTGGGTATTCAGGAAACAATTTTTCTGCCGTTTTTTTCAGACAACACTTGGCATGCAACATATTTCCATAATAGGGAACGCTGAGACTGCTGTAATTTAAATGTTGGATCTACCTTAAGGGGCGAATAAATAGTTCTGTCACTGAGCTGTCTATCAGCTTCCTTCATGTATTGGTCCTTGTTCATTACTACTACTTTTCCACCCTTATCAGCTGGTTTCACTATAACCTCAGACATCTTAGATAGCCGCTGCAGGGTCAATTTTTCGCTCCTGTAGCTCCTGTGAAGTATAAATAACTGAATAAGTCTATTGTTAAGGGAGGGTGATACCCCTGACGGAGCTTCTAATGCTTCATTCCATTCTTCTGTAGTGAGGTTTGTGATGCACTCCCTCCATCTAGTCTCCGCCAGCAGAGAGCTTGAGCTCATTTTAATATTCAAGAGGTGTGTATATAAGGCCGATATCATGCCCCTAGGGCCCTGGTTTTTCAAAATGCCGATGAGAGGGTATTTTGAAATGGATTTCTTCAAGGATCTCAGTTGTGACTGAAGTGTGTGTCGCAGCTGCAAGTATCTAAAAAAGTGAGGGCGCACCACACCCACCTTCGTTTGAAGCTGAGTAAAGGAGAACAGAATCCCATTTTCATCGAGGTCTTTCAGCGTGAGTACTTCATACCCTTGCCAAATACCCTTTCCCTCACACTGCATCAGCATAGGTAGTGTTGGATTATCCCATAGTGTCATCTCTTCCGGAAGGTCAGCATACTGTTGGAGCTTTGCAGCCTTCCAGACCTGATGTGCTAACTAATGGATAGGCAGTGGATGCCCAGAGATTACTGTTAGGTCTTCCAATACAGGCCACAAACTAGATATCTGCAGATAATATTGTAGGTAGTACTCTGAGTTAGGGAGCTCTACACGTGAAACCCACGGTGCCAAGTACCTCAATTGCCCGGCTAAAAAGTACAGGAGTAAATCTCCTTTGCAGGGTCCCCAGTGCCAGTTTCCTTCTCTCTTTCCCCCACACAAAGGTGGCCATTAAAGAGTGTAGTCGACTAAAAAGGTTTTTGGGGACTGGGGTACACGTGTGTTCAAGTAGATACAAGGCTTTAGGCAGTAGTATCATTTTGATCAAATTCAGCCTCCCATGACGGACAACGTAAGGTTTTCCAGGACCTAAATTTGTTTACAAAATGAGCCTATAAGGGAATTATGTTTCGGTCAAGAGAGAGGCATGGGTCCCTTGTAATGATGACCCCAAGTATTTGAATTGATCAACTATCATGAGGTTGTGGAATACAGAAGGCCATCCTGCAGACCACAAGGGCATAAGGGCCGACTTGGTCCAGTTAATACGGAGACCTGAGTAGAAACCAAAGTGCTCAATAATGTCTATTACCCTCGGCAACGTTGATTCTACCTCATCCATATAAACAATTAGGTCATCTGCATAGAGACCAATCCTCTCTTCCCTATTACCCAAGGAGACCCCTTTAATCAGCGGGTCTCGCCGGACTCTAAGTGCCAGATGTTCTATTGCTACCGCAAATAATAGGGGAGATAATGGGCACCCCTGCCTAGTTCCCCTGTTCAATGGAAATGTCAGAGATAAAGACCCATTAACTAAAATATTAGCAGTAGGTTTAGCATATATTACAGAAATCCACCGTATAAATACAGGGCCAAAGCCAAAGCTTTCTAAAGCTTGCAATAAATAAGGGCACTCAACTGAGTCAAACGCTTTGGCCGTATCTAAGGCCGCTAAAGCCCATCTTTTATTGCCTGCGTAGCCTATTTGCGTGACAACCTGCGCTCTCCGTATGTTGCTGGAAGTGGAACGGCCTGGGATGAAGCCCGACTGGTTTTCATGTATTATGGAAGTTATTACCTTATTTAACCTGTCCGCTAAAATTTTTGTTATTAAATTTGGATTATAAAATACTAAGGATATGGGGCGATACGACCCACACTCCAAAGGGGGTTTATCCGGTTTTAACAGTATAACAATAGAGGCGTCATATAATGAATCAGGGAGGAAACCACTCTCCAGGGATTTAGAATACACTCTAAGCAGCTGAGGAGCAAGTATGTCTATGTATTTCGAATAGACCTCCAGCGGGATCCCATCCGGACCTGGGGATTTGCCTGAGGCTAGCCGTTTGACAGCCTCCTCAATCTCTTCAAGTGTAATTTCCTCATCCAGGAGCTCCCTATCTGGGACTGCCAATTGGGGATGTGTCACCTCCTGCATATACTCCCTCAATTCGGCTTCAGTATACTGAGCCACAGATCTGTACAGATCTCGATAGAACTCATTAAATCTATCTAAAATCCCTGCTGGCTCATCTATCACATCACCAGTGACGCTAGCAATGCGCAATACAGGGGGGGGCCCTATTATTTCTGTTTACTACCTGCGCTAATACTTTCCCAGTTTTATTACCCTGTTCAAGCGACTGCTGCTGCAGGAATAAAAGTTTACGATCCCCTTTCTCTTTAAGATGGTCCATATACGATCTCCCTTTTAACATCCAATCTACCCTATTAGCCTCTGTTGGGTCAGAAATATATGTTCTTTCCGCATTCCTGCAGAGCTCCTTCAATTCCTCTTCTCTATGTTGCGTAGACCTTTTTATATATGAGATAGAGGACTGAAGACAGCCACGCAGAAAGACCTTCAAGGTATCCCACAGTAGAGAAACGTTATTATCCACTCCATTCATCTCCAAAAACACCCGGAGTTGATCTGGGACACGGTCATTTATACTCATTAACGACAGCCAAAACGGGTGAATGCGCCTCTTAGTTGTACGCAGGTTCATGTCCGACGCAAAGGACAGCGCTATGATAGGCGCATAATCAGAAGGACCCTGCGCACAATAATGTATGTCTTGCAACTACATATGAGTATTCACTGTACCCAACATGTAATCAATCCTCGAGAGTGCCCCCTTGGAGGCGGTGAAGCAAGAATATACCAATTGGGCTGTTTTTTTTTCCCTCCACATATCCAGCCATCCTATCTCTGATACAAATCTCGCCAAGATGGTGCCAGATGATCTAACACTAATGTTCTGTGATGGATTATGGAATCTGTCTAAAGATTCGGCCAGCACCATGTTGAAATCGCCCATACATATGACCCTCGCTGCAGGAAACTGGGCTGCAAAACCCGCCGCTGCCTGTAACAATGAAAGGTTAGCTGGTGGAGGATTATACAGGTTCAACACAACATAAGGGATACCGTTGGCGTGTGCATAGGCAAAAATATATCTCCCCTCCGGGTCAGACACAACCTGGTGTGGTTCCCATCTGACTGTACGATGGATTAACAGTGACACTCCCCTAGAGTATGTAGTTCCATATGCATTCTCCACCCATTGCACCCAGGGCATATTAACTCTCCCTCCTGTGTCTTTTGTTAAGTGTGTTTCTTGCAATCCTAGAACGTGAGGAACATACTTTCGTATATGCGCAAATACCGCCATACGTTTCCTAGGGCCTCCTAGCCCCCTAACGTTCCAGGACATTACCTTAATGGTCGCCATTTGGCTCAATTAACAGTATGAGATAATAACTCACTACTAAGTCGTAACCCACCATACAAGTAATGCAAGCTGCAAGACCCATGATAGTTGCATATTCATACCAATCGTCAACAATAGAACATAACTGATAGCAGTACAAAGGTACCCAGATTTTTAAACATAGAACCGTGAACAAGTAGTTAACTATAGTGGCCATATGCTCGGGGGACCTGCCCAGTGTAGATAGGTGGAAAACTGAGACAGGTAGTGGAGCATACCCCCGCAGTAGCATATTAAGTAGTGACAAAATGCAATGCTATATCCCATAAGACAGTGCCTATAAACCATTTAAACATAAGAACAATAAGTAATACCATTCAGATTGCATGCCAGTGGCGCTAGGCAGGATACTGCGCCTATGTAATGACCGGCGCCACGCACAGGGAGGGAAAAGGGAAAGCCCTGCCCAAGGGAGAGGGAAAGGTGGTGACCCCTGACTCACCTTGCGGCTGGCACCTGACTGCCCTGTCGTCCCTAGACGGGTTCCTCACCCGTGCAGCGATCACGTGCCTAAACCCTGGCTTTCCCTAAAATGAGCCCTAGATAGTGGGATCGCTAGTCCGCACCACTGACAGAGGGAAACACCAGGGAGAGGACAGACAATACAGACAAACACATACACCCAGGTGGGCGACCACAGCAGACCACAAAGGTCCAACAGGGATCCGGAGGGTAGCGTTCTGGACCAACAACCAGAGAACGCAGCAACACAGCTCCAGAGGGTCAGAATAGATGTCCAGGCAGGAAGCTCTATATCTGGCAACCAGAGAAGTGTGAGAGGGGAATATAAGGAGGTTGGGAGTGCTGGACAAGGAACAGCTGAAGAGAAGGAGCTACGGATCCCTGAGTGAGCCAAAAAGGGTTGCAAAGCAAACCCAGAAAGCTACCATAAGGAAACAGCCCTATCTTACATAGAGCGCGCAGCCAACCGCTGCGACTTCCTGACCCCGGGTATAACGGAGTCAGGCGTGGTTCTTGACACCCTCGTGACAGTACCCCCCTCTCTACGAGGGGCCTCCGGACACTCAGGACCAGGTCTCTCAGGATGAGAGGCATGAAAAACCCGAACTAGCCTGTCGGCGTTTACCTCAGACGCAGGAACCCACATTCTTTTCTCGGGACCGTAACCTCTCCAATGCACCAGATATTGAAGAGAGCGGCGGACCCGACGAAAATTAACAATTTTGGATATCTGAAACTCTAGATTACCATCCACAACAACAGGAGGGGGTGGCAGCGGTGACGGTTCTAGAGGTGGAACATATTTTTTGAGTAACGACTTATGAAAGACATTATGGATTTTAAAAGTCTGAGGTAACTCCAGGCGAAAAGCCACGGGGTTAATGATGGCTACAATTTTGTAAGGACCAATAAACCTAGGACCCAGTTTCCAAGAGGGAACCTTCAATTTAATATTCCTAGTAGACAACCACACATAGTCATTCACTCCTAGGTCCGGACCTGGCGACCGTCTCTTATCAGCCATGCATTTGTATTTACCTCCCATATTTTTCAAGTTAGCTTGCACCTTCTGCCATACCGATGAAAGAGATGACGAAAACCGTTCCTCTTCGGGAACCCCATGTAATGACCGGCGACACGCACAGGGAGGGAAAAGGGAAAGCCCTGCCCAAGGGAGAGGGAAAGGTGGTGACCCCTGACTCACCTTGCGGCTGGCACCTGACTGGCCTGACGTCCCTAGACTGGTTCCTCACCCGTGCGGCGATCACGTGCCTAAACCCTGGCTTTCCCTAAAATAAGCCCTAGATAGTGAATGGGTCGGTGGGATCGCTATTCCGCACCACTGACACTAAGAGAGAAACACCAGGGAGAGGACAGACAATACAGACAAACACATACACCCAGGTGGGCGACCACAGCAGACCACAAAGGTCCAACAGGGATCCGGAGGGTAACGTTCTGGACCAACAACCAGAGAACGCAGCAACACAGCTCCAGAGGGTCAGAATAGATGTCCAGGCAGGAAGCTCTATATCTGGCAACCAGAGAAGTGTGAGAGGGGAATATAAGGAGGTTGGGAGTGCTGGACAAGGAACAGCTGAGGAGAAGGAGCTATGGATCCCTGAGTGAGCCAAAAGGGTTTGCAAAGCAAACCCAGAAAGCTACCATAAGGAAACAGCCCTATCTTACATAGAGCGCGCAGCCAACCGCTGCGACTTCCTGACTCCGGGTATAATGGAGTCAGGCGTGGCTCTAGACACCCTCGTGACAGTACCCCCCTCTCTATGAGGGGCCTCCGGACACTCAGGACCAGGTCTCTCAGGATGAGAGGCATGAAAAACCCGAACTAGCCTGTCGGCGTTTACCTCAGACGCAGGAACCCACATTCTTTCCTCGGGACCGTAACCTCTCCAATGCACCAGATATTGAAGAGAGCGGCGGACCCGACGAGAATTAACAATTTTGTATATCTGAAATTCTAGATTACCATCCACAACAACAGGAGGGGGTGGCAGCGGTGACGGTTCTAGAGGTGGAACATATTTCTTGAGTAACGACTTATGAAAGACATTATGGATTTTAAAAGTCTGAGGTAACTCCAGGCGAAAAGCCACGGGGTTGACGATGGCTACAATTTTGTAAGGACCAATAAACCTAGGACCCAGTTTCCAAGAGGGAACCTTCAATTTAATATTCCTAGTAGACAACCACACATAGTCATTCACTCCTAGGTCCGGACCTGGCGACCGTCTCTTATCAGCCATGCATTTGTATTTACCTCCCATATTTTTCAAGTTAGCTTGCACCTTCTGCCATACCGATGAAAGAGATGACGAAAACCGTTCCTCTTCGGGAACCACAGAAGACCACCCCCCCCTCTTTGAAAGTACAAAATTGGGGATGAAAACCATATGCACCAAGAAATGGTGACTTGCCAGTGGATTCCTGACGACGATTATTTATGGCAAACTCAGCTAACGGTAAATAGGATGACCACAACTCTTGGTTTTCAGACACAAAACATCTTAGATATGTCTCCAGGTTTTGGTTGGTACGCTCAGTCTGTCCATTCGACTGAGGATGGAAAGCTGAGGAAAAGGACAAGTGTACCCCCAAACGGGAACAAAAAGCTTTCCAAAATTTAGAAATAAACTGGGTACCCCGATCCGAAACAACATCGGAGGGGACCCCGTGAAGCTTCACGATTTCACTGACGAATACCTGAGCAAGAGTCTTAGCATTAGGTAGTGCGGGTAACGCAATGAAGTGTACCATTTTGCTAAACCTGTCCACTACTACCAAAATAACTGTTTTGCCCGCAGACAAAGGTAAGTCAGTGATAAAATCCATTGACAGATGTGTCCATGGTCTATTGGGAATGACGAGTGGTAATAGAGACCCTGCAGGACGTGTATGTGAAACTTTTGCGCGCGCACAGGTAGAACAAGAAGACACAAAATCCAATACATCCTGACGCAACCTTGGCCACCAAAAACGACGAGACAATAGCTCCAAGGTTGCTTTACTACCCGGGTGCCCAGCAAGTGTCGAATTATGATGTTCCTTTAATAATTCGAAACGCAGGTTCAACGGTACAAACAATTTCTCTGAGGGGCAAGAGACCGGGGCGTCCCCCTGGGCCTCTAACACCTTCCCCTCCAGAACAGAGTGTACCGCAGAAACAACCACTCCTCTTTGAAGAATGGGCACCGGATTACTCACATTACCCCCTCCAGGGAAACAATGAGATAGTGCATCAGCCTTGGTTTTCTTTGCCCCAGGACGATAGGTACTCACAAAGTTAAACCTGGTAAAAAATAGCGACCACCTAGCTTGTCTAGGGGTGAGACGCTTAGCTGATTCGAGGTACAGAAGATTTTTGCCGTCCGTAATCACAGTGACGGGGTGGACTGCCCCCTCTAAAAAGTGACGCAATTCTTCAAACGCTAGTTTAATAGCTAATAGTTCCCTATTGCCAATATCGTGGTTCTTTTCTGCTGCAGATAGTTTTTTAGAAAAGAAAGCACAAGGACGCCATTTGCCAGGAGACGGACCCTGAGACAGCACCGCCCCCACTCCCACCTCTGACGCATCGACTTCAACAATAAAAGGCTGAGAGACATCAGGTTGGACTAGTACAGGTGCCGAGGTAAACCTCTCTTTAAGAGAGGAAAAAGCAACTTTAGCAGCGTCAGACCATTTAGAAAAATCAGTCCCCTTCCTAGTCATGTCAGTAAGGGGTTTTACAATAAGTGAATAATTTTTAATGAATTTCCTGTAGAAATTCGCGAAGCCCAAGAACCGTTGCAGTGCTTTGAGGTTCTCAGGAAGATCCCAATCTAAAATTGCCTGGACCTTCCTAGGATCCATACGGAAACTTGAAGCAGATAAAAAATAACCTAGGAATTGTATCTCCTGAACGGCGAAGACACATTTTTCAATTTTAGCATATAATTTATTCGTCCGTAGGACCTGCAGTACTTGTCTGACATGCACCTCATGTGTTCTCAGATCAGACAAATAAATTAAAATATCATCTAGGTATATTACCACAAACCTGCCGATTAGATGACAAAAAATGTCATTAACAAAATTTTGAAAGACGGCAGGAGCATTGGTCAGACCGAAAGGCATAACTAGATTTTCATAATGCCCCTCAGGGGTGTTAAAAGCTGTCTTCCACTCATCCCCCTCCTTAATACGAATCAGATTGTAGGCCCCCCTAAGATCAAGTTTGGAGAACCACCTAGCACCCGCAATCTGGTTAAACAGGTCAGGAATGAGAGGAAGAGGGTATGGGTCTCGGATGGTTATCTGATTTAATTCGCGTAAATCTAGGCAAGGACGCAGGCCCCCATCTTTCTTTTTAACGAAGAAAAACCCTGCAGCCACGGGTGAAGAAGAGGGTCTCATGTGTCCCTTAGCCAAGCTCTCGGAGATATAATCTTTCATGGCTTGTCTCTCTGGACCCAAAAGATTATATAACCTGGTCTTGGGTAATTTTGCGCCGGGAATAAGGTTAACCAGGCAATCATAAGGACAATGAGGTGGTAACTTCTGACAACCCTTTTCAGAAAATACGTCCTCAAAATCCGAAATAAATGTAGGTAGGGTAGTTATGGAGGTGACTAAGCAATTGCTATTTAAGCAATTTTCTCTGCACTGCTCACTCCACTCCAATATCTCCCTGGCCTGCCAATCCACCACTGGATTGTGCGCTACCAACCAGGGAAGACCCAGCACTACCGGAGTGGGAAGCCCCTCCAGAACATAACATGAAAGCATCTCGTTATGGTGGTCCCCTACCCGAAGGTGTAAATTATGAACAATGTGGGTGAGGTTTCTCTGAGACAGAGGAGCAGAATCAATAGCGAATATGGGAATAGGTCTCTGTAGCGTACAGAGAGACAAACCCATAGTGCGGGCAAAATGGGCATCTATCAAATTTACCCCTGCTCCACTGTCTAGAAAGAAAGAAATAGTCTCCGTCTTAACACCAAAAACAATAACCGCTGGCAACACAAATTGCGATGTACGTATGGAGGAAACGTATACCCCCCGGCTGACATCCTCCACACAGCCTGGGGTTAGTAGTTTTCCGACGGTCTTTTGTTTCTGAGGAAAGAAGGACAGACATTAATGAAATGACCCCTCTCCCCACAAAAAAAAAAAAAAACACGCCTACGGCGAGCCTCAGGAGGACGGACCTGACGAGTAGTTCCTCCTAGCTGCATAGGCTCGTCTAAGTCCGTACAGACTAACTGCTGCTTGGGCCGGTTTTTTCAACCTGTCCCTAAGGCGTCTATCTATTCGGATAGAAAGGGACATAACCGCATCAAGGGAAAAGGGGGTCTCATATAATGCAAGCGCATCCTTAACCCTTTCGGATAACCCAAAGCAGAACTGACTCCTGAGAGCCGGGTCGTTCCATTGGGTATCTGTAGCCCACCTACAGAAGTCAGAGCAATACTCCTCTACCGGCCGCTCTCCTTGTTGGAGTCTCCGTAATCTTGATTCAGCCAGTGCGACTCGGTCAGGGTCGTCATATATGAGACCCAAGGCCCCGAAAAACTCATCCACTGACCCAAGAGCCTGGGAATCAGTGGGTAAAGAGAACGCCCAGGACTGCGGGTCCCCCTGCAGCAGGGAAATAACAACCCCCACCCGCTGTTCTTCATTACCAGAGGAGTAAGGGCGCAGTTTAAAATATAATTTACGGGCCTCACGGAATGTCAAAAACTTGTCCCTTCCCCCAGAAAATCTGTCAGGGAGAGGGACCTTGGGTTCCGCAACAACCTGGTTACCAGTAGCAACCGCTGGGCTTGCGGTCAGTTGTAATTGCTGCTGTTGCTGGAGGACCGACGCCTTCAATCCTGCCACCTCCAAAGACAGGCCATGAAATTGTTTGGACAGAGCAGCAATTTGATCCATATTGGATTCTAAGTAGGTAAAAAAAAATATATATATATTTTTTACCTACACAAAATAAGGGCCAGATATAATGTAATGACCGGCGTCGCGCACAGGGAGGGAAAAGGGAAAGCCCTGCCCAAGGGAGAGGGAAAGGTGGTGACCCCTGACTCACCTTGTGGCTGGCACCTGACTGCCCTGACGTCCCTAGACGGGTTCCTCACCCGTGCGGCGATCACGTGCCTAAACCCTGGCTTTCCCTACAATGAGCCCTAGATAATAAACGGGCCGGTGGGATCGCTAGTCCGCACCACTGACACTAAGAGAGAAACACCAGGGAGAGGACAGACAATACAGACAAACACATACACCCAGGTGGGCGACCATAGCAGACCACAAAGGTCCAACAGGGATCCGGAGGGTAGCGTTCTGGACCAACAACCAGAGAACGCAGCAACACAGCTCCAGAGGGTCAGAATAGATGTCCAGGCAGGAAGCTCTATATCTGGCAACCAGAGAAGTGTGAGAGGGGAATATAAGGAGGTTGGGAGTGCTGGACAAGGAACAGCTGAGGAGAAGGAGCTACGGATCCCTGAGTGAGCCAAAAAGGGTTGCAAAGCAAACCCAGAAAGCTACCATAAGGAAACAGCCCTATCTTACATAGAGCGCGCAGCCAACCGCTGCGACTTCCTGACCCCGGGTATAACGGAGTCAGGCGTGGTTCTTGACAACCTCGTGACAGCCTATAACTATAACAGTCCCGGAGGTAAAATGGGCAAGCATGACCCATTGGAAACCGCGATGCAGTTTATCTGGGAAGTGATCTTCTTGGCCTCATAGAGAGCCAGTCTTCAGCTTCTCTGGGACTAGAGAAGAAAAGCGATTTCCCGCCGTTGACCACTCTCAGGCGAGCCGGATAGGCCATGGAGTACTGGATGTTACAGTCACATAGACGTTTCTTAATGCTGACAAAGGTCGCTCTCTTCTTCTGTAGATCTGCCGAAAAATCAGGATATAGGGATATATTTGCAGATCCCAAGGTTATGGTTTGCTTTATCCTGGCTTGTGCAAGTATGAGATCCCTGTCTCTCCAATTAACCAACCCTCCAGGAAGGCTGCTGGATCGGCACCCTCCGATCAATCCGGCATCCCTAGGATTCTCACATTATTGCGCCGTGCACGATTCTCCAAATCGTCGCATTTTCGTTTCACAGCATGTTCCACATCTGTAATCCTATCCGGCAGTATTCTCATGTTGTCCTCCAGCTTAGAGACCCTGTCCTCAGTGAGCCTGGTCCTCTCTCTTAGCTGCTGCACATCATGGCGCAGAAGTCCCAAATCAACCCTCACCTCCTCTATCTTACCAGTAAGGGATGATTGGCAGCCTGTAATCACCGCCATCAGCCGCTCATGCGATGACTGCAGGGTGACTTCTGGCACTTCTTCAGACTGCTGCGCCGCCTGCCCTCTGGTCTGCGGTGCACATGCAGGAGAGGAAGGAGCGGCTCCATGTTGAGCCTCTTGCCTGGCGTATTCCTTGAAGCTTTCCGCCGCAGCTTGGGCTTTACTGGGGCTCATGGGGCAGTCCTGCTGCCACAGAGTATGTCGGGGCACTATCCGGGGGTGTCAGGTAATACTATAATAGCTAGGATCGCTCAGGATAATCAGCGGGAGTCGGAGCAGCGCTCAAATGCGTCCGGCCATGTCGGCAGTTGGCCACGCCCCCCACAGAACCTGTTCTATTAAACAAGTAGAGCCCCCCAACAGAGTGGCGAGGGTGTCAGCAGTAAGTTTGTGTTGATGTTACTATTTTGCCCTTCCTCTGATCCGTCAGAACAATAACCCCCAAAAAACGGATCCTGTCTGTGGAGCATGCGCCTTCACTCGGTCAGCATTTGGTCAGTAATCCTTCTGTATTGCTAATGCCAAAAAAAAACAAAAAAACAAAACAGGAGTAAATCCAAACAGAGATGACGTGAACTGAATATTTGAAAGTCTTCTGTGTTTTGTATCCACTGATGCTTTTGGCTACCAAATCATAAGCCAATTCTGATAGAACCATACAGGCCTTACAGCTGCTACACAGAGAGGATCTGTTGTGCATCTCATTTTACCTTTCTTCTGACAGATCAAAAGAAGGGTCAAATAAATGATGATTTCAGCCAAGCCAAAAAGGCTAAATAGTGGCCCAGTCATGAAGTGTTGAGGGTGGGAACAGCATGAGGAGTACACAGAGTGGCCCTATGACATAGTGGTGAGGTGGAAGCAGCAAAAGCAGACCACAGAGTGGCCCAATGACAGAGTCTGTAGGTGGCGGCAGCATCAGGAGGCCACAGAGTGGCAAGGTGACATAGTTTGGAGGTGGCGGCAGCATCAGGAGGCCACAGAGTGGCACAATGACAGAGTGTGGAGGTGGCAGCAGCATGAGGAGGCCACAGGGTGGCATGACAAAAAGTGTGGAGGTGTCAGCAACATGAGGAGGCCACAAAGTGGCACAACGATGAGAGATTGTGGAGGTGGCAGCAGCAGGAGGAGGCCACAGAGTGGCACGACGACGAGAGATTGTGGAGGTGTTAGCAGCATGAAGAGGCCACAGAGTGGCACGATGACAAGAGATTGTGGAGGTGGCAGCAGCATAAGGAGGCCACAGAGTTGCACAACGACAAAGTGTGGAGGTGGCAGGAGCATGAGGAGTTTTTTCTTTTTCCGTGAGTTTATTTATTTGGAAAAAGACGGCAATAAATGCAAACGTTTTCGGTCTTAATGGGCCTTCATCAGGCACTAGAAAAATTAATTTTTACAACAGTCAGTCTATGTATACATGGTTTACAGTTTACATGTTACGTATGTGATACATTCATTGCAGCAAAGTTTACCGTCTTATTTCTATACAAAATAATAAAAAACAGTACATATCAGTAAATAAATCATGACATTTATATCTGTTATTCGAATTTAAGGAAAAATATCCACATTTATTCATGGGAAATTTCATCATAATATCTGGAGACAGCTATAACCTTGAAATGATTGTATTCTCTGATGCCATGCTCTTTATACTATTTTCATGTTACATCAAATCTCTAAAGATCCGGACCAGAGGGAGTAAAGTATATCTACAGTTGCTGAGTTATTTCTTACCTATGCCGCCAAAAGGTGAAGGATATAGTAAAGGTGATGAAAGGAAAAGATGGAGCGCTCCGGCCGCCATACAGTGCATGTGTAGCTGTGTCTCCGGTGTCGCGGTGCCGCTTTTGATCTGTTCGCGGCACCGGAAGGACAGCCGTCTCTAAAGCAGGAAGTGCGGCCGGCGTGCGTTCCAGGAGAGCGGAAGCGGACGGTGGAACGCAAGATGCGTTCCATCTGACAGGAAGTGCGCTCCAAAGACCGGAAGTGACGCCGGAGAAGCGTACTGAATAGGAACTGATGTGGAAGAAAAACTAATAACTATAAGAGAGGTTGAATTTGTGAAAAAAGGATACCTCCTGCGGCAGGATCTTAGTGGATCCAGGATGCTGAAATACAGGGAGGCATTCTGGATCCATACCCTACAAACGCTGTCTCCCAAAGGATTAAACAGGGAATATGAACTCTATGCATTCATGTGATTTCATGTTGTCTCCAGCCAAGATCAACTACCCGATGGTTACCACCAAGAATTATTCTATAATTATTCTATGTTGATGCAAAGTATGTAATGTCCATGTAAAGCAGGTATTGCCATATAATTATCATACTGTCAGTATTTCATATGATCACCATCTATCCATATATCTCCTCTAACACTAATTTTAATATTTTTATATTTTCACTATCCCTACAGGTATCCTAGATAGATCCACTAAGATCCTGCCGCAGGAGGTATCCTTTTTTCCCAAATTCAACCTCTCTTATAGTTATTAGTTTTTCTTCCACATCAGTTCCTATTCAGTACGCTCCTCCGGCGTCACTTCCGGTCTTTGGAGCGCACTTCCTGTCAGATGGAACGCATCTTGTGTTCCACCATCCGCTTCCGCTCTCCTGGAACGCACGCCGGCCGCACTTCCTGCTTTAGAGACGGCTGTCCTTCCGGTGCCGCGAACAGATCAAAAGCGGCACCGCGACACCGGAGACACAGCTACACATGCACTGTATGGCGGCCGGAGCGCTCCATCTTTTCCATTCATCACCTTTACTATATCCTTCACCTTTTGGCGGCATAGGTAAGAAATAACTCAGCAACTGTAGATATACTTTACTCCCTCTGGTCCGGATCTTTAGAGATTTGATGTAACATGAAAATAGTATAAATAGCATGGCATCAGAGAATACAATCATTTCAAGGTTTTAGCTGTCTCCAGATATTATGATGAAATTTCCCATGAATAAATGTGGATATTTTTCCTTAAATTCGAATAACAGATATAAATGTCATGATTTATTTACTGATATGTACTGTTTTTTATTATTTTGTATAGAAATAAGACGGTAAACTTTGCTGCAATGAATGTATCACATACGTAACATGTAAACTGTAAACCATGTATACATAGACTGACTGTTGTAAAAATTAATTTTTCTAGTGCCTGATGAAGGCCCATTAAGGCCGAAAACGTTTGCATTTATTGCCGTCTTTTTCCAAATAAATAAACTCACGGAAAAATAAAAATACCTTCTTGCTGTGATTTTTGTAATACTATATTACGGGTGGGGACCCTATCCACAGCACCAAAAGAGGCAGGTGGCCACAAAGTCTGGCAAATATTATAAGGAGCATGAGGAGGCCACCTCGGCTCAGCACGATTTAATAATAAACGTTCTCCGGCACAAAAGGCTTGGCAAATTGATTGTCCTGGAATTTCCATCGAAAATTGGGATAATATACTGCCAAATTTAAGTTTAGTTACTTATAATTGTAGTCAAGTTTTGGTTCAATTTAATATTAAATATTTAATAAATTTAATAAAAAAAATTAAGTGTTGCCTAAGGCAAGAGAGATTCAGCCAGTCTTCTGGTTATTCAACAACATGGTTGCGATGGAGAAAGCATTCCAAAAAAACTATTTCTCTCCACCTGGAGACGAATCCTTTCAAGATTGCAAGATTGATGCAAGTGCGGTATCAGCTGCTCATCGAGCCAGATACTTATGGGGGAACCTGCCTGGCATGAACAGGTCTCTAGTAGCTACAGACAATGAGAAAACAAAGCTTCATAATTGCTTGGAGCCCGGAAAAGTCGCGAAGTTCATCAAGATTCAAACCAGAACTACCAGCCCCTTGTCTCTTCGTCAGGGAAAACATCACGAGTTCCCAGTCATCATGGATGGGAAGGAGGACATCCTGTGGTGCACAAAGATGGAGAGGGTCTTCGGATTCCCCCTGCACTATACGGACGTCTCAGAAATGAACCGCTGCTCCGGAGAGAAGCTCCTGGGAAGGTCATGGAGCGTCCCGGTCATCCGGCATCTATTCGCCCCGCTGAAGGATTATTTTGAAAGTGTGTAGAAGCCACATGGGGCCCCCATGCTGCAGATTTATCATGGAGAAACTGGATTTTATAATATTACATTATATATATAAAGAAAATTTTTTTAAAAAATGAAGCCCCTTCGTCAGTCGGTTCCCAAGTGTGATCAGCTACATTATTATCATCGACTATTGTCTGCACGTCACTGATGTCCTCCTCAACAGTCTCTGGGTCAGGGGCCACACCAGCTCCCACGCCACTCTCCTCATCACTACTTGCCCGCCTAGTGGATGAAAGGACAGAGGCAGGTTGAGGACAGGTGAGGGCTCAGGGCCTGCTCCCGGGCCATGCCAACTAAGGGTTGTGTCTGACAAACCCACTGACTCTTGGCTGGGGGTGTCTGATGTAAGTTGAGTCTGACACGACCGCTAACTGACACTGGGAGCTCAGGCCTCTCGAAGTGACCCCTGCTGCCATGGCCCCTTACTCTGCTGCGACCTCTGCCTGCACCAGAAACATTTTGGCCTCTGTCACTCCCCTGTGCAGGGCCTGGCACTTCTCTGCCTGACATACTGTTAGATTACATAACCAAATGTTAGATCAAATATTTTTTATTTTGCCACTAATACACAGCAAACAGGGCTTTAGAATATATCACTGCACCGCTAAACGGCAAATAGGCCCTAATTTTTTTCTATTTTTACAAAAAAGGCTTTTTAACAAATAAGTGCAACAATGAAAGGCGTATATATTTGTATTTCGCCAGTAATACATGGCAAACTGGGCTGTAAAATATCTCACTGCACTGCAGAACGGCAATTAGACCAACATTTTTTTCTATTTTTACAAAAAAGGCTTTTCAACAGATAAGTGCAACAATGAAAGGTGAATATATTTGTATTTCGCCAGTTGTACACTGCAAACTGGGCTGTAAAATATCTCACTGCACTGCAGAACGGCAATTAGACAGAAAAAAAAATTCTATTTTTACACAAAAGGCTTTTCAATAGATAAGTGCAACAATGAAAGACGAATATATTTGTATTTTGCCATTATTTTACGTCAAACTGGGCTGTAAAATATCTCACTGCACCGCTGAGCAGCAAAGATATTTTTCCTTTTTCCACTAATACACGCAAAAAAGGGCTTTAAAACAGGCAACTGCACCACTAGGCAGCAAAGATATTTTCCCCTTTTTCACTAATACATGCAAAAAAGGGCTTTAAAACAGATAACTGCACCGCTAGGCGGCAAAGATATTTTTCCTTTTTCCACTAATGCATGCAAAAAAGGGCTTTAAAACAGATAACTGCACTGCTGAGGAAGCCTGGCTGATGAGAGGGCCCATAATCCTGGGGCAAGAGGCTGGTAGCCAGGCCCCTCCAAAACCCAGTGGCGAGGTTGGTTTTGCCACACCTGTGTTCCCACAAAACTATATATCAGTCTTCCCAGCTCTTCCTGCTCTATAACATGCCAACTAAAGATTGCATTGCATTTCATCGTGACAGGTCCCCTTTAAAGTGCTACATATAAATCACATGGGAATACATTTCAGATTATTAATATAATTGTTTTCTTAAAACAGTGTATGCAATTTTATTTGTCTAGACTTTTAATTAGTTATGCAATAATCATGATACTACTTTTATCAGTTTATACAAATTTCCTAAAAAACAGCACTATTTATAAGAATCTACTAAAGTGTATAACATGAGCGTGGATATATTCTAAAGCCAAAAGACTGAATATATAATATATATTGTTACAAAAAAGAAACTAGGGACCCCATCTCAGCATCCTCTCAAAAGAGATCTTCGTGGAAAGGAAAGCAGACTTTTATTGGCCCATATGCAACATTTCAGCTCCTGACATGTTTTTTTTTTCTCTGAAGATCTCTGCAGCGCTGTTTTTTTGGGGTATTTAATATATATTCATAGATTATATCAGTAACAAACCAAAAATGATAAACAGATCGATCTATGGATTTCACTCAAGAATATTAGCATTGTCTCCTTGCATTTATTTGTATATTTTCACTTATTTATATGGCACCAACGTATTATGTAACACTCTAGACAAAAGGCATCCAGGCACATAGGTTCCGATACCCATTGGAACTAACATTGTGAAGCCAATAAATAATAGAAATATAATTGTGATTGCGCATTGAAATTCAAGTTTATATAATAAAAACTAAGTGGGTCATTTATTTCACCCTAGCGTTTTAGTTTTCCGGTATTGAGATCCGTCATATGGGCTCAATACCGGAAAAAAAACGTTTTAGTTTTGTCCCCATTCATTGTCAATAGGGACAAAACTGAACTGAACAGAACGGAATGCTCCAAAATGCTTTCCGTTCCTTTTAGTTGCATTCCCATACCGGAGAGCAAACCGCAACATGTAGTTTGCTTTCCATCCTGGGATGAGGAGCAGGACGGATCCGACATGACCCCCAATGCAAGTCAATGGGGACGGATCCGTTTTCTCTGACACTATCTGACACAATAGAAAACGGATCTGTCCTCCATTGACTTTCAATGGAGTTCATCACTGATCCGTCATGGCAATGTTAAAGATAATACAACCAGATCCGTTCATAACGGGTTTTATTATCAGTAACGGAAGCGTTTTTGCTGAACCCTGCTGAATCCAGTAAAAACGCTAGTGTGAAAGTAGCCTAAGACCAGCGTTTTAGACGCTGGTCTTAATAAAGCCCCTGCTCTGGCGGTGGATCGCCAAAGTTATGAAGAGGCGCTAGCTTTCATGCTGGCTTACATACAGACTATATTCTACGCCCCTAAACCAGGCGTGGAAAATTATGACTGAGATGGGCTTGCTGACCTGCCCTCTTCCTCGCCACACCCACTTTTTTAGACCCGGCTTGAGCGGGGAAAAGTAGCAGATTGCGTTGCAACTAACCATTGCGCCGCAATCTGTGCATGAAATACGCCTAATATAGGCATATTTCAGGTTAATAAATGACCACCTAAATATTACCATTAACACTAAGACATTTTAATGGCAACCTCCAAACTAGCACAGCAAGAACCCAAGAGAAAGAGTTAAGGTCTCTTTTTACAGTGGATGAATAAAAAGAAATATTTTAGGGACTAAGGAATGAGAGAGACGGTGAATGAGGAAGCTGCAACTTGGAAAGTATTGTAAATGGCAACAACTAGAAATATTTTGACTCATCCCCAATCTAACTATGTCTCCTTTATCTTTCTTTAGAATGCTTTTAACTAATAAGACGCTTACTCCTTTTGACCATACAAAGCTGTAGACTCCACATATTCAGGTCACACATAGAATGGTGCTGTATTCTTCCCCACACTCTAACATTAACAAAGGTTTTCTCAGTTGAAAGAGGTTCTGAATGATTTGAGCACAGTGGGAGATCACCATTAAGCGCTATTGGGAAGCAATTTGGAATCAGCAAATCAACTAAGTATTTTCAGCTCTATCTTCTATGCTTTTGAATGGCTTATTTACTTTCTAACTAGCCTGCGTGCAGTTTTCCTGATAACGGTACAGCATATACAGGACGAGGTTACTGTAATGCGCCATTAGTTGCTGGTTTGAGTTCTTTTCAGTGGCAAGCCTTTGAGTTTTCTTTTTCTATACAGCTCTTATTCTGAAACCACAATTGTCCAAATTGTCTTCTAAAATGATGGGTTAACTGTCTGCATGGGCAACCGTATAAAAGAAACCCCTTAGAATTGAAATAAACAGTGATGGATTGGGTGTTAGCCACTCAGCCAATTACATAAAGGTCAGCTCGCTTTGATCTCGAGTCTAATTTGCCCAGTAGCACCAATCGTGGCAATATGCGGATGTAAAATTGCATTGCAACAGTAAAGAAAAAAAGAAGAAAAGATGCTATAGAATATTGTGTAGGATCTTCCGTCATCGGTTTACTAATAGGCTTACTGGTTCAAAACTGCAACTCATTTATGAGTAATGTAGGGTCACACAGCAAATATGTCATTATAATCACATTATTGGCTAAAGAGGGTTTCCAAAAATGTTCTTAAGTGGTAGAATTATAATCAGCAAATCTGCAGTACAAATAAGAAAATTTCACCAAGTGTTTCTTTGCTGATACGACATGGGTAGGTAATGCCGAGCACTAATGCATTCACCATAGGAAGCTGCCCAGTGTGAGTCAATTCTGAAATTCCCCATCCTTTACATCTATTAAATCATAGTTTGGTCAGGCCTGCCCAGGGCTGACATAATAGTCATTCTAATGCCATAAAATCATGTTTTGCAATATTATATTTCTATCAAATCTGCTTCCCTGGAATAGCACATAGTATGTAACTAAAATTAGACTAGAGACTCTGCCATCCACTGAAACTAATGTATTTCTTATTGAAGCGATTGCTGTTAATTTAAAAGTCAAGCCCAGCTTCACCTACATTGTATATGAGTGTTCTATTATTGTACCATATAAAGTATAGTACGGTCTTTTCTTTGTAATATTCACAGTGATTTAGTTTGATGTATCCATGCCTGTATTATAACTAATTATCTAATTTGCCACAGGAGCTTGCTCATACCTTTTTGTTTAGAACTACATTTTGAAAAAGTATTAGGGAATTACATAATTCAGTGGAGACAGAGTCCTAGAGAGGATGTGCCGAGGATCTGCGAGGCTGTTGCTAAGGGCAACCAACCACAACAGCGTGCGGCTGCCCAGCAGTTATGGAGCGGTGCAAGTGGCTCATATTCTGTGGCTGGAGATCCCAAGGACAGGTCTCCCGAGAGTGTGACTCCACATCTGGAATGAGGATGGAGTCACGGCGTTTCTCGTAGCAACCACTGCAGTCAGGAGGCTGCAGGTGATTTTGTAATGGAGGATCCTGGAGTATCCTTGGATTCTGGGACTGCCGAACCCGTGACATCGCTGGGTAAGATCGCTCCTGTTATTAATTATGTGACAGACCCAGTGACAGTGAGCCGGCGGCAGGGGATACCTGCTGGGATGGTGAGTAATAAATCACCGAGGCGAGGAACTGTCTCGGAAGTGTGTGACATTGGAGAAAACGCAGGGTCTGAACAGGCGGGTAAGACTGTTGCGGTTGTTCCCTTGCAGGACTTTGCAGGGGAGAAGGTTGTTGTGTTGCCAAAAATGCCCGTGACCAACGCTAGGCATGGGGTGGCAAAAATTAGAGACCCTATGATGGCCCGGGTAAGAGGTAGCACAATATGGAAACCTGAGATTAATAAAGTGATAAATATGCTGGACAGACATGCGGTTAATGAGGACTGTCAGGTAGTTCTCACTGAGTGTGAGGCTATAGTGACAGCTGGGACTGATGGACTTGCTGCTGTAAATTCGCCCGTACATGAGAGAAGGTTGTTCCGTGATTTGTGGGGTAGAAACACTTCTGCGGTCGGTCACGTAACTCCCGCAGAACTGGAACCTAGCCCATTAAATGAAGTGACCATTAGAAACAGTGAAGCTGATAAGGTGCAAAGTGATGGTACCATGTTTGCTGAAATGCATAATGGGAATGTGATGTCATGTGAAATATGTAATAATAATGACATGCCTTTTCCTTTGCAGGCTGTGATTGGTGAAGAAGCTCCCCCTGTTGGTAAACATGTGTCTGATGTAAAAGTGTTGATAAATGTTGAAGGAACACCACTAGTAGACCCCATTCTAGACAATGTGGCGGGGCTAGAGTATGTACCACACGTACCAGAAGTGGGAATGCAGTCTCCACGGGTTTCTATGGTTACTGAGGAAATGTCCAATGTGGGGATTAGCTCGTGTGTGCCCCTAGAGGTCAGGGATGATAATGACAAGAGTGGGACACAAGATATATGTAATATGGCTGATAGCAGCTCAGAGAGTGAGGCTGCCATGTCAGTTTCTGGTGAAACTAAGGTGGTTACTAGTAGCGACCAGATGACAGTTATACCTGACGGGACAAGAGCTGACTGGGGAGACAGCAGCCTATTGTTTGAGACCCATACCCAGGCAGGGGTAGATGACCTGACAGGTCAATACAGCTACAAACTTGAAGATGTTTTCCCTCGCTTCACACAGTCCCTAGATACACTAGAGAAGGGACTAACGGTAATCGCAGAGCAACTGCAGAAAGCTGCAGAGGAGTCACAGGAAGAGACTCAGAAAGAGATGAATGAACTGAAGGATCTAGAGTCACAAATAGAAGCAGAAATTCTCCAACTTCAAGAGGAACTTGTAGCTTCTGAGCGATCCAGACGTCATGCACAGCAGGAAAGGGATGAGCTGGCTGATGAGGTCTTAAACAACGCCTCAGAAAAATCTGCTCTCTTGGAGGAAAAAAGACATTTGGAAGCCAGGATCGCTCAACTCGATCAAGAGTTGCGTGATCGGATGGTGGACCTGGACCACCAGAGACAAACTGTGTCTAGATTGGAGAAGAAACAGAAGAAGTTTGACCAGCTCCTGGATGAAGAGAAATACATATCGGCTCGATATACCGAATAACGTGACCGAGTGGAGGCTGATGCTCGGGAGAAGGAGACCAAAGCCCTCTCCTTGGACAGAGCCCTTGGAAAAGTGCTTGAGGAGCGAGATAAATTTGAGAGGCTGAACAGGCAACTCAGAGCAGAGATGGAAAATCTCATGACCTCAAAAGATGACGTCGGGAAGAACGTCTTTGAGTTGGAGTAATCTAAGCGTGCTCTCGAGCAACAGGTGGAAAATGAGAAACCTGAAGAGGAGAGTCCTCTAAAAGATGTCAAGAAGTCTAAGCCAGAGCCTGTTAAGAATGGGACTGGAGATGGGGGCGCCGTGGTGCCGGCCGAGGCAGAGAAGAAGATAGAAGATGTATCTGCTGAACCAGTTGATGGGGCTGATGTGGATGCAGAAGACAAGAGATTCATGGCAGTGTGTGGCCAGGACCTGGTCATGAAAGACATTTCCTCTGCTGTCAATGCCCTCCAGAAAGCCAGCAGTCTTCTGGGGAAGAAATACGGGGAGACCGATGACCAGAATGAGGATCCTGTCTACTACAATGGACTGGCTCTCCTGAATCCTGCCCGAAAGGAGAACAATATCCTGGGTGATGAGCCTATAGAGAAAATACCAGAAGATGACGAGTCTAGTGAAGACCCTGGTGTCCACAGTACCTCCAACCTTGATGAGAAAGAGGAGGAAGGGTTTAGATTGGAAGTATATGATGCCGTGTCTGAGAAGGATGAGAAAGCTAACAAAGTGAATGAAGACTCCAAAGGAGACTCAAAGGCTGAAGAAGCTAAGGCCGATGAGTTGGAGTGGGAGAAATCCTCAGATGTTCCAAAGACCAAGGATAAGGGTGAAGTGGGGTCTGCCGAAGTGGGGAGAGCCACTGAAGAAGCAGAAGACTCTGATACTGAAGCCAAACCTGAGGTAACCCCTGTGGGGACTAAAGAAAAAAGAGAAGTGCTATCTGGTAATAGAATAAAGAAACAAAGTGAGTGGGAACACCAGGTGACATTAGAGCGGCTGAAGGGTGGTTTAAAAATGACCAGCCAGATCTCCAACAAAAGGAGGAGGTGGGAGCTCCCCGTGGAAAATGCGGCTGTAAAGGTTACGGAATTTAAAGGTCTAAGAAGAAATCTAGAAAAGAAGCGTGCCAGAAAGTTAAGTTCTCCATCGAAGAGGAGACAGAGGAGGCCCTTAGACACTGTCGTCTAGGTAGGAAGGCAGTGTTTATGACAAACCAAGCTCTGATGGCCTGGGTCTGGCAAAATAAAGGGAAGCATGTGACGCTGGCCATCTCTTCCAGGGAGAACTTTGAGCCGGAAGTATAATGCGGATGCCCTGTCACGAGCATCCAGTTGGTACATGTGTTCACCCCCACAAGTTTGAACAGAGGGGGGGGGATATGTGGCAATGTAAACATTGAGGTGTTGTTTGCACCAGGAGCGTGTCACCAAGGGGCCCGGCCTTGGTGGAGTAAAAGCCCTAGTCCAGGTGTCCACTAAAGTAGTTGGGGGACACCATATAGATAGTGTAGCTGGTTCAGCTATTTCAGGGCGGGCTTTTACTGGGAACAGGCAATGTGTTGGGTGGGTGCCTGTTCCCTATGCTCCAGTCCGGGACTTAGGGCATGCTCATGTCCAGGGATCGTATTTAATCCTGCTACTGGATCTTGGGTGTGTCTCACTCTGGAGTGTTTTGTGAAGAGGAGTCCTGGTGAGGCTCTGTGTGAGTGGTCTAAGCCGGGTGGGCTGAGGGGTCACGAGGCTAGGCGATATCCTGAACTTTGGGGGACGCGGTGATGCCTGTGAAACAAGGATCACAAGGCCAGAGTCGGGAGGACTACTGGGCCACAATCCCCCAATAGGTATTGAAGTGTCACAGCCTGGAGGTTGCTGGACTGAATGGCTGAGGAAAGCCGCATTTGTGTTCCATGTGTGAACAGGGCTCTCTAGGTGAGTCAGGGATACGCTTATGTGTTTAGTTAGAGCCTAGCCAGGCAAGGGTTTGTTATTTTGTGTGGATGTCACACGTGATAAGTTGAAGCTGCGACTTCTTAACCTGTGCTTTGCTAAAGTGTCTGAAATAAAGCAAGAGTTTGGACATTATAATCGTGTCTGCGAAGATATCTGTGAGTGTGACCCCTGAAAAGAGACGATCCCTTACAGGAGGGAAAGGCATTGGATTTGGAATATGTATAAGGACTTCAAAAGCCATTTTTGAAGTCCTTATACATATTCCAAATCCAATGCCTTTCCCTCCTGTAAGGGATCGTCTCTTGATGCAATGAAGAAATAAGGTCTATTTTATATGCATACTGTAACTCATACTAAATGCTTATAATGAATAGTGTTGATCATAGGGCTGCAGTAAACGAATATTTTAGAAATCGAGTATTCTATTGATTATTTTTTACAATTAATCGAGTAATCTAATAAGAAAAAATTAATTAATAGACTGTTTTCCTTTATAAAAACTCAGACCCCCTGCCATCAGTCCCCAAAACCCTTTGTTCCCCCCTGTGCGATCAGCCCAAGTGCATCAGTTCCCCCCAGTGCCATCAGCTCTACTATCCCCCAGTGCCATCATCTCCCCCCTGTGCCATCAGCTCCGTTCCCCCAGTGCTTTCAGCTCTCCCCCACCCCAGTGCCTTCAGCTCTCCCCCACCCCAGTGCCATCAGCTGCCCCCCTAGTGCCATCAGCTGCCCCTCTAGTGCCACCAGCTGACCCCCAATGCCATCAGCTGCCACCCCAATGCTATCAGCTGCCATCCCAGTGCCATTAGCTGCCACCTCAGTGCCATCAGCTGTCCCACAGTGCCATCAGCTGTCCCTCAGTGCCATCAACTGCCCCCAGTGCCATCAGCTGTCCCTCAGTGCCATCAAGCTCCCCAAGTGCCATCAAGCTTCCCAAGTGCATCAGCTTCTCCCCCCAGTGCCATCAGCTTGCCCCCCAGTGAGCATGGAGTGCTGCTCTGGGTGACAGCCCCACTGGGTGCCCTGACATCAGCCACACAGGGCTGACACAGGGGGGTGCCAGGCGGAGGACATGGACCGACTGCAGAGTACCCTGCCCTATCGGCCACTTCATCACTTACTGTCCATGCCCGGGAAGGGGAGAGGTTGTGCCCCCAGCTGCTACTCCACAGCCAGCTCCAGGTTGAAGCGAATGTAATCCACACAAGCGATGAGTTCCTGCATGGTGACCGGAGCGCAGATCTACCCTCACACGGGGAACCAGCATCAGCCCCGCCTGGGACTCCGCAGATAATCGCCGTGCAGTGGCTTAACGGGCTATCACAAGGCACTGTGGGAAGAGGGAAGCCACGGCGGTGCATGCTAGGTAACGTGACCTGTGACGGAGGACACATGGGCGAGCGGCTGCAGGTACAGGACGGTGCTGGGTGCTGTGCACACTGGAGCCATATGTTCTGCCGTTATCTGTCAGAGTGACTACGTGTTCTTCAGCCGTGAAAACCGCAGACACGCATGGACACATATGTGTGAATGGTGTTAGCTGCTCATCTATAAAGAAGTGCACTGACCTGACGATGTGCCAGGAAGAAAGTGCAGCGAGGTACCGGCCGGCGGGTGACCACGGAGAGGTGAGTAATAGCAAGTGCTTCACTCCCGCTCCGTGGTCACATGACACAAACAAATCCTCGATGCAAAAAATTTGCATCAAGGATTTTTTTTGTGTCGAATTACTCGATTTAATCGAGTAATCGTTTCAGCCCTAGTTGATCGTGAATATTCTAATCGCGAATTTTTATCGCGAATATTGGCACTTTGAGAATTGCGAAAATGTAGAATATAGTGAAATAAATATAGTGCTATATATTCGTAATCGCGAATATTCTAGAAGTTTTTTTTATCAGTAACCTCCCTTCTTGCTTGTGGGCGAATGAGAAAGCTGCAATATCTTTGTCAGAGCTTAGCAACATCCCTAACAGCCAATAGGAAAGTTGCCTACCCCTTTACTATATAAGTAACTCCCCAGCAGCCATTTTCTGCAGTTTTTTTGCAGTTCGGAGAGAGAGAGCAGTGACATTGCTGTGCCCTGTGCTTTCATCTGGATCCTATTCCTTATCCAATTACATTAGATAGTTAGTTAGCTCATATACTGTATATATGGGAGGTATTATCTCCCCCTAGTGGTAAGCTCAGTGTAATTGAATGCTAATACACCTGTTAGCAGGGATGATGCATAAGGACATATTGCAGCTTAACAACAGGCTATATAAAAGGCATATAAAGTACAGTACAACAACTTTGCAGTACCCACGAGGGTAGTGGGACGCTGCACATGGCCTATAATACTCCACACATAAATCAGGGTTAATAGTTCCTTGTAACTCCAAGAGACTGAGGGGGGGAGGGGGATCGCCATAGTTCTGGGTCCATTGTCCGTAGGAAGCGCCTAGCCCTCAGGCCTCTCCAGCTGCCCCAGAGACAGTTCAGTCCGTCACACGCTGTAAAAACAAACCTCAAAAACATAGTTGGAATTGCCTTTATTTCTATTTTTTCTCACCCCACAGATATTTTTTTCCTGTTTTCCAATACATGATATGGCGCATTAAATTAAATGGTGCCATATATTTATTTCTTTTATGCAGTTATATAGCGCTGACATTCTGCAGCACTTTACAGATATTAGCATCTAACTGTCTACAATGGGGCTCACAATCTAATTTCCCTACCAGTGTATATATATATGAGTTTGACTTCCTTCTCAAGTCTACAGCAAATAGATCAATGAAAATAAATGTAGTTTCTTTTCCATACATAACTGTACATTTTATAGTAGTGTATAATATAGTACCTATTTTCTGTACATTTTTATCATTCATGTCATTTTGGAACTTTCATCTTGCTAGATGCAGTAAATGAATGACATGCTGCAGTTCCCTTAATATTACACTAGATGGCACTTTGTTCAGCACAGCTGAATGAGAAATTAATTTTGTCTAAGAGTTTTTCAGGTTGGTGATTATTTGCTATGTGGAATATTTGTGGTGTCTCATACCAAACATTGATTCACATAACCAGAATGTGTTTGCAGCCATACTGTTTGTAAGTAGATGGGCTGTAATATAAACTCTTCTTATATATTTTAATAGTTAACTATATATAAAATGCAGTTTAACCCATTAATGTCTGACAATATGCAATTTTATAGCAGCTGTTAAGGAGCCTTCATGTACAGCGATGTAGAATAAACCCTGTTCATGTGTCTTGAGCCACCCTGGTCCAGGTGCTCTTCTATCTGATGACCGCCAGTCTCCTGCTCAGGATGAGGATAAAGATGTTAAATAGTAATCGCAAAGGTGTCTTCATTGCTAATGTTAATGAATAGGGTTATTCATACAAATGCATATTTTCAGTCAGTATTTGAAATACGCAGAATGTCCTAGTTTTACGACGTTATAGTTCATGGGAGTGCTTAAAAAATGTAGGAAGGAAGGAATATGTGTGTAAATCTGGATGAATTACTGAAGTAAAAGTGATGACAATATGGATGATATATCATCTGGAGTCTGTATTTCAGAGCTGGAATACACACTGATTTCAGAAGGCTCGTGTGAAAGAGGCCTTAATGGGATTTTAAAGTACAATAATTATTCAAAAAATGTCAGCAAAAATTGCCAAAAAAAAGTTGATTATTTGGAATAAAATACAGTTCCTACACATAAACCAACAAAAAACCCGAATTCTTAGGTATTGACTGTAAGAATTAATTGAACATGTTATTTAGTGTGAAATGTAAATAGTATAAAAAATGTAATTATGACAAAATAATTGCTTTTTGCTATAGTATTTTATATGTACTCCCAACCAAAGAAGTGCAATTTTTTTTGCATACATTAATGAAAAAAATGTTAAAATTATTAATTGCTCCAATGTAGAGAGGCAAAAATGGAAAATATAGCTATTCATTGAGGCAGAGTATGTGAAATGCAGTAAGCAGTCCGAGGTCATGGCAGGCAACTCAGGATCAGTACGGAGAACAGGCAGAAGTTAGGACAAGCAGAGAAGGGTCAATTCCAGGAAACAGGCAGAAGTCGGTACCTGTGTAAAGTAACAGAAAGCACACCTTAGCAGAAACTAGTGATCTAGAACCTATTGCTCAGGCACCTTCCCACAGTCGAAGGTGCTTTAAGTACCCCAAGGTGGCCAGCTATAGGCTGCTGAAGATTAGAGTGCATGTGCTGTCCGTTTAAGAGCCAGAGGAAGAGCATACACCCTACGGACAGAGCAGGAGAGGCTTAGTCAGCAAGGATCAGGCCGCAGCCTGCATGGAGGAATAGAGCTATTCTGGCTTTTTGGTATGAGATAATGATATTCAAAGGATTTCTAAAGGAGTATATCACTACTCCATGCTGCAGCAACAAGCTAGTGACAGATTTATTTTAAATATAGCTATAAAGGACTATTAGAAAACACACAGTGGGAGATTTATCAAAACGGTGTACAGTAGAACTGGCCTACTTGCCTATAGCAACCAATCAGATTCCACCTTTCATTTTTGACAGCTCCAGTTTGATAAATATCCCCTATACAGTATTAGATCTTAGGAAATAACACAATTTTCATTAGGCTAACCTTATCATTAAAAGGGGCTTCCCAGGATTAGAAAAACGTGACTGCTTTTCTCTAGAAACAGTAAAACACATGTCCACAGATAGAGTCTTGTATTACCGCTCAACTGCTCTGTAGTGAATGGGGCTAACCAGCCATTCTTGTCCAGACACAGTACATGGACAAGATCGGTGCTGTTTCTGGAAGAAAGCAGCTATGCTCATTAATAAAGCAAATTTATGGTTCAATCAGTTTTTATTGTGTTATTCAAGCAGATTAGCAATAATAATTACCAAGCGTTGTAAGAGGTAATTGTGAAAAACACCTGACAAAAATGTAATATATCCAAAGATATAAGACACTAGTAATGTTGATTAGTATCCACTTATGAAACATTTAAGAATATGAATATAATAAGGAGAACAAAAAAAATAAACAAATAACAAAAATGTAGAATGTAAGGAAATATGAAGAAGGATAGAAGGGGAGACAAGACAGAGACAGTAGGTAAGGAACACGGATATCGGGAGAATACATGGAGACAAGATATACCATGTCTAGGCTGATAATATCAGAAGAACTTAAAGGTCATGAAAGAGAGCCATCACTCAACCAAGCCGAGAAGCGCGGGGAGGAACGGAACTGGAGTCAAGACTCCCAAGTTACTGTATAGACCGGGCCAGATAAACTTGAATCAGCACTTAACTCCTCTAGGCGTGCCAGGGCATCCAGAGCAGGTAATCCTCTGCAGGCTCTCTGTTGCCTTCAACCTACGGGGAATAATCTGCCTCATGGCAAGTACAAAAAATCTTAAGATACCTTTCTTAACATGCTTTTTTCGCCCTGGAAAAATAGAGAGCAGTGCTATCAGAGGAGACGGCGATATAGTAGTCCGGTAAAAATGGTTATATAGAGAGAAAACATCTTTCCACAAAGGGGCTACTCCAGAGCAATCCAACCATATATGAGCCATTGTGCCAGTATCCGTTAGGCAACGCCAGCAGACATCTGGTACCGATGGTTAGAATTTATGTCGTTTTACCAGAGTCCTATACCACCTGGTCCAGATTTTGTAATTAAGCTCTTGGAGGCCAATTGAAGTGGAGGACTTATGTGTGAATAATAAAGATCTTTTCCGTTGATCTGGTGAAATAGTAACTCTCAACTCTTCCTCCCAAGCCCTAACCAATTTTATTCCCTGTGAGTGTATCCCATGAGTTTTATCCTCAATCTCTCCATCATTAATCATACTGTAAATTAAGGAAACCGCATGACCTGGAGCTGACTCAGAGACACATGAGTTCTTAAATGGGGTCAGTCGTATATTAGACTGAGACCCAGGTGTCAAGGACCATATGAAATTTCTTAACTGAAAATAAAGAAACCATCTACCTGGTGTATTCGGTAGGATGTGAGACAAATCATTCAGGGGAAGCAAGCCCTTATCACCTTGAAGATCTTTGACAGTAATCGAGTGCACAGCTGATGTTGCAAAGCTCGGCAGATTTTTAAGGGAGTCAGGAAGTGCTGGATGCCCATTTAAAACTGTGAGAGGTCCTGGTCTCGAGATCAATTTTAGCTTGGGAGCAAATCTATCCCATAGTGAAGCTAAAGATGACAGTAAAGGAGATGAATGTAAATGTGGGATCTGGCTACTCATAACTGCCGGGAGCCAAAAGAGTCCAGGCACTAAATGAGGAGACATATCTCTTTCAATTTCCAACCAAAGTTTCGAGGCAGAGTTATGAACTAGATCAAGAACGCAGTTCGTTATAGACGCCCTGTAGTAAGTAAGGAAATTTGGTAGGCCTGCTCCCCCTGAGGATTTAGAGCGTGTCAGCAGATCATAACTAAGTCTTGGTCTCATGCCCTTACAAACAAATCGTGTGGTGACTCTTCTAAGGCGGGCAAAAAATGAAACAGGAATCTGACATGGAAGTGTTTGAAATAGATACAAGAGTCTAGGAAGAATATAAATTTTTAAGGTATTGATTCTTCCAAACCAAGATAACTGTAGGGACTCCCATTTATGGAGGCTGGATTCGATATTTTTGATCAACGGGGGAAAATTAAGTTTAAAGACATGATCAGTATTGGCAGGTAGGTTAATTCCCAAGTATTTGACGTATTGTGATGCCCAACTGAACTGAAAGGAGTCCTTTAGATAAGTAGTTAGCCTAATGGGAAGAGTAACGTTTAGAATTTCCGATTTATGAGTGTTTACCTTGAAGTTACTGAGACGGCCAAATATCTTAAATTCTTTCAAAACTAAAGGAAGACCGACTTTGGGAGAGGTTAGATATATAAGGAGATCATCAGCAAACAGGGACAATTTGTGTTCAGAATCACCTATAACCATGCCTTGAATGGATTGATTAGCTCGCAAAGCATTCGCCAAGGATTCCATGACTAGAATATACAAAAATGGCGATAGGGGGCATCCATGGCGTGTCCCATCATGAATAGGGAAGGGATCTGACAGAATGCCATTGACGCGTACTTTTGCCGATGGAGTGGAATATAGGGCCATAATTCTCTGGATCATTTTGGTTCCCAACCCTAGATGTAACAATGTAGCCTTAAGGTATTGCTAATTAACCCTATTAAAGGCCTTCTCTGCGTCCACTGAAAGAAGACACAGAGGGGTCTTCAGTATTGTCGCGAGCTTCTCTACCTGGGACAAAGCCCACTTGGTCTCTGTGGACACAGCCCGAGATATGGGGGTGAAGCCTAAGGGCTAAAAGTTTTGCGAAATTCTTTAGGTCTACATTCAGCAAGGAGATTGGCCTATAATTAGCACATAGAGAAGCGTCCTTTCCGGGTTTAGGAATTACTGTGATGTGAGCTTGTAAGGCTTGGTACGGGAAAGGACAGTCCTCCCCAATTGCATTGAATGCCTTCAAGACAACTGGGGCAAGCCCCTCTCCAAAAAATTTATAAAAATGCAAGGTTAGGCCATCTGGACCGTGGCTTTTCCCATTTTTAAGATCTCTAATTATGGCCAAGAACTCAGGCGATGCGAAATTAGACTCCATGTCGTTGGAGATATTAGTTAATAATTGTTTGGGTCCGTGTTGTGACACATAATCCTGTATATCAGTAACAAAATCGGAAGAATTAGGGGGGGAGTCTGATTTAAGTTATATAAACCCGAGTAGTAGGATTGAAACTCTTGTCTAATCTCAGAGGGGGAATGAACTAAACCTCTAGACAATGTGTTCAACGCCGCAACATAAGTTAGCGTGTTTTGTGGGTGAAGGGCCCTAGCTAACCACTTTCCACATTTATCCCCATAATTATAAAAGCCATGCCTAATTTTTTCCCTAATGCAGAGGGATTTCTGGTCTAATATCTGGAGAATTTGTTGATGTATCAGGAAAAGCTCTGATTTTAACTGGTCAGAGGGGGAAGTATTATTTAAAACATCTTTCTGATTAAGGTCATTGAAAAGCGCTGTAAGTTTGTGGGTACGTTCTTTCTTTAGTCTATCTCCATGAGATATGAAGATACCACGTAGCACGCACTTGAGGGCCTCCCATTGTATGGGTATATCAACAAACTCGGAGATAGCGGATTGAATCGCAGAAGCACACTCCTGGTCTTTTAAGTGTTAGAAAGTGAAAGCTATAATCCTTGACACCTGGGTGCAGAACCCGCTAAAAATCAACTAACCTAAGTGAGGAGAGGGCGGATTTAAACAGTCGCAATGCTGATGGAGAGACTGAGGACTTACCCACCGATGAGTCAAAAGCATGATCCATTACCAGATTAAAATCCCTCCCATAATGATTGTTGAGCCTTCTGCAAATCTGGAGAGGCGTCTCAGGAGTTTGGCACCGAAGGAAGTCTGGCCATGGTTGGGAAAATAAACGTTAGCTATCGTATAAATGGATTGATCAACAGACAGCCTAAGAAAAACAAATCTGCCTTTGGGATCTATGTTTGCAGACAGAACTTGAGGGCGGAAAGATTTATGAAAAGCTATAGAAACCCCTCCAGCTTCTTGGAGGGATGTGGGCTTTGAAACCATGTATTATAGTACCTACTTTCAAATTTGGGTATGGCTGAAGACTTAAAATGTGTTTCCTGAAACATAACAAGCATTACCCTTTTCTTGTGGAAGCGGTACAGAATCTGGCTATGCTTCTCGGGTTTGTTAAGCCCTCTGGCATTAAAAGTACAGAATGTAAATGGCTCTGACATCCTGCTAATGGGTGAGGCTAAACAGGCTGGTGTAGGGGTTTATAGGAGAGGGAATAACACCAGGGGCAGGGTGAAGACGAAACAAAAGAGAACAAAAGGAAAAAAATAAAAGGGGGGGGGGAGAGAGGAAAACGCAACTAAGGAAGTTGAAAAGGAAGAAAAAGCAAGAGAGAAGCAAAAAGAAAGCCGAGAGCGGCTTAGTTGCTAACTTTTAGGTGACTTCAGTTACACACAGTACTAAGTACTGTAATCCCTAATTGGGGGGGAGGAGAAACAGTGGTTGAGTGGCTCCCCAACTATCTCCAAATCAGAAAAGATGAAAACAGTATAAAGTGCAAGAAACGTATAACTGAGAACAGGACAGAGACCGTAGGTATAATGTGTCAAATACAGTATTCCTATGCTAAAGAGCCTCTGAAGCGAGGAGGGAGACAAATGTTAAACATATTAACTGTGATACATATGGGAATATCAGTCCTTGACAGGACGTGGTCTCCTGGGTGATCTACGGTTCTTGGGTGCTTGTTCTAGCCATCCCTCACGACATGGTAAAGGGCGAAGTGTAAATGGTTGTGGCCAATCTGGTAGGGCCACTGATGGGAGGCCAAAGGTGTTGAAGAGGCTCGACAGGTCAGCCAGCGTTTTGAACGTAGCGGATTTCCCATTTTTCCTGGCAAACATATGGAAGGGGTATCCCCATCTGTAGATTATATCATTGTCCCTCAGTAGAGTGAGAAGGGGTTTTAACGCTTTCCGCAACAGTAAGGTCCGTCTTGCAAAATCTGGTAGTATCTGGACATCAGGGACATCAGATGTGTAAGAGTCCATATTTCTCGCTGCTTTGAGAATAGCTTCTTTCTCTTTGTAGAAATGGATCCTACAGATAACATCTCGTGAATGTGAAGAATTACTCGGCTTGGGCCCAAGCGCACAATGAATTCTATCAATTTCAATCAGCGGAGCTGGACCTCTGTTTAGTAGTTTACTGAAGAAATCTTGTGCCCATTGGTCTAGGTCTTGTGGGGGGATAGATTCGGAAAGCCCTCTAATGCGCAGGTTGTTCCGACGATTTCTATTTTCGATATCATCGAGGTGATTCATGATGTCTTGAATATGGTCGGAGTGCGCTTGTATGATCTGGCGATGAGCTTCCAGAGCTAAAACAACTTGCTCTTGGGATTCTTATATTTCCACCACTCTATGGCCTACATGTTTGAGATCTTGTTGGAGAGCTGCTATATCTTGTTTGTGAAAGGTCTCCATTCTGGTGAAAAGCGCATCTACCTCCACTTTCGTTGGTAGTGCTTTTAAGTGGGTTTTCCAGTCCCAATCATGATCACTGTGTCTAGAAGATATCCCCATGGATGGACTTGGGTCGGCGCCCGCTGGTCTCCGTGGTTGGGGGAAGAGCCAGGTGACTTAGAAGCATATCTAGATAAATCAGGCGACGAATTGGCCTCTGACAAAGGGCTGGCCGCCGCTTACGCATAAGAGCTTGGAGGGGTCGCATTACCCTGAACTTTTGGTTGGTTACCAGCAAGCTGTAGATGTGTCGGACTATGCGCCATGGCAGTCTCTTTTGATTTCACATAGTCGGTATTATCTGTAGCAGCGTCCACTTGTTTGTTAGCAGGAGCAAAGAATCAGGAGAAGGATCCCGTGCCCCGTTCCAGAGGAGCTGGTGTAGATGAGGTTCTCCCTTTTCTGACCATCATGAGACCCGTATCTGGAGCGTCTCTTGCAAGAGAATAAAGATGAGGAGACAGTGGGGAGCCTTGCAGCAGGTATTTCACTCAGCCATAAATGTGCTCCACTACCTCAGGAGCAGCTGAATATCACAATGTTAAGCTGCTGCGTCTCTCTAACCAGGATTAGCTCCCACCACCGACAGATGACGCCAACATAAAAAATTAGGCCAATGACCTCAAAGTGTAAGGCAGGGTATGAGGATGAGGTCAGGCTGGGACCCGGTCACAAACCTCCAACCAAGAGGTGAGGAAGTACCCAAGATCTTCAAGGGCACACTGGAGGGAACATCTCAGTTACCCACTGTGGCCAGGTCTGTGCAACCGCCAATAAAGGGTTGCATGCGGCCAGGAGAAAGGCCATGCGTGGTACCGCTTAAGAAGGTAAGATGGCGCCTCCTCACGTAATGCGGATTTTGGTGGTGCAATCGGCGGGCTAAACTGGGTTTGCCTCACAAGAGAAAGCGACAGCGCATCCACGCCGGCCAATGCAGTCTCTTCAGATGGCGATCCCGCTGCACAGAGCGGCTCTGTAAGCTGCAGCTGCGCTTCCAGGCAAAAACGAGGCCTCGGTTCGCCTGCTAGGCCTCAGAACCAGAACCCAGTCAGATGGTAGTTGACGGGTCCGGGGTGTATCCCAGGTGCAGCTGGGGATTCCGAAGGGTCAATGTGGACCGGGTTCAGCAGAATTTAGGCTGGAGCACAGGAGCGAAGGAGAAAGACGTCAGCACTGCTCTGCTGCTGGCCACGCCCCTAATAAAGCAAATTTAGAGCGGGGCATGACTGGAGACGCATAGAAGCACACGTGTGCTTTACGTGCTCTTTGTCATATTCCGATTAAAATAATGTTTTTTGCCATGGGGAGAGACAGGAAAAACCTAAAGCTAACACTATAGTGAAACTGTTAACAGCTGCTCGTAACATGGATGTATTTATTGACAGGTACTGAAGAAAGACAGATGACTGATTTTTCTGGATCCTGCCAGGAGGCACAGTCATACTGCTCTCTCTGAGTTGTCTGGCAGCTCTATACCACCTCCATGGAGTGATCTGGCTCAAGGTTCTTTGATGACTTGATGTCCTGGAGAAAAGTCAAGCACTCTACTTGGTGGTGGACTGACATCAGATGTTAGGTAAGCCGTAATAGCCCTAAAACTATAGTTAAGTGCCTGTACCACAGTGCCTTGTACTCTCTGTCCCACTGGGCCTAAGTATGGGACAGAGAGGGTTGTCCTTTTTTAAGTGATGGCTTATCCTCAGGATAGGTCATCACTAGCTAATCTGCAGGGGTCTGACACACCTACTATAGGTCAGGACCCCCGCCGATCAGGCTTACCAAACACAGCGCCATTCATTGTATATCGGCTGTGCTTGATATCCTGTGAGCACTGCAGCCTCCTCTAACAGCTAATAGATGGGAGTCCCGGGTATTGGATCTCCACCGATCAGATACTGATGGCCTATGATTATAAAACTATAAAAATCACCAGTTCCACAATTTTAAATGTAAAAATAAACAAGAACATATAAACATAATTGATTTCACTGTGTCTGAAAATGTCTGAACTATTAAAATATAAAAGTATTTGTCCTGTGCAGTGAACACCATAATGGAAAAAAATCAAAATGACTGAATCACAGTTTTTTTTGTCACTTCACCTCTAATAAAAATGGAATAAAAAGTGATCAGAAAGTCGTAAGAAGGATTGGCCATCCAGATCTAAGATCTGCACCCGCAGCCTGGGAATTGCAGAAAGAGTTAATGAGAATGGAATTGCACGCCAGTGGTTATTTGGGAAGATTGCAAAGTGAACTTAGAGTGAAACTCACAGAGGATTATTACCATCATTACTGCTGTGTATACACAGCTATTGGGAAAAGCCTTCTCTGTAATATACCTTGAAACTGTGCCTATTGCTGCTATATGTACTACAACTCCCATCATCTATTCAGTAAAGAAAGACTTCATTTATTGCAACCAAACAGGCCTGGTCATTGACTCCAACATTATCTGCCCTACCTAACTCTGCCCTCCTGCCTTGCACCCATGTATCTAACATTAAAGTGGTTGGCCACTTTCTGGCTACTGTTGACCAATGTATTTGTGAGATGATTATGTGGCACTTACTAATATAGTCTTTATTGAAATTCTGCACAATTTTCTATATTTTATAAGCTATGCCCGCTTGGTCACAAAATCTTTTGTGCGGTCCACACAGAGGTCCTGTCTAGTGTTGATCGAGCACCAAAGTGCTCGGGTGTTTGGGTGCTCGGGTCGAACACCTTGGGATGCTCGGGTGCTCTACCAAGCACCCGAGCACAATGGAAGTCAATGGGGGAACCCGAGCATTAAACCAGGCACCCCCTGCTCTGAAGAGGTGTGTCTGGTTCATAAGAAAAGTTCAGAAAGTGATGGAAACACCACTGAAATGGTTCGGGAACAGCATGGGGAAGATGTCTGGATGCATCTTGGACTCCCAAGTCGCTACTGGGAACGATGTTGTCCGAGTAGTACCCCACTTTTACAGACTGAAAATAATACGCACCAAACGAAGATAAAATCGATTTTAGAGGGAAAATTAATAGGAAACATTCTTTCCTATTTAAATAAAGTGCAAGTGCTGCCAAAAATTACACAAAAGAGGCACTCCGATACAACCTGTATATCACATAATGGAGGGCCTCATTCACATTGTGGTACAATTGTTCTGGTACTGGGACTTCTACACTCATAAAGCCTATGCACTAAGTGAAAGGGCTTTCAATAATTACAAGGAACCGGCACTCCAATACACCCTTTATTACACATAAAGGAGGGCATCATACACCCTTGAAAAATTATGATTGATGGCCTGCTGGTGACCCTCAAAAACATTAGGAGCAAGGGCCTGCTGGTGACCCTCTAAAACATTACGGGCGAGGGCCTGCTGCTGAGCGGACCATCTAAAACATTAGGGGTGAGGTTCTGCTGCAGAGCTGACTCTCTAAAACATTAAGGGCGAGTGCCTGCTGCTGAGCCGACCATTGAAAGAATTATGGGCGAGTGCCTGCTGCTTAGCTAACCATTGAAAAAATTATGGACGAGGGCCTGCTGGGGAAATGACCCTGTAAAACCTTTAGGGGCGAGGGCCTGCTGGTGAGCTGACCCTCAAAAACATTACATGCGAGGGCCTGCAGGTGAGCTGACCCTCTAAAAGATTGTAGGTGAGGGCCTGCTGGTGAGCTGACCCTCTAAAAAATTATATGTCAGGGTCTGCTGGTGAGCTGACCCTCTAAAAGATTGTAGGTGAGGGCCTGCTGGTGAGATGACCCTCTAAAACATTATATTCGAGGGTCTGCAGGTGAGCTGACCCTTTAAAAAATTGTAGGTGAGGGCCTGCTGGCGAGCTGACCCTGTTAAACATTATGGTTGAGGGCCTGCTGGTGAGCTGACCCTCTAAAACATTACATGCAACAGCCTGCAGGTGAGCTGGCTCTCTAAAAGATTGTAAGGGAGGGCCTGCTGGTGGGCTGACCCACTAAAACATTATATGCGAGGGACTGCAGGTGAGCTGACCCTCTAAAAGATTGAAGGTGAGGGCCTGCTGGTGAGCTGACCCTGTAAAACATTATGGTTGAGGGCCTGCTGGTGAGCTGACCCTCTAAAACATTACATGCGAGGGCCTGCAGGTGAGCTGACCCTCTAAAAGATTGTAGGTGAAGGCCTGCTGGTGAGCTGACCCTCTAAAACATTATATGTGAGGGCCTGCAGGTGAGCTGGCCCTCTAAAAGATTGTAGATGAGGGCGTGCTTGTGAGCTGACCCTCTAGAACATTATATGCGAGGGCCTGCAGGTGAGCTGACCCTCTAAAACAGGGGTGTCAAACTCAAATTCATCGGGGGCCGCATCAGCAGTTTGGTCACCCTCAAAGGGCCGGAAAACTTACATTTACTTGGCTTGGCCCTTGGGGATCTCGGACGCCACTTCCACACTTTGGCCGGGGGCTCGTGGAGCTGATGAGGTGTTTTATCCTAATGAGAAAGATTTCATAATAAGTATTTGGAGTTAATAGCAGCCCCCAGTAATAACAGCCCCCAGTAATAACAGCCCCCTGTAATAACAGCCCCTCTGTGCCAGTAATAACAGCCCCCGCCAGTAATAACAGCCCCCTTTGCCAGTAATAACAGCCCCCCCTTTGCCAGTAATAACAGCCCCCCCTTTGCCAGTAATAGCAGCCCCCCCTTTGCCAGTAATAGCAGCCCCCAGTAATAACAGCCCCCAGTAATAAGAGCCCCTCTGTGCCAGTAATAACAGCCCCCAGTAATAAGAGCTCCTCTGTGCCAGTAATAACAGCCCCCAGTAATAAGAGCCCCTCTGTGTCAGTAATAACAGCCCCCGCCAGTAATAACAGCCCCCTTTGCCAGTAATAACAGCCCCCCTTTGCCAGAGCCCCTCTGTGTCAGTAATAACAGCCCCCGCCAGTAATAACAGCCCCCTTTGCCAGTAATAACAGCCCCCCTTTGCCAGTAATAACAAACAGCCCCCCCTTTGCCAGTAATAACAGCCCCCAGTAATAACAGCCCCCGCCAGTAATAACAGCCCCCTTTGCTAGTAATAACAGCCCCCCCTTTGCCAGTAATAACAGCCCCCTTTGCCAGTAATAACAGCCCCCCCTTTGCCAGTAATAACAGCCCCCGCTTTGCCAGTAATAACAGCCCCCGCCAGTAATAACAGCCCCCGCCAGTAATAACAGCCCCCGCCAGTAATAACAGCCCCCGCTTTGCCAGTAATAACAGCCCCCCCTTTGCCAGTAATAACAGCCCCCCCTTTGCCAGTAATAACAGCCCCCGCCAGACACTAGGCCGGCAGCCTATCAGAGGAAGGGAAAGGGACACGCCTCTCCCTCCCCTACCGCAGCACAGGCAGGCATCTGTATCGCTGTCCTGAGGACGGCGATACAGATGACTGGAGATGAGCGCTTCCACAATGGAAGCGCTCATCTCCCTGTGCCCAGCAGCCGCCGCCAGCTCGCTCGCCTGCCGCATATCGGCGGCGGCTGCACGGGCCACATGACAAGGTCTGGCGGGCCGAATTCGGCCCGCGGGCCTTGTGTTTGACACCCGTGCTCTAAAACATTATATGCGAGGGCTTGCAGGTGACCTGGCCCTATAAAAGATTGTAGGTGAGGGCCTGCTGGTGAGCTGACAATCTAAAACATTATATGCGAGGGCCTGCAGGATAGCTGACCCTCTACAACATTAGGAGCGATGGCAGACTAATAAGCATGTTGATATGATGGAAGAGGAGGAGGACGAGAAAAGGAATATTGAACCATATACCCTTTTTTGTGGTGGAAGGGGTGCATGGGAATACAGTGTATTCCGAACATTATAAAAAAACACATTTAAAGTTCCTTTATGCTCAGCCGCTTTCCTCTGGTGGAGTAAAGAAGTCAGGGGCAAACCTGTCAGTATTTTCAGTTGACAGGCGGATGCGCTTATCAGTTATTATTCCCCCAGCAGCACTATATACCCGCTCTGACAAAAAGCTGGCAGCAGGGCAGCGCCTACAAGGCATAGAGCGCCAGTTCGTGCCACGTGTCCAGCTTGGACACCCAGTAGTTGTAAGGCACAGAGGGATCATTGAGGACGCTGACACGGTCTGCTATGTACTCCTTCACCATCTTCCAAAATTTTTCCCTCCTTGTGACACTAGGCCGCTGTCACGGGGTTCCGAAGGTGCACTCGGTCCCCCCATTGCCCGCAGAACTGTTGCTTAGCTTTTGGAATGAGGTTCTGTGTTTGACCTCATTCCCAGGGCGGCTTTACTAGCTGGGTGGCTCCCTGCTCCTAGTCTGCCTTGAGCGCCGAGCTGATCACTCGGTGCTCGACTGGTTGGTCTGTTGGTCATGTGACGCTGGCCACGTCACATGACCCTCACTCCCCACTATAAATACAGGCAGCCTGCTGGCTACAGGTTGCCTGTTAATTTCTAGGTTCCTGGCTATTTGTTGGACTACTGAATATTTACCTGATCCTGTTCCCTGACGATCCTCTGCCTGCTCCTCCTGTACTGCGCATACATCCTGGTATTGTGACCTCGGCTCCCACCTGACTACTCTCTTTGGACTCCTCTTGTACTTCGATACTCTCCTGGTATTTGACCCTGGCTTCTCCTGACCATTCTTTGCTTAATCCGTTGTACTGCGTAGCTCTCTTGGTTCTGACCCGGTCCGTTCATGTTCCGTATTTTGTCTTGTCTGTCTTCCCTGCTCATATCCTAAGTTAGGGACTGCCGTCCAGTTGTCCCCTGTCATCAGGACTCGTGAGGCAAGTAGGCAGGGCCAGGGGTGAGGATGGAGCGCAGTGGTCACTACCCTTCCCCCTGTGTGTGTGTGGACGTGACCGTTACAGCCGCGCATCAGAGCGAGGGTGCTGGAGGCGTGTCATGAAACTGTCCCAGGCTTTGGAGAGTGTTGCCCTGCCTCTGTTGGAACTGCTGTGTGTTGCCCTCGTCTCCCCTCCTCGTTGCCTAAGGAACTACGTACTCTGCCGCCAGCATTGTCAGCTGGAAATTTTTGGAGCAATTGTTCCACAAGGACCTTCTGGTATTGCACCATTTTGCTCGTCCTCTACACCACAGGAATGAGAGATGAGAAGTTCTCTTTGTAGCGGGGCTCGAGAAGGGTGAACAACCGGTAATCGGTGTTGTCCAAAATGCGTAAAACGCGTGGGTCACGGGAAAAGCAGCCTAACATAAAGTCAGCCATGTGTGCCAGAGTCCCAACAGGCAAGACTTTTATGTCGTCATCAGGAGAATGACTCTCAATCTCTTCATCCTCTTCTTCCTCTTCTTCCCATCCACGCTTAACAGATGGAATTAAACTTCCATGGGTACTACCCTCTGTAGCGGAGGCAACCGTCTCCTGCTCCTCCTCATCATCATCATCATCCAATTTGCGCTGAGAAGATGAACTGAGGGTGGTCTGGCTATCACCCTGTGTAATGTCTTCCCCCATTTCCACCTCTTTCACATGCAAAGCGTTTGAGTAGATACAGAAGTGGGATGGTGACGCTGATAATAGCATTATTGCCGCTCACCATATGTGTTGATTTCTCAAAGTTTCTTATAACCTCACAGAGGTCAGACATCCATACCCACTCCTGGCTTGTAAAGAGCGGAAGCTGACAGGAAAGGCGACGACCATGTTGCAGCTGGTATTCCACTACTGCCCTTTGCTGCTCACAAAGCCTGGCCATCATGTGGAATGTGGAGTTCCAGCGCGTGCTCACGTCGCACAACAGTCGGTGAGCTGGCAATAGTAAGCGCTGCTGCAGCATTGACAGACCGGCGGAAGCTGTCGATGATTAGCGGAAATGGGCACACACGCGGCGCACCTTTACCAGTAACTCAGGCAAATTGGGGTAGGTTTTGAGAAACCGCTGAACCACTAAGTTGAAGACGTGGGCTAAGCATGGGATGTGTGTGAGCTTGCCGAGCTCCAATGCCGCCACCAAGTTTTGGCCATTATCAGACACAACCATGCCTGGTTGTAGGTTGAGTGGCGAGAGCCACAGCTCAGTCTGGTCTCTCATCCCCTGCCACAACTCTGCAGCGGTGTGCTGTTTGTCACCTAAGCAGATCAGCTTAAGCGCGGCCTGTTGCTGCTTCCCCACTGCAGTGCTACACTGCTTCCTGCTACCGACTGATGGCTGACTGGTGCTGCAAGAGGATAATTCTGAGGTGGAAGTGGAGGCGGAGGAGGAGAAGTGGGGGTTGGAGCCACTTATGTAGGTGGTGGCGGAAACCCTGATGGAAGTAGGGCCCGCAATCCTTAGCGTGGGTAGCACCTGTGCCAACCCAGGGTACGATTCGCTCCCGGCCTCCACAACGTTCACCCAGTGTGCCGTCAGGGAAATGTAGCGTCCCTGGCCTGAAAGCACTTGTCCATGTGTCAGTGGTTAAGTGGACCTTCCCAGTAACTGCATTGGTCAGGGTACGGATGATGTTAGGGGACACATGCTGGTGTAAGGCGGGCACGGCACACCATGAAAAATAGTGGTGGCTGGGGACTGCGTAACGAGGGACGGCCGCCGACATCAGGCTGTGGAAGGCCTCAGTGTCCACAAGCCTAAATGGCAACATTTCCAGGGCCACTAATTTGGAAAGTTGCGCATTTAATGCTATTGCCTGTGGGTGCGTGTCTGGGTATTTGCTCTTGCGTTCAAATGCTTGGGGTAAGGACATTTGAATGCTGTGCTGGTACCCGGAAGTGGTGTGGTCGCTGATGGTGCTCACAAAGGTCCAGGTGCAGGGCGTGAGGCATCCGGGCCTGCGCCTTCGACAGGGGATTGGCCAGTACGTAACACAGGGGAAGAGGAGGCAGTGGTGTGACCCGCAGACACAGATTGTGGACTCAGGCATTCGGCCCACCTATTATGGTGCTTTGATGCTATGTGGCGGATCATCCTGGTGGTGGTGAGGTTGCTAGTGTTCATGCCCCTGCTCATTTTTGTATGGCACAGGTTGCAAATTACAATTCTTTTGTTGTCTGCACTTTCTTCAAAAAAGTGCCAGACTGCAGAACACCTACCCTTTGGCAAGGGAGATTTCTGCAAGGGTATGCTTCGGGGAACAGTTGCGAGCCTGTTTGGTGTGGCCCGCCTTCTCCCTTTTGCCACCCCACTGCCTCTTCCAGCCTGTTGCGGTGCTGCGGATCCCTCTCCCTCTGTACTGCTGTCCTCGCTCGGCTTGCCACCTTCCCAGGTTTGGTCAGTGACTTCATCGTCCACCACCTCCTCTTCCACTTCCTCGCTCTGCTCATCCTTCTGACTTGTTGACCTAACAACAACCTTAGTTATTGACAACTTTGTCTCATCCTCATCATCAACCTCTTGAGACACTAATTGCCATTGAATTATTGGCAACTGTGTCTCATCATCATCATCATCCACCTCGTGAAACACTAATTGCCGTTCCCCACCGTCATCTTCTTGTGACTGTGGATGCTCAAGAATTTGGGAATCAGGGCACAAGATCTCATGTCCCTCATCAAGCGGGCCTGTCGAGAGGCCCAAATGAAGGAATGGCGCTGAAAATAGATCCTCGGAATATCCGAGTGGGGGATCACTTGTTTGGCAAGACTCTCCATGGAGGGAGGAAGGAGGATCAGGGTGAGGATTGTGTTGACCAGACTCGTGCTTAACCGACTGGAAGCATTATCTGCTGCAATCCAACCGACCACCTGGTTGCACTGGTCTGACTTCGAGAGCGTTGTCCTGCGCCGCCCTGCAAACTAGTACATGAAACTAGGTATCATGGATGATTGTTTTTCTTGTGCTCTGGCAGCAAGCACAGTTTCAACACGCCCAGAGCCACTGTTTCTGCGTGCACCATCAGCATCACGGCCACTTCCCTGTCCCTTACTGCTCGCCTTCTTCATATTAAATGTCATATATGCTTGAAAGTATGTCACATGTACAGTAGCGTAGTATTTGTAAGTGTATATGCAAAAAAAAAAAAGGATTTGGGATGTGGAAACGTTACACAGAAGATATACCGCAGATAATGTCGCTGATGTCAGCAGCGGCTAATCTAAAATTACAGGGAATGTCACAGGTATTTTGTATGTCGAAACGTTACACAGGAGATGTACCCCAGGTAATGTCACTTTCCGCAGTGGACACAATCTACGAAAAAAGTACACTGGATGTCACTGATATTTTTTGGATGTGCACACGTTACACAGGAGATGTAGTGCAGCTAATGTCACTGTCCGCAGCAGACACTGTCTACGGAAAAAGTGCACTGGATATCACTGATATTTTTTGGATGTGCACACGTTACACGAGAGATGTAGCGCAGATAATGTCTAACTATTGTCTAATGCCTAACTATTGCAAGCTATTTATGGCAGGATGCGCTAAAAATGAATACTTTTGGGTCTTTGACAAGTTTTTCTAATGAAAAAAAGAAAATTTCACTCCCTACACTATCTTTCCCTTCTTCAGCACAGCTCTCCTTGACTAACACTGAGCCGAACACGTGTCATCGGGTGCTATATAACACCCGATGACGTGTTCCGGCCAGCCAATTACTGTAATGCCGGTAACCAACATGGCTACGGCATTACAGTGAAGGGCAGTACTTACCTGCACGTTTATTGCCTGCGTAGTGTGTGTTCGGCCGAGCATGCTCGATCAACTCTAGTCCTGTCCATAAAATGGCCGCTGATGGTGGGTCATGTGACCAGACACATCACCTCCATGTGATGTTTCCGCTATTCAAATTCACTGCTCCTGCCATCTGAAGTTCTGCACTTGTACTGTTGGGAGTGTAGAGCAGGTGCAGTGTGTTTGAATAGAGGAGTCATCACATGGAGGTGATTTGCCCGGTCACATAACCCTCCACCAGCAGCCATTTTATGGACAGGATCTCTGTGTGGAACGCACAAAAGACTTTGTAAACAAGGGGGCATACCTTATGAAATATAGAAAATGGTACAGAATTTCAACAAAGACTATATTAGTAAGTGCTGTATAATCATCTTATATATATACATTGGTCAACAATAACCAGAAAGTGGCCAATCCCTTTAAGGGCACCCCAGCCACCAACTGACAGGGGCCCCAGAAAGTCCAGGGTGTGCCCCAAGGGATGAAAGGGTGCATCATGAATTCACTGCACAGCCCCACGGAGCGTTGGAATTCGGACAAACACCACCACCTCCCTCATCAGTGCAACGACTACAACTCCCCTTCACCAGGCTCTCCCCCGATGGTGTATGCACATGTGCTCAGTTCTATCCTTCAAGTATCCTCAGGCAGTTGCATCTTGGCTTATGGTGATGCACAAGAATCGTACTGCCCATTGAGTGGGAGTATCTGTGGGAAGTACTAGAGAGGTTTGGGTTGGGGGATAGTTTCATAGCTTGGGTGCAGCTGTTATATGGTAGGCCTACAGCAAGGGTACGGGTGAACGGATGTCTATCAGAGGGATTCCGGCTATACAGGGGAACTAGGCAAGGTTGCCCTTTATCTCTGTTACTGTTTGCCCTGGTCATCGAGCCATTGGCGGCCATTATTAGGAGTCATGACGGGATTACAGGGTTTAGCTGAGGCGGGTCACAGGAGAAAATTGCATTGTATCGGTGCTTTTGGGCGCTACTCCGACTTGGAGCAAATCGTCCCTCCTCCCTAAGGATAATGTGGATGATTCTGTGACTTGCTCCAAAAGGCTCAAACCAGCCTGCTAATGGCTCGACAGTGGTACAGAAGTGGTACAGAAGAAACTTGATCTCTACAGCGAAGCACTGGAACGGCTGTCTGACACAGATTAGCTCCGCAACTATACGCATTCGCCCAACACTCTTCTGGTGGGAACTGACATTTTTAATGGGGTCAATAACTCCTCTTTCTAAAGGCTGTGATGCATGTACAGTGCCACCTACGTGCTGCGTCATGATGACTATGCATTAACGCTTCCATGGCACCCAGGGTGACTTCTCCCAGACACTATGTTGCATGAATAATGGATGCCAACATCTGCTGTTTTCCCTATTGCTGTTAACCTTCTTACATTAGGTCCAGTAGCAGTTACTAAACAGTTATTTACATGGGAAGTGAAATAAATTAGTCATGAGGTCTTCATATAACATATATACAGTTCTGCATCACCACTGGATATTCCAGCAGTGCCAAGAAGAGCAGTGACGGTAAGGACGTTGTTTTAGACTCTATATAACAGGCATTGCAAGAATGTATTGAGGCCCAGTCATAGGCCAAAAAGTTCTCCGGTGGCCCTCTGTGGCAGCCCTTTAACATAGTAAATATGCAACATTTAAAGAAACAGTGTCTACATATATGTATGTATGTATGGGTAGGCCTTAGCATACCTCATACTGAGCTCATTTTACAGTTAAAGGGGAGGAGGAGGACTGTGACCATGCCTTATTGTCAATGGTTGATACTGTGTCATCTAACTCAAGTCCGCAGCGCAGCTCCAGGCCTGAACTCCCAGCGCTGCCGAGGGTCACATAGCATTATATTGATTTATGATGCTATGTAACCCTTACAGTTCTGGAATGTATTGGATAACACTGGCATAATGCTGTCAGTGTTATCCAATACATTCCAGAACTCTAAGGCCCCTTTCACACGAGTGAGTTTTCCACGCGGGTGCAATGCGTGACGTGAATGCATAGCACCCGCACTGAATCCTGACCCATTCATTTCAATGGGGCTGTGTACACGAGCGTTTCTTTTTCACGCATCACTTCTGTGTTGCGTGAAAAATGCAGCATGTTCTATATTCAGCGTTTTTCACTCAGCCCTGGGCCCATAGAAGTGAATGGGTCTTCAGTGAAAAACGCACTGGTTGCTGAGAGATGTTGTTAGTAAACCTTCTGTTTTTTATCACGCACGTAAAAAAACTCATCAAAACACATTGCACCCGCGCGGAAAAAACTTAACCTCTGAACGCAATCGCAGACAAAACTGACTGAACTTGCTTGGAAAATGGTGCGAGTTTCACTGAATGCATCTGGACCTAATCCGTCACGCTCATGTGAAAGAGGGCTAAGGGCTACATAGCATCATAAATCAATATGATGCTATGTGACCCCCGGCAGCGCTAGGAGTTCAGGCTGGGAGCTGCGATGCGGACTCACAGCTTACCAACGCTTGTCTGCAAGTGCCCTAATACACACAATGCTATCAATCATTGATCACCCCTCCCTCCTGTACTGATTGGTATTCACAGGGCTGCAGATAAATGAATAAATTGCAACTTTTGCTGAATTTTTTCCTACAAAACTTTATATCAATCTGCTCTGCTTCTCCAGAAAGGCCGGATGCTGGAGGTAGGCCTACATGAGGGGTTTTGGGCGCCAGGGCCGGGCAAGGAGGGGTTAAGAGGTTTAAGGTGGGCGGGAGTTGGAGTGGGGAGGGTGTAGGTTATAAAAGGGGGCAGGCGCGTGCGGACCGGCGCCATTTTAGGAGAACGGCAGGAGAAAGGACATCTTCTCCTGTGAAGTGACTCACCATGTCCGGTGTTGAAGAGGTCCTGGCGAGGCTGCGGGCAGCGGCGGAGGCTCGTGGTCCAGGCTGGCTGGAAGAGCAGGTAGCCGGCTTGCTGCAGGGGGAGGCGGCGGGTGCAGTTTGCCTGCCGCCATGCGAAAAACGGCCGCGGCGGGCCAGGCCGCCAGCATGCCTTATAGCAGAGGACACCCCCAGGGTCCAGTGCCGAGTAAGGAGCCCCTCTAGGGACACTCCGGGCCGTGGGGGACACTCTCATCCCCATCCTAAGTCCTCTCGGGAGGAATCCAATTGGAAGGCGGGACTCAGTGAAGGGAGGGGGGCAGCCCCCTCCACCACGTGCGGCTGCAGACGGCAGGAATGTGGGACCAGGTACTGCGGGCTCCTCTCCTCAACCGGTGGGGAGGCCCGCTCGGCGTGGGAGAGCAAGCGGCGCAAGGACTGGCGGGGCTGTGCATCGGGAGGCGGAGCAGGTGCACAGGCCCCTTCCAGATGTCGGACAGCTGCTGGCTGGTCCTGGGGATGGTTTCGGTGTGCTGATTTCCAGGTTGGAGCAAGACGCGTCCAGCCCTGAGGATGCTGGGACGTCGGGCTGCAGTGTCGGTTTGCCGGAGGGAGAATCCAGGATGATGCGATCGGAGGTGGATCGGCGGGAATCCGGATCTACGGCTGCGGGGTTCACAGCGCCCGGGCAGCCAGGTGAGGCAACACTGGGGACACTGTGTTCATTAATTCAAGGTGTAGGGGTGGGGGTTAGTGGAGGTGGTCAGTCTGAGTTAATTGGTGGTTTGGGGCGGTTGCTGTGCGGGTTGGCTGGTATGGGGCACGGTGGAGCAGGGCCTTTACAAGCGTGGGGGGTGGGGAGAGGGAGTGAGGGCGAGGCGGCAGGTGGATCAGGGCAGGCGTTGGGTGGGGTGGTCCCTGGGGGGGGCGACGAGTGGGGCGGGTGTGGGGGGGGTTTCAGTGCAAACTCAGGCGGGTGGCGAAGAGGATAGGCCGAGGGTGGACGATGTGGCGAGGGGCGAGGTGTATGTTTGCTTTGAAGACAGGGTCAGCCTTTTCGTGCGGAGCAGGGAGGGGGGGAGGGGCGGGGCAGTCAGGTTTTGCGGCGGCCTCAGCAAAAGGATTGTGCTTTTTATTCAATGAGGGGAGTTGTAAGTTCGGTCAAAAATGTAAGTTTAAGCATGAATGCTCGGGGTGTGGGGGGAGTCACAGGGCCAGTCGTTGCTTCCGGGGGCCAAGGTCGAGGGGTGGAGAGGCGGTTGGAAAAGGGGCGGACGCCGGTACGAGTGGGCGCGATGGGTCGGTATTTAAGTAGGTACCCGGATAGGGATGGGGCGGAGTTTTTGCGGAAGGGATTTGAGGAGGGGTTTGTGATCCCGTCTTGTCCGGCGGGAGCGGGAGGTGGGAAGTGTAAGAATTTGAGGTCGGCTTTGCTGCACCTGGAGGTGGTGACTCAGAAGCTGGCAAAAGAGGTGGATTTGGGGAGGATGTACGGGCCTTTTGAGGAGTTACCTTTGGGGGACTTGGTGGTCTCTCCGCTGGGGGTGGTTCCGAAGAAGGAGCCGAATGCTTTCCGCTTGATTCATCACTTGTCATTCCCAAAGGGGGCGTCGGTGAATGATGGGATTGATCCGGATTTATGTTCGGTTGTTTATACATCCTTTGACACGGCGGTTGGTTGGGTTAGGAAGTTGGGGCCGGGTATGCTGTTGGCGAACATTGAGGCGGCCTTCCGGCTGTTGCCGGTTCATCCGGATAGTTTACGTTTGTTGGGTTGTTTTTGGGACGGGGGTTATTTTGTTGACAGAGGGGTGTTCCGTGTCTTGCGCGTATTTTGAGAGGTTTAGCTCCTTTTTGGAATGGGTGGTGAAGGATGTGGCGGGGTGTCAGTCGCTCATTCATTACTTGGACGACTTCCTGTGTTTGGGTCCGGCGGATTCCAGGGTGTGTGGGTTATTGTTGGCGTTGTTGCAGTCGGTGTTCGCATCGTTTGGAGTACCATTGTCAGTAGAGAAGACGGTCGGTCCTACTACAGAGTTATGTTTTTTAGGTATTGTGCTGGACACGGTGCGGATGGAGTGTAGGTTGCCTGAAGACAAACTGGTTGATCTAAGGGCTGCAGTGAGGTTGGCAAGGTGTGGGCCGAAGATTCATTTAAAGGAGTTGCAATCCTTGTTGGGGAAGTTAAATTTTGCTTGTAGGATCATTCCGATGGGTCGGATATTTTGTAGGAGGTTGGCGGCGGCGACTTCAGGTGTGGTGTCGGGTCACCATTTTATTCAGCTGGGTAGGGAGTTGAGGAGAGATTTGGAGGTTTGGGATGGGTTTTTGGGGCAGTTTAACGGTAGGGCGTTGGTCATGGGGGAGGTGGTTGAGAATTGTGAGTTGTTCTCGGACGCAGCTGGGGGGGTTTTGGTGTGTATTGTGAGGGACAGTGGTGCGCGGGTGAGTGGCCTGAAGGGTGGTTTGCGAGGGGTTGGGTGAAGAACGTGGCGTTACTGGAGTTGTTTCCTATAGTGCTGGCGGTGGTGCTGTGGGGTGACAGGTTCAGGGACAGGAAGGTGAGGTGGCATTGCGATAACTTGGGTGTTGTGCAGGCGGTTAATAGTCTGACGGCATCTTCACCTCCTGTGGTTAGGCTGTTGCAACACTTGGTGCTGATGTGTTTGCCTCTGAACACGTGGGTTGTGGCGGTGCATGTGCCGGGTGTTTCTAACGGAGTGGCTGATTCTCTCTCTCGTTTGCAGTTGGAGCGTTTTCGGCAGCTGGCACCGGAGGCAGAGAAGGAGGGGTTGGAGTGCCCGGTTTGGCTCTGGGATCTCTTGGAGGTACTATAACGGGTTTGTTTAGGAGGTCGTTGAGTGAGGGTACATGGTTGGACTATGGTAAGGCGTGTCGTTCTTCGGAACAGTGGTGTGCGGATTTAGGGGTTGGGGTTGATGGCGGGGAGGCCCCGTTGGTATTGTTTTTGGGGCACATCGTGGAGGAGGGTTGGTCGGTGGCAAGGGTTAACCGTTGTTTGGCAGGATTGGCTTTTGGTTTCAGATTAAGGGGCCTTCCTGATGTTACAAAATCATTTTTGGTGAAGCAGGTGCTGAAGGGTTTTCGACGAGGGGGCCGGTTGGCTGACGGTAGGAGACCGGTTTCTTTTGATTTGCTGATGAGAGTGGGGGTTTGTGTAGAGTCAGTTTGTAGATCAGCTAGTGAGGTTCGCTTGTTTAGACTGGCTTTTTCGTAGGCCTTTTTTGGGGCTTTTCGGTTGGGGGAGTTGGTGAGTAAGAGTATAGTTAGTGCGGGGGGTTTGGGGAAAGAGGATGTGGAGTTGTATGAGGATAGGTTAGTTGTGCGAATTAGGGTATCTAAGACGGATAGGGAGGGAAGAGGTTGTAGGGTGTCTTTGTATGCGGTTGCGGGGTGTTTAGTTTGTCCGGTCAATTGTTTGAGGGAGTATAGGGCGGGGGTTTGCTGGGAGGGTGAGGGTCCTTTGTTGAGACATGAAGATGGTTCGTTTCTGTCTATATTCCAGTTTGTGTTCAAAAAATGTATGGCAGCGTTGGGAATGGACTCTAGAGGTTTCACGGGTCATTCCTTTTGTAGTGGGGCGGCGACAGAGGCTGCAAGGCTGGGACTGGGGGATGAAGTGATCAAGAAGATTGGGCGGTGGGAGTCGGTGCGTTTCAAGTCATACGTGCGTTTGGGGGGTTTGTGATTTTGTGTTGTGGGGGCCGATTTTGCCTGTGTTCTATTTGTCGTCTTTTCTTGTTGCAGGTGGTGAGGCGGCGTTAGTCTGGATCCTGGGACATTCGTTTGTGTTTTGGGGGGCTTTGCGTGCTGATGTGCGGCCCAACGGACGGCAGTTGGGGATAAGCAGGGAGGAGGCAGTGGTGAGATGGATTGGGCGTAGAGGCATGTTGTTGGAGAGTGTGATGGGGGAGGTTCATCGGCATGTGAGGCTAGATAGGTCCCCGGATATTCTGGTGCTGCATGTGGAGGGCAATGACTTGGGAGTGAGGTCTTGTCGGGAGTTGATCAAAGATATCAAATTCGACTTGTTGCGGACATGGTGTATAGGCAGTCGTGGCGGGAGGCCAGGTCATTTGAGAGGGTGAATAAAGCACGGGCAGTGAGTAAGTTTGTGGCCAGGAATGGGGCGGTGGCGGTTAGGCATGTGGAGTTGGAGGCGGGTACCGGAGGATTTTGGAGGACTGATGGGGTTCATTTGAACGCGGTGGGGATTGATTTCTGGTCCCTGGGCCTGCAGGGTGGCATTGAGAGGGCGCTAGGTATGTGGAGGAACGCGCGGGCTTGAGGGAGGAGTCAAGCCGCGCGTCGTTGGCGGGGGAAGGTCATAGAAGCTGGTGGTCTTGGATGGTCTGGAAAATGGGAGGGCCCCCAGGAGGGGGGCTGGACTCCTCATAGTTGGGGCATTTTGGTTCGTTCAGAGAGGCGTCCATCAGTTGGTGTCTCCGAGCTGGAGTTTTGCGGCTGGAGGCAAGATGGAAGTGCCGAGTTGGCGTGTTTTTATATATGTTGGAAATTTGGGGCTTCTATGACCTCCCTCGTCAGGGGGATATGGCAATGTTATTGTTATATTTATATATTTATATTTATATATATATATATATATATATATATATGTTATGTATTTATTTATTTATTTTCATTAATAAACGGCTGCTGTGGCCGATTTAATCCAACCCAGTCTGTGAGTATTCATTTAAGGTAAGAGGTGGTTGGGGGGTAAGGGATTTTATTAGGGTGGTGTCAGCAGGCCCTGGCTAGTAACCAATAACCCAGTCATGCTATGTAACATGGTGCTGTCGGATTGTATTGCATTTTTTTGGTGACAGGTCCTCTTTAAGAGCATTATGTTATATGTAAACAGAACAGCTTTTAACAATATCCTTTGCATACTGATCACCCCATTGTTCTGATCTGCTTTTTAAAGGTTAATATTACTTTAACTCCTGCTATATAATTACTTGTTTCACAGACCTACTATATTTGGGTTGGTATTCGTGCAGCTTTGTATCACTTCTTCAGCTGGTACTAATGAATCATCCAGGGTTTTAACAGATGGTTGTAATATGTTCTCAACCAAAGTTAGATACTTTTCCCTTATTTATTATGGAACTTACACAAGCTAGGCCTTCGTATTGCAGCTGCAATGTGTACCTAGGTGTCACGGATGGTGTACAGGAAACAAGACAATACCATATAAACAATGTCTCTCTGGATCCACAGAGAGAACAAAGGGAGACCCCTGCAATAGAGCTGCCGCTCTCCCTCACTGCTCAGCCTATGCGAACACCCCAAAGGTGGATGGCCGCATATCCACGTTCCTCGGCTATCTATTACCTGTAGACCCTACAATAGTGAAGGGACACGACCACCGGCTCCCTACACTGACACGGAGGGAGTCAGGGTCACCTGGATCCAGAAAAGACAAAAACATAAATACATAAACAGCACTTATCTGCAGACGACTGACGACTGAGGACTGAGGACTGGGAACTGGGAACTGGGAACAGCATGCACACACACTCCAGGAAGTTGTATCAGCCGCACACTACTGCATTATGGGGAGAAACTTAAAGGGTAGCGATCAGTCTGACTGCATGACAGCTGAGATAGACTAACGAGATGAGAAACCAAACCAAAACAAAGAAATTCAAGGAGGAGGATCTGAGAAGCTCCTGTGAGCGCTTCTCAGCTGTCTGGCTGTGACAGTACCCCTCCCTCTAGGAGTGGACTCCGGACACTCAGGGCCCACCTTCTCAGGATGGGACCTATGGAAAGCCCTGATGAGACGAGAGGCCTTAATGTCCGTCACTGGGACCCACATCCTCTCCTCAGGACCATAACCCTCCCAATGAACGAGGTACTGGAGGGAACCGCGGACAAGACGAGAATCCACAATCCTAGAGACCTGAAATTCAAGATTTCCATCAACCATAATCGGAGGAGGAGGCAAAGGCGAGGGTACAATAGGTTGAACATAAGGTTTCAATAAGGACTTATGAAAAACATTATGGATCTTCCAAGTCTGAGGAAGATCAAGACGGTAGGCAACAGGATTGATGACAGACAGGATCTTGTAAGGCCCAATAAACCTAGGACCCAACTTCCAGGAGGGAACCTTCAATTTGATATTCTTGGTAGACAACCACACCAGATCAACAACATTCAGGTCCGGACCAGGCACACGTCTCTTATCCGCCACACGCTTATATCTCTCACTCATGCTCTTTAGATTATCCTGAATCTTTTGCCAAATAGATGACAAAGACGAGGAGAATCTGTCCTCATCAGGCAAACCAGAAGAGCCCTCTCCCGAGAAAGTCCCAAACTGCGGATGGAACCCATATGCACCAAAAAATGGTGACTTATCAGAGGACTCCTGACGACGGTTATTTAAAGCAAACTCAGCAAGGGACAAAAAAGAACACCAATCCTCCTGATTCTCCGCCACAAAACAGCGCAGATATGTCTCCAGATTCTGATTGACGCGCTCTGTCTGGCCATTCGACTGCGGATGGAAAGCAGAAGAGAATGACAACCGAACCCCCAAGCGAGAACAGAAAGCCTTCCAGAATCTGGAAACAAACTGCGTGCCCCTATCAGAGACTATGTCTGAAGGAATCCCATGCAATTTGACAATGTTGTCAATAAATGCCTGCGCCAGCGTCTTAGCATTGGGCAAACCAGGGAAAGGGATAAAATGCACCATTTTGCTAAAACGGTCCACCACCACCAGAATCACAGACTTCCCCGAGGAACGAGGCAAGTCCGTTATGAAGTCCATGGACAGATGTGTCCAAGGACGGGAAGGAATGGGCAAAGGAAGGAGAGGACCTGATGGCCGTGAATGAGGGACCTTGGCACGAGCGCAAGTCTCGCAAGCTGCCACAAAACCCTCAACCGACTTACGAAGCGCAGGCCACCAGAATCTCCAAGCGATGAGATCCAGTGTGGCTCTTGCCCCCGGGTGCCCAGCAAGAACCGTGTCGTGGTGTTCTTTAAAAATCTTGTGTCTCAAAGCGAGAGGCACAAACAACCTCCCAGGAGGACAAAGATCAGGAGCTTCTGACTGGGCTGCCTGCACCTCTGCCTCCAATTCAGGAAAAAGAGCAGAGACCATCACACCTTCAGCCAAAATGGGACCCGGGTCTTCAAAATTCCCACCTCCTGGAAAACAACGTGACAAGGCATCTGCCTTCACATTCTTAACCCCAGGGCGGAACGTAACAACAAAATTAAACCTTGAAAAGAACAAAGACCATCTGGCCTGTCTCGGGTTCAGACGCTTGGCTGACTCCAAATAGGCCAGATTTTTATGGTCAGTAAACACGGTAATAGGGTGTCTGGCTCCCTCTAGCCAATGGCGCCATTCCTCAAAAGCCAACTTGATGGCCAACAATTCCCTATCTCCCACATCATAATTTCTCTCTGCGGAGGAGAGTTTCTTTGAGAAAAAGGCACACGGTTGCCATTTGGCAGGAGAGGAACCCTGAGACAAGACCGCACCCACCCCTACCTCAGAAGCATCAACCTCAACTATGAAGGGTAACGAAATATCAGGTTGTACTAGGATGGGAGCGGAAGCAAAACTCTCCTTGATATTAGAAAAGGCCTTACGCGCCTCTACCGACCAGGAAGAAAAATCTACCCCCTTTCTGGTCATATCAGTGAGTGGTTTAACAACAGAGGAATAATTCAAAATAAATTTCCTGTAATAATTGGCAAAGCCCAAAAAACGCATCAGCGCCTTCTGGTTCTCAGGAAGCTCCCACTCAAGCACAGCGCGGACCTTCTCGGGGTCCACGGGAAAACCAGAAGCGGAGACAAGAAACCCCAGAAATTGGATTTCTGGAACCGCAAACACACATTTTTCCAGTTTCGCATATAATTTATTCTCCCGCAGAATGAGCAAGACCTGACGTAAGTGTTCCTTATGAGTCTTGAAATCAGGAGAAAAAATCAAAATGTCATCCAAATACACTAATACAAATTCCCATTAAATGATAAAAAATGCTGTTGACGAAATGCTGAAAAACGGCTGGGGCATTCATCAAACCAAAAGGCATAACCAAATTCTCAAAATGGCCCTCAGGGGTATTGAAAGCCGTCTTCCATTTGTCTCCTTCTCTGACCCTAACCAGGTTGTATGCCCCTCTTAGGTCTAATTTGGAAAAGACTTTAGCCCCAACAACCTGGTTAAACAGGTCCGGGATCAGAGGAAGCGGATAAGGATCACGAATAGTGATACTGTTCAGCTCCCTGAAATCCAGACAAGGTCTTAAAGAACCATCTTTTTTCTTAACAAAGAAAAAACCAGCGGCAACAGGTGACTTCGAGGGTCGTATGTGTCCTTTTCTCAAACTCTCAGAGATATAAGCCCGCATAGCGACCCTCTCAGGTTGGGAGAGATTGTATAAACGAGATTTAGGCAGCTTGGCGCCTGGGATGAGATTAATAGGGCAATCATACTCCCTGTGCGGAGGCAAACCCTGAACTCCACTCTCAGAGAAGACATCCAAAAATTCAGAGAGGAAAGGTGGTACAGTCTTAGTAGAAACCTCAGAAACAGATGTTATGAGGCAATTCTCTCTGCAAAAGTTACTCCAACCATTTATTTGCCTCGCTTGCCAATCAATGGTGGGGTTATGTTTAGTGAGCCAGGGTAGCCCCAACACTAGAGGAGTAGGCAAACCGCTAAGGACGAAACATGACACATCCTCAACATGAGCATCACTCACAATTAAACGAATATTGTGAACTATGCCCTTTAATGATTTCTGAGAAAGTGGAGCTGAATCAATAGCAAAAACAGGAATATCCCTTCCCAAAGTGCATACCTGGAAACCATGAGTTATTGCAAATTGATTATCAATGAGGTTGACAGCTGCTCCACTATCCACAAAAATCTCACAAAAAATGCTCTTGCTCTCTAGCGCCACCCTAGCAGGCAGGACAAAACGGGAACTACAAGCAAACGGAAAACCTTCAATTTCCGCCTCAACCCTGCCAATAGTAACAGACGGAACATTTTTAAAAGATTTTTTCCTTTTTGTCTCTTTATTACTCCCAGAAAACTGCCTGAATCTCCTTGAGGGACAAACATTTGCCAAATGATTTATACCTCCACAACAAAAACAAACCCTCCCATGCGGGCTGAATGTTCTATTGTCAGAGGCAATCAACCCCAGCTGCATGGGCTCCTGCTCAGAAGGGGCTGACAGCGACTGAGACTCCTGCGCACAGAATGAGACCGCTGCACTGTTCCGAGACTGAGTAGGACAGGAAGGAGAGATCTCTCGTCTCTCTCTAAGACGCCTGTCAATACGAACGGCCTGAGACATAGCAGAGTCCAAGGAGATAGGCCTCTCATGAAAGGAAAATGCATCTTTCAATCCCTCTGAAAGACCATGGCAAAATTGACTTCGGAGTGCAGCATCATTCCAACTAGTATCAGCTGCCCATCTCCGAAATTCGGAGCAGTATATCTCTGCGGATTGTTTACCCTGGCATAACAGACGTAGTCTAGACTCAGCCAGAGCAATACGATCCGGATCATCATATATCTGACACAGGGCTAAAAAGAATTCATCCACTGAGCGGAGGGGCCGTGCCCCCTCCGGTAGCGAAAAGGCCCAAGACTGAGCGTTACCCCTGAGCAGCGATACAATGATCCCCACCCTCCGTTCTTCATCACCAGAAGAATGGAGAAGAAGGCGAAAATGGAGTTTGCAAGCCTCTTTAAAACATGTATGTAACATGGTGCTGTCGGATTGTATTGCATTTTTTTGGTGACAGGTCCTCTTTAAGAGCATTATGTTATATGTAAACAGAACAGCTTTTAGCAATATCCTTTGCATACTGATCACCCCATTGTTCTGATCTGCTTTTTAAAGGTTAATATTACTTTAACTCCTGCTATATAATTACTTGTTTCACAGACCTACTATATTTGGGTTGGTATTCGTGCAGCTTTGTATCACTTCTTCAGCTGGTACTAATGAATCATCCAGGGTTTTAACAGATGGTTGTAATATGTTCTCAACCAAAGTTAGATACTTTTCCCTTATTTATTATGGAACTTACACAAGCTAGTTCTTCGTATTGCAGCTGCAATGTGTACCTAGGTGTCACGGATGGTGTACAGGAAACAAGACAATACCATATAAACAATGTCTCTCTGGATCCACAACTAAGGAACAAAGGGAGACCCCTGCAATAGAGCTGCCGCTCTCCCTCACTGCTCAGCCTATGCGAACACCCCAAAGGTGGATGGCCGCATATCCACGTTCCTCTGCTATCTATTACCTGTAGACCCTACAATAGTGAAGGGACACGACCACCGGCTCCCTACACTGACACGGAGGGAGTCAGGGTCACCTGGATCCAGAAAAGACAAAAACATAAATACATAAACAGCACTTATCTGCAGACGACTGACGACTGGGAACTGGGAACTGGGAACTGGGAACAGCATGCACACACACTCCAGGAGGTTGTATCAGCCGCACACTACTGCATTATGGGGAGAAACTTAAAGGGTAGCGATCAGTCTGACTGCATGACAGCTGAGATAGACTAACGAGATGAGAAACTAAACGAAAACAAAGAAATTCAAGGAGGAGGATCTGAGAAGCTCCTGTGAGCGCTTCTCAGCTGTCTGGCTGTGACAGTACCCCTCCCTCTAGGAGTGGACTCCGGACACTCAGGGCCCACCTTCTCAGGATGGGACCTATGGAAAGCCCTGATGAGACGAGAGGCCTTAATGTCCGTCACTGGGACCCACATCCTCTCCCACATCCAGCTTCTCAGCTGTCTGGCTGTGACACTAGGCTTAGAAAGGCCTCTTTTAGGCCCCCTTCACACGGGCGTCACAGGTGAGGGCCGGATGCGTTCAGGGTGCATTGCGGGAAACCCGTGCGAGTAGGCACACAATTGCAGTCAGTTTTGAATGCGATTGCGTTCCGTTGTTCAGTTTTTTCCACGCGAGTGCAATGCGTTTTGCACGTGCGTGAGAAAAAACTGAATGTGGTACCCAGACCCAAACCCGGACTTCTTCACTGAAGTTCGGGTTTGGGTTTGGTGTTCTGTAGACTTTATTATTTTCCATTATAACATGGTTATAATGGAAAATAATTGCATTCTTTAATACAGAATGATAAGTATATATGTCAATTGAGGGTTCAACAATAATAAAAACATTACTCACCTCATCCACTTGATCGCGCAGCCGGCATAATCTTCTTTCTTCTTCTTTCAGGACCTGCAAAAGGACCTTTGATGACATAATGGCGCTCACAACCTGGTGAGCGTGGTGACGTCAGCGCAGGTCCTGCTGAATGAAGATAGGATCTTCTATCTTCATTCAGAAGAACCTGCAATGACATCACCGCACTCACCACGTGGTGAGCACGATGACGTCAGCGAAGGTGATTTTGCAGGTCCTTCAAGAAGAACAAAGAAGAAGATCCCGGCTGCGCAATCAAGTGGATGAGGTGAGTAATGTTTTTATTATTTTTTAACCCCTCAAGGCACATTTTAGTAAGCATTCTGTATAAAGAATGCTATTATTTTCCCTTATAACCATGTTATAAGGGAAAATAATACAGTGAATTTACTTTAATGGGGTCCGGGGTTGCTCATCCCTATCATCTCCTAGTAACCATGCGCGAAAATCGCACCACATCCGCACTTGCTTGCCGATGCTTGCGATTTTCACGCAGCCCCATTCATTTTTATGGGGCCTGCGTTGCGTGAAAAACGCAGAATATAGAACATGCTGCGATTTTCACGCAACGCACAAGTAATGCGTGAAAATCACCGCTCATCTGCACAGCCCCATTGAAGTGAATGCGTTCACCTCACGCATTGCACCCGCGTGGAATTCTCGCACGTGTGAAAGGGGCCTTAGGCTACTTTCACATCTGCGTTTTTGTTGGATCCATCATGGATCAGAAAAACGATTCCATCATGATAATACAACCGTCTGCATCTGTTATGAACGAATCCGGTTGTATCATCTCTAAAATAGCCATGACGAATCCGGCACTAAAACACTTTTCTCTTGTGTCCAAAAAAACGGATCCGGCACTATTGAGTTACATTGTATTTCATGCCGGATCAATCATGCTCCACAACCCATGTAATTCTAGTGCATTTCGTTCAGTTCAGTTTTGTCCCTATTGACAATGGATGGGGACAAAACGGAAGCGTTTTCCTCCATTTTGAGATCCTATGATGGATCTCAATAGCAGAAAAGAAAACTCTGATGTGAAAGTAGCCCGAGTTTTACTTCATGTTGTACAGGTGTATTCCCGCATGTCCTTGATCATACTAGGCAAAAGGGGTCAAAGAGAGGTAAAAAATCCATATTCACAAGCTCCTAAAGAGGATCTGTCAGCTCCTGACTTGTCTGTTTAAGTAAATAAATGCATCTCCCGTGAGAAAACAACTCTGGAGCATCCTTTCTTTGAAGTCTGTGCTGTGTTGTTACTTTGTTATTCCTCCTAGAAGGTTATGAATAAATTTACTGGGTGTTACCAGTTGGGGCTGGCACTGTCCAATCAGTACTGACAGTGCCAGACCGTGTAGAGACATGCCCCTTTGACAACACCGAGTACACCGTGCTCCAGAATTGTTATTTCATGAGCATTACAATTATTTGCTAAAAAAGACACTTCAGCAGTGGTGACTAGAGTTGAGCGGACACCTGGATGTTCGGGTTCGATGGGTTCGGGACCCGAACTTGATCCGAACTTGACCCCGAACCCGAACTCGATTGAAGTCAAAGGGGACCCGAACTTTGGAGCACTAAAATGGCTCTAAAAAAGTCATGGAAAGGGCTAGAGGGCTGCAAATGGCATCAGTGGTTAAGAGCATGACAAGTGCTCTGCAAAGAAATGTGGATAGGGATATGACTTAAAATAACATAAAATACGCAAAAATTAAAAATAATAATCTTGATCTTGGAGGACGAGGTCCATATGGAGTAGGAGGTTTAGGAGGCGGTGGATGTGGCGGTGTAGGTGGAAGCGACAGTTGAGAGGAGGAGGAGGTAGCCAACACTGGTTTTTGGTTTTAATTTTTTTTTTGGTTTAAATTAGGGTACACCCCAAAACATTCCAAAACATTGGGAAATATTACCTGTGATAACCCCCTCCAGCAGTGCTAAACAAACGTTCAGACAATACACTGGCTGCAGGGCAGGCCAGCACCTCCAAGGCATAAAGGGCAAGCTCAGGCCATATGCCCAATTTGGAGAACCAGAAGTTGAAGGGGGCAGACCTGTCATTCAGTACGTGTAGGCGTGTGCACACATACTGCTCTACCATGTTGCACGTCCCCGTGATGTCCACGATCCAATTGGATATCTGCTCTATCAACTTCCGATGTTCTTTTCTGCGCCTACCATGTTGATCACGGTTAGCAGCAAATCAGGGTTCCACGCCGGAGAGGGAGCATGAGAAAGAGAGACCACATCCAAGGGAGGTCAATGTATGAAATTAAATGTGATTGAGCGGAAATGTGGGACAAATTATTGAAGTCGAAGCTTCCAAGTAAAGGAGGGGGCGCGCGGCAATTACCCACTCCCGACTCGAGTAGGTATTGACGATAAATAACAATACAGGACTCTTAAGATGCCCTGTTATTGGAATGATTAATAAAAAATTATAGGGAATGTCACTGGGGAATTTTGGATTTGGAAACATTAGACAGGAGAAGCCCTGCTGCCGCTTTGTTGACTCTAGATAACTTCTGCCTGATCGCACGTCCCCGTGACGTCCAACATCCATTTGGATATCTTCTCTATCAACTTTCGATGTTCTTTTCTGCGCCTACCATGTTGAGCACGGTTAACGTCGAATCAGGGTTCCACGCCGGAGAGGGAGCGTGAGAAAGAGATACCACATCCAAGGTAGGTCAATGGCTCCAATGTGATCGAGCGGAAGTGTGGGACAAGTTGTTAAAGTTGAAGCATCGAATAAAAGGAGGGGGCGCGCGTCAATTAAAGATGAATTTTTGAAATTTTATTCCCTGTCACCTATGCAGAGCAGTGGTTTTTCATCGCCAAAAATGGGTTAATGTCACCCACCAATGGAACAGACGATTTTTAAAAATTTCGGTCCCTGTCACTTATGCAGAGCAGGGGTTTATTCACGGCAAAAATGGTAAAATGTCACCTAAGAATGTAACAGACGAATTAGTGAAATGTATTTCCTTGTCCACTAGGTAGAGCAGGGGTATATCACAGCCAAAAATTGGTGAATTTCACCCAACAATGTAACAGAAAAATTTGTGAAATTTATTAACCTGTCCACTAGGTAGAGCAGGGGTATATCACAGCCAAAAATTGGTAAATGTCATCCAACTATGTAACAGAAACATTTGTGAAATTTATTAACCTGTCCACTAGGTAGAGCAGGGGTATATCACAGCCAAAAATTGGTGAATTTCACCCGAAAATGTAACAGACAAATTAGTGAAATTTGTTTACCTGTCTACTAGGTAGAGCAGGGGTTATATCACAGCCAAAAATTTGTGAATTTCACCCGAAAATGTAACAGACAAATTATTGAAATTACATAAAATAAAATATGTACAAATTAAGAAAAATAATCTTGATGTATGAGGTGGAGATCCATATGAAGTAGGAGGTTGAGGAGGCAGTGGACGTAGCGGTGTAGGTGGAAGCGGCGGTGGAGGAGGACGAGGTAGCCAACACTGGTTTTTGATTTTAATTATTTTTTTGTAAATTAGGGTACGCCCCAAAAGAGTGTGAAATATCAAAAATAGAACAATTGTGCTGTAGTATAACAATGGCTGGGTAAGGCCGGTATACATGTCTATTCTGCACAAGGTACGGACAAGTCCTGTGGGATCCATGACTGGTTCATTTTAATGAACGTGAGCTTGTCCACATTGGCTGTGGATAGGTGGCTGCGCTTGTCTGTGATAACGCCCCAAGGCGTAAAGGGCAAGCTCAGGCCATGTGCCCAATTTGGAGATCCAGAAGTTGAAGGGGGCAGACCCGTCATTCAGTACGTGTAGGCGTGTGCACACATACTGCTCCACCATGTTGCTGAAATGCTGCCTCCTGCTAAGACGTTCCATATCAGCTGGTGGTGCTGGTTGTTGTGGCGTGCTGACAAAGCTTTTCCACATTTTGGCCATGCTAACCCTCCCTTCTGAGGTGCTGGTGGTACCCCAGCTGCGCTGGTGACCTCTTCTTCCTTCTCTGCCTTCGCCGTGTGCTTCCACTGTGCCCCCGCTGTCAGGTGGGAATGCCAACAGCAGCGTGTCTACCAGCGTGCGCTTGTACTCGCGCATCCAGTGACGGAATTAAGGACAGTATTTTTTCCTTGTAACAGGGATCCAGCAGTGTGGCCACCCAGTGATCAGCACAAGTTAGAATGTGGGCAACTCGGTGGTCGTTGTGGAGACACTGCAGCATGTAATCGCTCATGTGTGCCAGGCTGCCCAGAGGCAACGACAAGCTGTCCTCTGTGGGAGGTGTATCGTCTGTGTCCTCTGCATCCCCGCACCAGTGAGCCACGCACCAGTGATGGTCATGAGCTGGTTTGGGTGCCACCCTGCTGTGAAGACAGTTCCTTCTCCTCCATCTCCTCCTCCTCATCCTCCACCTCCTCATCCTCCAGAACTGTGCCCTGGCTGGACAATTGTGTATCTGGCGTTTGTGGGTGCAGGAACCCACCCTCGGAGCCACTTGTGAATGACTGGCCGGAAACCCTATGAAATGATCCCTCTTCCTCCTCCTCCTGTGTCACATCCTCTTCCATCATCGCCAGAAGCGTTTTTTCAAGGAGGCATAGAAGTGGGATAGTAACGCTGAGAACGGCTTTATCGGCACTGGCCATGTTGGTGAAGTACTCGAAACATCGCAACAAGGCACACAGGTCTCGCATGGAGGCCCAGTCATTGGAGGTGAAGTGGTGCTGTTCCGCAGAGCGACTCACCCGTGTATGCTGCAGCTGAAACTCCACTATTGCCTGCTGCTGCTCGCACAGTATGACCAGCATGTGCAAGGTGGAGTTCCACCTTGTGGGCATGTCGCATATGAGGCGGTGAGCGAGAAGGCCGAAGTTACGCTGCAGCGCTGACAGGCGAGCAGCAGCAGGGTGAGAATGCCGAAAGTGCGCACAGACGGCCCGCACTTTCTGCAGCAGCTCTGACATATCGGGGTAATTTTTAAACAACCTCTGCACCACCAAATTCAGCACATGCGCCAGGCAAGGGATGTGCGTCAAACCGGCTAGTCCCAGAGCTGCTACGACATTTCGCCCATTATCGCACACCACCAGGTCGGGCTTGAGGCTGACTGGCACCAACCACTCATCGGTCTGTTGTTCCATGCCCGTCCATAGCTCCTGCGCCATGTGGGGTTTGTCCCCCAAACAGATAAGTTTTAAAACTGCCTGCTGTCGTTTACCCCTGGCTGTGCTGAAGTTGGTGGTAAAGGTGTTACGCTGACCGGATGAGGAGGCGGTAGAGGATGAGAAAGCGGAGTAGGAGGAGGAAGCAACAGGAGGCAGGCTGAAGTGCCCTGCAATCTTCAGTGGAGCTAAGAACATGCGCCAAACTGCTATCCGTCTCAGGCCCAGCCACCACTGCATTTACCCAGTGTGCTGTTATGGAGATATAACGTCCCTGACCGTGCTTACTGGTCCACGTATCCGTAGTTAGGTGGACCTTGCCACAGATGGCTTTGCACAGTGCACACCTGATTTTGTCCCCCACTTGGTTGTGCAGGGAAGGGATGGCTCGCCTGGAAAAGTAGTGGCGGCTGGACATGACGTACTGTGGGACAGCCACCGCCACAAGGCTTTTAAAACTCTCCGTCTCCACCAGACGGAATGACAGCATTTCAAAGGCCAGTAATTTTGAAATGCTGGCATTTAGGGCCAGGGATCGCAGGTGGGTAGGGGGGTACTTCCTCTTCCGCTCCAGTGTTTGGGAGATGGAGAGCTGAATGCTTCCGTGGGACATTGTGGAGATGCTTGGTGACCCAGGTAGTGGTGTTGCTGGCAGATCCTCTGATTGCGGGGTGGCAGGTGCCACTGTCACTCCAGAGGTGGATAGAGAGGCCAAGACTGCAGCAGAAGAGGAAGCAGGAGGAGCCAGGAGCCTTTCTTGGTTTTTGAGGTGTCTAATCCACTTCAGCTCGTTCTTTGCACTTAGATCCCTGGTCATGCAGGTTGTGCTCAGGTTCAGAACGTTTATGCCTCGCTTCAGGCTCTGATTGCACAGCGGGCAAACCACTCATGTCTTGTCATCAGCACATTGCCTGAAGAACTGCCACGTCAGGGAACTCCTTGGAGCTGGGTTTGGTGTGCTTGGTCCCTTGCTGCGATGGGCAGTAGCAGGCGTACTGTCTAGGGGACGGCCGCGCCGCTTTTGCACCCTGCTCCCTCTTCTGCTGTGCTGGTGGCTCTGTGCGACCACCGCCTCTTCCTCCGAACTAGACAGGTCACTCGCATGACTTTGATTCCATGTAGGGTCGAGGACATCGTCCTCCACATCATCTTCCACCCAGTCTTCGCCCCTGCCCTCTTTGTCGGTCTGCACACTGCAGAAAGCCACAGCAGTTGGCACCTGTGTTTCGTCATCATCCGAGACGTGCTGCGTGCTGTACTCATCTTAAAACATAAGTGGTTTGGCATCAGTGCACTAAATCTCTTCCACTTCTGGGGCAGGGCTATGTGGATATCCCTGGGAAACCCTGCTAGCAGAGTCATCACAAAGTAGAAGAGACTGCTGCATGATTTGGGGCTCAGACTGCTTGGCTGATTTGCAATGGGGTGAGGTGAAAGACTGATGGACATCGGCTGCAGGTGCAAACTCTGATCTTTCAGCAGGAGACTAGGTGGGAGACAATGTGAAGGAACTGGAGGCACTGTCAGCAACCCAATCTACTATCGCCTGAACTTGTTCTAGCCTCACCATTCGTAGAGCCGCATTAGGCCCGAACAAATAACGCTGAAGGTTCTGTCGCCTACTTGGACCTGAGGAAGGTGTTTCACTTGTGCGTGTAGCTGGCACAGATCGACCACGTCCTCTCCCTGCAACAGGACCTCCACCTGCAGCACTACGACCGGGGCCACGTCAATTATTTGACGCTCTCCTCATTCTCCGCAAATTTAGTATTTTGCCCAAAATGGGTGTTTTTTAATAACAGAATATAACAGCTGTATCTAACGCTTGTATTTCACACTGACAGATGCAGCAAAGGCTGCAAATTTATTTTGCCCAAAATGGGTGTTTGTTTAATAACAGAATATAACAGCAGTATCTAACGCTTGTATTTCACACTGACAGATGCAGCAAAGGCTGCAAATTTAGTATTTTGCCCAAAATCGGTGTTTTTTTAAACCCAGCTTATTATTGCAGTATTTCAAGCTTGTATTTCACACTAACAAATGCAGTATAGGCCCCAGATGTAAGGCATTGCCAAAAATGGGTGTTTTTTTAAATAACAGAATATAACAGCAGTATCTAACGCTTGTATTTCACACTGACAGATGCAGCAAAGGTTTTTTTAAACCGAGAAAATTATTGCAGTATTTCAAGCTTGTATTTTCCACTGACAGATGCAGCAAACGCCGCAAATTTTGTATTTTGCCCAAAATGTGTGTTTTTTTTAATAACAGAATATTATTGCAGTATTTCAAGCTTGTATTTCACACTGACAAATGCTGAAAAGGCCCCTGATGTAGGGTATTGCCAAAAATTGGTGTTTTTTTAAACCCAGAATATTATTGCAGTATTTCAAGCTTGTATTTCACACTGACAAATGCTGAAAAGGCCCCTGATGTAGGGTATTGCCAAAAATGGGTGCTTTTTTAAACCCAGAATATTATTGCAGTATTTCAAGCTTGTATTTCACACTGACAGATGCAGCAAAGACCACAAATTTTGTATTTTGCCCAAAATGGGTGTTTTTTAATAACAGAATATAACAGCAGTATCTAACGCTTGTATTTCACACTGACAGATGCAGCAAAGGCTGCAAATTTAGTATTTTGCTAAAAATGGGTGTTTGTTTAATAACAGAATATAACAGCAGTATCTAACGCTTGTATTTCACACTGACAGATGCAGCAAAGGCTGCAAATTTAGTATTTTGCCAAAAATGGGTGTTTTTTTTTAACCCCGAAAATTATTGCAGTATTTCAAGCTTGTATTTTCCACTGAGAGATGCAGCAAACGCCGCAAATTTAGTATTTTGCCCAAAATGGGTGTTTTTTTAATAACAGAATATAACAGCATTATCTAACGCGTGTATTTTGTTTTTTTAAACCAAGAATATTATTGCAGTATTTCAAGCTTGTATTTCACACTAACAAATGATGCAAAGGCCCCAGATGTAGGGTATTGCCAAAAATGGGTGTTTTTTTAAACCAAGAATATTATTGCAGTATTTCAAGGTTGTATTTCACACTAACAAATGCAGCATAGGCCCCAGATGTAGGGCATTGCCAAAAATGGGTGTTTTTTTAATAACAGAATATAACAGCACTATCTAACGCTTGTATTTCACACTGACAGATGTAGCAAAGGCTGAAAATTTATTATTTTGCCAAAAATGGGTGGTTTTTTTTAACCCAGAAAATTATTGCAGTATTTCCAGCTTGTATTTACCACTGACAGATGCAGCAAACGCCGCAAATTTCGTATTTTGCCCAAAATGGGTGTTTTTTTAATAAAAGAATATAACAGCATTATCTAACACGTGTATTTCACACTGACAGATTGTCACAGCCTATGGTGTGCGCTGTGACACTGTTGCTACACTTGCTGTTGCCCATGGCAACGTGTTGCTGTGTGTGCATGCGGTGGCAGTGTCTCGGCCTTCTGGGTGATTGCTGTGACATGGTTGCCATGCATGTTGTTGCCTGCGGCAACGTGTAGCTTTCTTATGTTTGTGTGTGCACTTCCCCTTTAAGTGGCTTCCTCCCCTTGTCTGGTGTTGGAAGGGTTAACTCCCTTCCTAGTGTGTTAACACTGCGTTTATGTGTGTGTAGTGTGGCTGCTTGGGCTATTTAGCCTCTGCTGGATGCCTGAAGCTGAGGGGTACTCCAGCTATGGTGTATGCTGGAGTTATCCTCCTGGTCTTCATATGCCATCTGCCCAGTGAGGGCCACCCTTGTGGTCATAGAAGATGTTAACCGCTTCCGGACCGCCTAACGCAGGATCGCGTTCCGGAGGTGGCTCACCCAGGCAGAGTCACGCATCTATGCGTGACTCAGGCGCGCGCGTTCACAGGAACTGCAGGTAAGCGAGTGGATCTCCAGCCTGCCAGCGGCGATCGTTCGCTGGCAGGCTGTAGATGCAATTTTTTTTAACCCCTAACAGGTATATTAGACACTGTTTTGATAACAGCGTCTAATATACCTGCTACCTGGTCCTCTGGTGGTCCCTTTTGCTTGGATCGACCACCAGAGGACACAGGCAGCTCTGTAATAATTAGCACCAAGCACCACACTACACTACACCCCCCCTGTCACTTATTAACCCCTAATTAACCCCTGATCACCCCATATAGACTCCCTGATCATCCCCCTGTCATTTATCACCCCCCTGTCATTGATCACCCCCCTGTAAAACACATACGGACGTCTGAATGGAGCCTTACAGGGGGGTGATCAATGACAGGGGGGTGATCACCCACATAGACTCCCTGATCACCCCCCTGTCATTGATCACCCCCCTGTAAGGCTCCATTCAGACATCCGTATGTGTTTTGCGGATCCACGGATCCATGGATCGGATCCGCAAAACACATACAGACATCTGAATGGAGCCTTACAGGGGGGGGTGATCACCCCATATAGACTCCCTGATCACCCCCGTGTGATTTATCACCCCCCTGTAAGGCTCCATTCAGACGTCCGTATGTGTTTTGCGGATCCGATCCATGGATCCGCGGATCCGCAAAATACATTCGGACGTCTGAATGGAGCCTTACAGGAGGGTGATCAATGACATATAGGCCATATAGACTCCTGATCACCCCCCTGTCATTGATCACCCCCCTGTAAGGCAGGCTCCATTCAGAGGTCCGTATGTGTTTTGCGGATCCATGGATCGGATCCGCAAAACACATACGGACCTCTGAATGGAGCCTTACAGGGGTATGATAACCACATATAGACTCCCTGATCACCCCCTGTCATTAATCACCCCATTGTAAGGCTGGCTCCATTCAGAGGTCCGTATGTGTTTTGCGGATCCGATCCATGGATCCGTAAAACACATACGGACATCTGAATGGAGCCTTACAGGGGGGTGATCAATGACAGGGGGTGATCACCCCATATAGACTCCCTGATCACCCCCCTGTCATTGATCACCCCCCTGTAAGGCTCCATTCAGACGTCCATTCAGATGTCCGTATGTGTCCGTATGGATCGGATCCGCAAAACACATACGGACGTCTGAATGGAGCCTTACAGGGGGGTGATCAATGACGGGGGGGTGATCACCCCATATAGACTCCCTGATCACCCCCTTGTCATTGATCACCCCCCTGTAAGGCTCCATTCAGACATCCATATGTGTTTTGCGGATCCGCGGATACGTGGATCCGCAAAACACGGACACCGCGGATCCGCAAAACACATACGGACCTCTGAATGGAGCCTTACAGGGGGGTGATCAATCACAGGGGGGTGATCACCCCATATAGACTCCCTGATCACCCCCTGTCATTGATCACCCCTTTGTCATTGATCACCCCCCTGTAAGGCTCCATTCAGACGTCCGTATGTGTTTTATGGATCCACGGATCCATGGATCGGATCCGCAAAACACATACGGACGTCTGAATGGAGCCTTACAGGGGTGTGATCAATGACGAGGGGGTGATCACCCCATATAGACTCCCTGATCACCCCCCTGTCATTGATCACCCCCCCGTCATTGATCACCCCCCTGTAAGGCTCCATTCAGACGTCCATATGTGTTTTGCGGATCCGCGGATACGTGGATCCGCAAAACACGGACACCGCGGATCCGCAAAACACATACGGACGTCTGAATGGAGCCTTACAGGGGGGTGATCAATGACGAGGGGGGGGTCACCCCATATAGACTCCCTGATCACCCCCCTGTCATTGATCACCCCCTGTCATTGATCACCCCCCTGTAAGGCTCCATTCAGACGTCCGTATGTGTTTTACGGATCCACGGATCCATTGTTCGCATCCGCAAAACACATACGGACGTCTGAATGGAGCCTTACAGGAGGGTGATCAATGACGAGGGGGTGATCACCCCATATAGACTCCCTGATCACCCCCCTGTCATTGATCACCCCCCCGTCATTGATCACCCCCCTGTAAGGCTCCATTCAGACGTCCATATGTGTTTTGCGGATCCGTGGATACGTGGATCCGCAAAACACGGACACCGCGGATCCGCAAAACACATACGGACGTCTGAATGGAGCCTTACAGGGGGGTGATCAATGACGAGGGGGTGATCACCCCATATAGACTCCCTGATCACCCCCCTGTCATTGATCACCCCCCTGTAAGGCTCCATTCAGACGTCCGTATGTGTTTTACGGATCCACGGATCCATGGATCGGATCCGCAAAACACATACAAACGTCTGAATGGAGCCTTACAGGGGGGTGATCAATGACGAGGGGGGGGTCACCCCATATAGACTCCCTGATCACCCCCCTGTCATTGATCACCCCCCTGTCATTGATCACCCCCCTGTAAGGCTCCATTCAGACGTCCGTATGTGTTTTACGGATCCACGGATCCATGGATCGGATCCGCAAAACACATACGGACGTCTGAATGGAGCCTTACAGGGGGGTGATCAATGACGAGGGGGTGATCACCCCATATAGACTCCCTGATCACCCCCCTGTCATTGATCACCCCCCCGTCATTGATCACCCCCCTGTAAGGCTCCATTCAGACATCCGTATGTGTTTTATGGATCCACGGATCCATGGATCGGATCCGCAAAGCACATACGGACGTCTGAATGGAGCCTTACAGGGGTGTGATCAATGACGAGGGGGTGATCACCCCATATAGACTCCCTGATCACCCCCCTGTCATTGATCACCCCCCCGTCATTGATCACCCCCCTGTAAGGCTCCATTCAGACGTCCATATGTGTTTTGCGGATCCGCGGATACGTGGATCCGCAAAACACGGACACCGCGGATCCGCAAAACACATACGGACGTCTGAATGGAGCCTTACAGGGGGGTGATCAATGATGAGGGGGGTCACCCCATATAGACTCCCTGATCACCCCCCTGTCATTGATCACCCCCCCGTCATTGATCACCCCCCTGTAAGGCTCCATTCAGACGTCCGTATGTGTTTTATGGATCCACGGATCCATGGATCGGATCCGCAAAACACATACGGACGTCTGAATGGAGCCTTACAGGGGTGTGATCAATGACGAGGGGGTGATCACCCCATATAGACTCCCTGATCACACCCCTGTCATTGATCACCCCTCCGTCATTGATCACCCCCCTGTAAGGCTCCATTCAGACGTCCATATGTGTTTTGTGGATCCGCGGATACGTGGATCCGCAAAACACGGACACCGCGGATCCACAAAACACATACGGACGTCTGAATGGATCCTTACAGGGGGGTGATCAATGACGAGGGGGTGATCACCCCATATAGACTCCCTGATCACCCCCCTGTCATTGATCACTCCCCTGTAAGGCTCCATTCAGACGTCCGTATGTGTTTTACGGATCCACGAATCCATGGATCGGATCCGCAAAACACATACGGACGTCTGAATGGAGCCTTACAGGGGGGTGATCAATGACGAGGGGGGGGTCACCACCCCATATAGACTCCCTGATCACCCCCCTGTCATTGATCACCCCCCTGTCATTGATCATCCCCCCTGTAAGGCTCCATTCAGACGTCCGTATGTGTTTTACGGATCCACGGATCCATGGATCGGATCCGCAAAACACATACGGACGTCTGAATGGAGCCTTACAAGGGGGTGATCAATGACGAGGGGGTGATCACCCCATATAGACTCCCTGATCACCCCCCTGTCATTGATCACCCCCCCGTCATTGATCACCCCCCTGTAAGGCTCCATTCAGACGTCCATATGTGTTTTGCGGATCCGCGGATACGTGGATCCGCAAAACACGGACACCGCGGATCCGCAAAACACATACGGACGTCTGAATGGAGCCTTACAGGGGGGTGATCAATGACGAGGGGGTGATCACCCCATATAGACTCCCTGATTACCCCCCTGTCATTGATCACCCCCCTGTAAGGCTCCATTCAGACGTCCGTATGTGTTTTACGGATCCACGGATCCATGGATCGGATCCGCAAAACACATACGGACGTCTGAATGGAGCCTTACAGGGGGGTGATCAATGACGAGGGGGTGATCACCCCATATAGACTCCCTGATCACCCCCCTGTCATTGATCACCCCCCCGTCATTGATCACCCCTTGTAAGGCTCCATTCAGACGTCTGTATGAGTTTTGCGGATCCGCGGATCCGTGGATCCCCAAAACACGGACACCGCGGATCCGCAAAACACATACGGACGGCTGAATGGAGCCTTACAGGGGGGTGATCAATGACAGGGTGGTGATCACCCCATATTGACTCCCTGATCACCCCCCTGTCATTGATCACCCCCCTGTAAGGCTCCATTCAGATTGATTTTTATTGATTTTTCTTACAAAGTCTCATATTCCACTAACTTGTGACAAAAAAAAAAATCTCACATGAACTCATACCCCTCACGGAATCCAAATGCGTAAAAATTTTTTGACATTTATATTCCAGACTTCTTCTCACGCTTTAGGGCCCCTAAAATGCCAAGGCAGTATAAATACCCCACATGTGACCCCATTTCGGAAAGAAGACACCCCAAGATATTCGCTGAGGGGAATATTGAGTCCATGAAAGATTGAACTTTTTGTCCCAAGTTAGCGGAAAGGGAGACTTTGTGAGAAAAAAAATAAAAAATAAATTTCCGCTAACTTGTGTAAAAAAAGAAAATCTTTTATGAACTCGCCATGCCCCTCATTGAATACCTTGGGGTGTCTTCTTTCCACAATGGGGTCACATGTGGGGTATTTATACTGCCCTGGCATTTTAGGGGCCCTAAAGCGTGAGAAGAAGTCTGGGATCCAAATGTCTAAAAATGCCCTCCTAAAAGGAATTTGGGCCCCTTTGCGCATCTAGGCTGCAAAAAAGTGTCACAGATCTGGTATCGCCGTACTCAGGAGAAGTTGGGCAATGTGTTTTGGGGTGTCATTTTACATATACCCATGCTGGGTGAGAGAAATATCTCGGTCAAATGCCAACTTTGTATAAAAAAAATGGGAAAAGTTGTCTTTTAGAGAGATATTTCTCTCACCCAGCATGGGTATATTTAAAATGACACCCCAAAACACATTGCCCAACTTCTCCTGACTACGGCGACTACACATTTTGATTTCAAACTACTTCCCACACATTAGGGCCCCTAAGATGCCAGGGCAGTATAACTACCCCACAAGTGACCCCATTTTGGAAGAAGAAACCCCAAGGTATTTCATGATGGGCATAGTGAGTTCATGGAAGTTTTTATTTTTTGTAACAAGTTAGTGGAATATGAGACTTTGTAAGGAAAAATAAATAAATAAAAAAATCATTTTCCGCTAACTTGTGACAAAAATTAAAAAGTTCTATGAACTCACTATGCCCATCAGCGAATACCTTAGGGTGTCTACTTTCCGAAATGGGGTCATTTGTGGGGTTCTTCTACTGTCTGGGCATTGTAGAACCTCAGGAAACATGACAGGTGCTCAGAAAGTCAGAGCTGCTTCAAAAAGCGGAAATTCACATTTTTGTACCATAGTTTGTAAACGCTATAACTTTTACCCAAACCTTTTTATTTTTTTTACCCAAACATTTTTTTTTTATCAAAGGCATGTAGAACAATAAATTTAGAGAAAAATTTATATATAGATGTCGTTTTTTTAAAAAAAAATTGCAACTGAAAGTGAAAAATTTAATTTTTTTGCAAAAATTTCGTTAAATTTCGATTAATAACAGAAAAAGTAAAAATGTCATCAGCAATGAATTACCACCAAATGAAAGCTCTATTAGTGAGAAGAAAAGGAGGTAAAATTCATTTGGGTGGTAAGTTGCATGACCGAGCAATAAACGGTGAAAGTAGTGTAGTGCAGAAGTGTAAAAAGTGGTCTGGTCATTAAGGGTGTTTAAGCTAGGGGGGCTGAGGTGGTTAAGATGATGTTCTTATGGTGTCACGTTTTTTGCAGCTATGGGTGTCCTGGGTTCCTGTGTGGTTTGTGGTGTGTGCTGTGTCCTTTTAATGTTGGTGTGGACACCAGCACTTGTGCACGGGTTCCAGTCAGTGTGTTTGTGGCAGGTAAGTGTGTTACTGGTTTCACTTACCTGCCATCTCCTTATATGCTGTATGTGTTCCCCTCTCCTTGCAGCCTGGCCTCAGATAGAGACTCCTGTTCCTCCATGACTAGGATGAACAGGTCGTCTCTTCCCTGCTCCTAAGTGAGGGATTACCAGGGCGACTTAGGGTTTCTAGGAATCCTGAGTATGAGTCGTCCTACCATCGGGGTCCACTCATACAGTGAGGAGTCAGGGAGAGGATTAGGGACGCAGTAGGAGGTGACTGCTCCCTTATTACTCCTTTTGGCCAGGCTGATCCCCTTTTTCCCTTTGACACCGCATGGTGGGGGGGTTTCCCCACTCCCCGCCGTGACAGTATGACCACAAAGGCTCCTTGCTTGGCGCCTTCGGAAGAGCGCCCAGCATGTGTCGCCTGCCGTTTTCTGGCGCACATGCTTATCCTCCGGAGGGAGGGTCAAAGGGGAACCCTGTTAACAGTGCGGTTCTCTGTAACTATCGTCCATGTCTCAGTGGTTCTGTCGCTTGTGTTGTGGTGGCTGGCTGCATTCCTTGTTGAACTAGCTTTGGTGTATGCTGGTGGGGGATGCATGCTGGCAGCAATTTGGTGCGAACCGTGTCTGAGTGTGGACACAGTGATCAGTGCGGTCTCTCCTGGCTGTTTGGTGGCTGGTGCCCTGGTTCCTGTGTGTGGCTCCAGGGGCTGGCAGCAGTTCTGCGGAGACTCGCTTGCGCTGACACTGATTCTCTTACTTTCCCCTACACCCCCTGTCCTGTTGTTTTTTTTTTTGGGTGTTCTGTTTAGTTCCCCTTTTTTTTTGGTGGGGGGGCTTTGAGGGGTGGGAGTGTCACGGCCTATGGTGTGCGCTGTGACACTGTTGCCCGCGGCAACGTGTTGCTGTGTGTGCATGCGGTGGCAGTGTCTCGGCCTTCTGGGTGATTGCTGTGACATGGCTGCCATGCATGTTGTTGCCTGCGGCAACGTGTAGCTTTCTTATGTTTCTGTGTGCACTTCCCCTTTAAGTGGCTTCCTCCCCTGTTCTGGTGTTGAAAGGGTTAACTCCCTTCCTAGTGTGTTAACACTGGGTTTATGTGTGTGTGGGTGTGGCTGCTTGGGCTATTTAGCCTTTGCTGGATGCCTGAAGCTGAGGGGTACTCCAGCTATGGTGTATGTTGGAGCTATCCTCCTGGTCTTCATATGCCATCTGCCCAGTAAGAGCCACCCTTGTGGTCATAGATGATGTTAAGATGATGTTCTTATGGTGTTACTTTTTTTGCAGCTATGGGTGTCCTGGGTCCCTGTGTGGTTTGTGGTGAGTGCTGTGTCCTTTTAATGTTGGTGTGGACACCAGCACTTGTGCACGGGTTCCAGTCAGTGTGTCTGTGGCAGGTAAGTGTGTTACTGGTTTCACTTACCTGCCATCTCCTTGCAGCCTGGCCTCAGATAGAGACTCCTGTTCCTCCATGACTGGGATGAACAGGTCGTCTCTTCCCTGCTCCTTGGTGAGGGATTACCAGGCCGACTTAGGTTTTCTAGGAATCCTGAGTATGAGTCGGGGTCCACTCATACAGTGAGGAGTCAGGGAGAGGATTAGGGACGCAGTAGCAGGTGACCTGCTCCCTTATTATTCCTTTTGGCCAGGCTAATCCCCTTTTTCCCTTTGACACCGCACGGTGGGGGGTTTTCCCCACTCCCCGCCGTGACACAGATGCAGCAAAGGCAGCAAATTTAGTGTTTTTTTAATAACAGAATATTATGGCAGTATTTCAAGCTTGTATTTCACACTGACAAATGCTGAAAAGGCCCCAGATGTAGGTATTGCCAAAAATGGGTGTTTTTTTAAACCCAGAATATAATTGCAGTATTTCAAGCTTGTATTTGACTGTCACAAATGCACATATGCTGTGCTGGTGCCCTGAACTTGCATAAAATGTCCACCTAACTAACAGATGGATAAAAGTTATTTTTCTGTGTCACTGGGCTCAGGGCAGGATAAACAGATTGTGCACTGCACCTACAAAACAAAATCAATGTAGATCGCTGAGTTAACAAGCACTTCTGATTAACGATTCTTTCCTATTCCCTCCCTCACAGCAGCAGCATCCTCTCCCTACACTAATCAGAGCAGAGTGACGTGCAGCGCTACGTGACTCCAGCTTATATAAAGGCTGGGTCACATGCTGCATTGGCCAATCACAGCCATGCCATTAGTAGGCATGGCTGTGATGGCTTCTAAGGGCACAGGAGTTAAACGCTTGTTGATTGGCTGCTCTGCAGCCTTTCAAAAAGCGACATTAACACGTTGAACACCGAACGCGAACTTTTACTTTACAGTTCAGGTTCGCTCAACTCTAGTGGTGACTGGTCCTTCCTGAGAAAACTTGTCATGAAATCCTCTTATGAGAATAAGCCCCTAATTGCCAATTGATGCCCCTGGTGATCAGCTGTCTCTGGGGAAGATACTGGGGTGGCTGATACTCAATGGCTCTTCTGTCTGGTTCATAAAACGTCTTGAGCAGTGGACCTCTTTCTTTTACATCAATATGTCTTAATTCAGTATTGGCGAACCTATGGCATGCATGCTAAAGGGGGCAGTCAGAGCCCTCTCTGTTTGCAAATGGCTCTGTGTGGGCTGTGCCTAGGGTTGCCACCTGTGCATGATTACTAGTGAGCACATCCATTGTGGAGTGCTCATTAGTACAGCCTTTGCCTCCCTCTTCTGCTTGTATTAAAAAAAAAAAATACATAAAACTCACCTCATCCATTTGATCGCACCGCGGGGAACACTTGCTGCTCACTGGATGCGCAAGACAAGACCTGTACCCCAGCCTAATGACATTTCGCAGCATTGTCAGGAAGCAGCAGGACCTGTGAAATGTCATCATGGTGGAGCGCAGGTCTTGTCCTGTGCATCCAGTGTGCAGCGAGTGTTCACATGGATGAGGTGAGTTCTATTTATTTTTTTCACAAGAAGAGTGGAGAAGGGGGCATTAATAATACTGTGGCCCAAGGGCTAACTAGGAACTTAAAGTGGCCCTTGAGAAAATACTAAAAGTGGCCCCGTTTTGTAGGTCCAAATCAATGGAAAGCGGGTCCAACACAAGTAGGCGGGGCCAGCAATACCATATTATACCACCCCAACAGAGCCAAATACCACAGTCCATCACAAAATACTGCGCCCATCAGCACAAAATACATCCCCAAAAACTTTCGCTGGCTGTGAGGAGGGCTCAGGCGGCCCCTTGGGTATACTGGTACCAACTAAAGGAGTAAAAATAATACTAGGGGGGCACTATTGGGGGCATTATTAATAATGGGGGCAACTAACGGGGGCCATATTGATACTGGGGGCCATTAATGGGGCATTATTCATACTGCGGGCGACTAATGGGGGCCTTATTAACCACCTCCGGACCGCTGTACGCACAGACGCGTCCTGGAGGTGGTTGATTCATTCCTCCTGGACGCATATACGCGTCCTCTCGCGAGACGCGAGATTTCCTGTGAACGCGCGCACACAGGCGCGCGCGCTCACAGGAACGGAAGGTAAGAGAGTTGATCTCCAGCCTGCCAGCGGCGATCGTTCGCTGGCAGGCTGGAGATGTGTTTTTTTTAACCCCTAACAGGTATATTAGACGCTGTTTTGATAACAGCGTCTAATATACCTGCTACCTGGTCCTCTGGTGGTCCCATTTGTTTGGATCGACCACCAGAGGACACAGGTAGCTCAGTAAAGTCCCACCAAGCACCACTACACTACACTACACCCCCCCCCCGTCACTTATTAACCCCTTATTAGCCCCTGATCACCCCTGATCACCCCATATAGACTCCCTGATCACCCCCCTGTCATTGATTACCCCCCTGTCATTGATCAACCCCCTGTAAAGCTCCATTCAGATGTCCGCATGATTTTTACGGATCCACTGATAGATGGATCGGATCCGCAAAACGCATCCGGACGTCTGAATGAAGCCTTACAGGGGCGTGATCAATGACTGTGGTTATCACCCCATATAGACTCCCTGATCACCCCCCTGTCATTGATCACCCCCCTGTCATTGATTACCCCCCTGTAAAGCTCCATTCAGACGTCCGCATGATTTTTACGGATCCACTGATAGATGGATCGGATCCGCAAAACGCATCCGGACGTCTGAATGAAGCCTTACAGGGGCATGATCAATGACTGTGGTGATCACCCCATATAGACTCCCTGATCACCCCCCTGTAAAGCTCCATTCAGATGTCCGCATGATTTTTACGGATCCACTGATAGATGGATCGGATCCGCAAAACGCATCCGGACGTCTGAATGAAGCCTTACAGGGGCATGATCAATGACTGTGGTTATCACCCCATATAGACTCCCTGATCACCCCCCTGTCATTGATCACCCCCCTGTCATTGATTACCCCCCTGTAAAGCTCCATTCAGACGTCCGCATGATTTTTACGGATCCACTGATAGATGGATCGGATCCGCAAAACGCATCCGGACGTCTGAATGAAGCCTTACAGGGGCATGATCAATGACTGTGGTGATCACCCCATATAGACTCCCTGATCACCCCCCTGTCATTGATTACCCCCCTGTCATTGATCACCCCCCTGTAAAGCTCCATTCAGATGTCCGCATGATTTTTACGGATCCACTGATAGATGGATCGGATCCGCAAAACGCATCCGGACGTCTGAATGAAGCCTTACAGGGGCATGATCAATGACTGTGGTGATCACCCCATATAGACTCCCTGATCACCCCCCTGTCATTGATTACCCCCCTGTCATTGATCACCCCCCTGTAAAGCTCCATTCAGACGTCCGCATGATTTTTACGGATCCACTGATAGATGGATCGGATCCGCAAAACGCATCCGGACGTCTGAATGAAGCCTTACAGGGGCATGATCAATGACTGTGGTGATCACCCCATATAGACTCCCTGATCACCCCCCTGTCATTGATTACCCCCCTGTCATTGATCACCCCCCTGTAAAGCTCCATTCAGATGTCCGCATGATTTTTACGGATCCACTGATAGATGGATCGGATCCGCAAAACGCATCCGGACGTCTGAATGAAGCCTTACAGGGGCATGATCAATGACTGTGGTGATCACCCCATATAGACTCCCTGATCACCCCCCTGTCATTGATTACCCCCCTGTCATTGATCACCCCCCTGTAAAGCTCCATTCAGACGTCCGCATGATTTTTACGGATCCACTGATAGATGGATCGGATCCGCAAAACGCATCCGGACGTCTGAATGAAGCCTTACACGGGCGTGATCAATGACTGTGGTTATCACCCCATATAGACTCCCTGATCACCCCCCTGTCATTGATCACCACCCCTGTCATTGATCACCCCCCCTGTCATTGATCACCCCCCCTGTCATTGATCACCCCCCCTGTCATTGATCACCCCCCCTGTCATTGATCACCCCCCTGTCATTGATCACCCCCCTGTAAGGCTCCATTCAGACATTTTTTTGGCCCAAGTTAGCGGAATTATTATTTTTTTTTCTTACAAAGTCTCATATTCCACTAACTTGTGACAAAAAATAAAATTTGACATGAACTCACCATACCCCTCACGGAATCCAAATGCGTAAAATTTTTTAGACATTTATATTCCAGACTTCTTCTCACGCTTTAGGGCCCCTAGAATGCCAGGGCAGTATAAATACCCCACATGTGACCCCATTTCGGAAAGAAGACACCCCCAGGTATTCAGTGAGGGGCATATTGAGTCCATGAAAGATTGAAATTTTTGTCCCAAGTTAGCGGAACGGGAGACTTTGTGAGAAAAAAATAAAAAATATCAATTTCCGCTAACTTGTGCCAAAAAAAAAAAATTTCTATGAACTCGCCATGCCCCTCATTGAATACCTTGGGGTGTCTTCTTTCCAAAATGGGGTCACATGTGGGGTATTTATACTGCCCTGGCATTCTAGGGGCCCCAAAGCGTGAGAAGAAGTCTGGTATCCAAATGTCTAAAAATGCCCTCCTAAAAGGAATTTGGGCCCCTTTGCGCATCTAGGCTGCAAAAAAGTGTCACACATCTGGTATCGCCGTACTCAGGAGAAGTTGGGGAATGTGTTTTGGGGTGTCATTTTACATATACCCATGCTGGGTGAGATAAATATCTTGGTCAAATGCCAACTTTGTATAAAAAAATGGGAAAAGTTGTCTTTTGCCAAGATATTTCTCTCACCCAGCATGGGTATATGTAAAAAGACACCCCAAAACACATTCCCCAACTTCTCCCGAGTACGGAGATACCAGATGTGTGACACTTTTTTGCAGCCTAGGTGGGCAAAGGGGCCCATATTCCAAAGAGCACCTTTCTGATTTCACTGGTCATTTACCTACTTACCACACATTAGGGCCCCTGGAAAATGCCAGGGCAGTATAACTACCCCACAAGTGACCCCATTTTGGAAAGAAGACACCCCAAGGTATTCCGTGAGGGGCATGGCGAGTTCCTAGAATTTTTTATTTTTTGTCACAAGTTAGTGGAAAATGATGATTTTTTTTTTTTTTTTTTTTTCATACAAAGTCTCATATTCCACTAACTTGTGACAAAAAATAAAAACTTCCATGAACTCACTATGCCCATCAGCGAATACCTTGGGGTCTATTCTTTCCAAAATGGGGTCACTTGTGGGGTAGGTATAATGCCCTGGTATTTTAGGGGCCCAAATGTGTGGTAAGGAGTTTGAAATCAAATTCTGTAAAAAATGACGAGTGAAATCCGAAAGGTGCTCTTTGGAATATGGGCCCCTTTGCCCACCTAGGCTGCAAAAAAGTGTCACACATCTGGTATCTCCGTACTCAGGAGAAGGTGGGGAATGTGTTTTGGGGTGTCATTTTACATATACCCATGCTGGGTGAGAGAAATATCTTGGTCAAATGCCAACTTTGTATAAAAAAATGGGAAAAGTTGTCTTTTGCCAAGATATTTCTCTCACCCAGCATGGGTATATGTAAAAAGACACCCCAAAACACATTCCCCAACTTCTCCCGAGTACGGAGATACCAGATGTGTGACACTTTTTTGCAGCCTAGGTGGGCAAAGGGGCCCATATTCCAAAGAGCACCTTTCGGATTTCACTGGTCATTTACCTACTTACCACACATTAGGGCCCCTGGAAAATGCCAGGGCAGTATAACTACCCCACAAGTGACCCCATTTTGGAAAGAAGACACCCCAAGGTATTCCGTGAGGGGCATGGCGAGTTCCTAGAATTTTTTATTTTTTGTCACAAGTTAGTGGAAAATGATGATTTTTTTTTTTTTTTTTTTTTTCATACAAAGTCTCATATTCCACTAACTTGTGACAAAAAATAAAAACTTCCATGAACTCACTATGCCCATCAGCGAATACCTTGGGGTCTCTTCTTTCCAAAATGGGGTCACTTGTGGGGTAGTTATACTGCCCTGGCATTCTAGGGGCCCAAATGTGTGGTAAGGAGTTTGAAATCAAATTCTGTAAAAAATGACGAGTGAAATCCGAAAGGTGCTCTTTGGAATATGGGCCCCTTTGCCCACCTAGGCTGCAAAAAAGTGTCACACATCTGGTATCTCCGTATTCAGGAGAAGTTGGGGAATGTGTTTTGGGGTGTCATTTTACATATACCCATGCTGGGTGAGAGAAATATCTTGGCAAAAGACAACTTTTCCCATTTTTTTATACAAAGTTGGCATTTGACCAAGATATTTATCTCACCCAGCATGGGTATATGTAAAATGACACCCCAAAACACATTCCCCAACTTCTACTGAATACGGAGATACCAGATGTGTGACACTTTTTTGCAGCCTAGGTGGGCAAAGGGGCCCACATTCCAAAGAGCACCTTTCGGATTTCACTGGTCAGTTTTTACAGAATTTGATTTCAAACTCCTTACCACACATTTGGGCCCCTAGAATGCCAGGGCAGTATAACTACCCCACAAGTGACCCCATTTTGGAAAGAAGAGACCCCAAGGTATTTCGTGATGGGCATAGTGAGTTCATGGAAGTTTTTATTTTTTGTCACAAGTTAGTGGAATATGAGACTTTGTAAGAAAAAAAAAATAAAAATAAAAAATCATCATTTTCCGCTAACTTGTGACAAAAAATAAAAAGTTCTATGAACTCACTATGCCCATCAGCGAATACCTTAGGGTGTGTACTTTCCGAAATGGGGTCATTTGTGGGGTGTTTGTACTGTCTGGGCATTGTAGAACCTCAGGAAACATGACAGGTGCTCAGAAAGTCAGAGCTGCTTCAAAAAGCGGAAATTCACATTTTTGTACCATAGTTTGTAAACGCTATAACTTTTACCCAAACCATTTTTTTTTTACCCAAACATTTTTTTTTTATCAAAGACATGTAGAACAATAAATTTAGAGCAAAATTTATATATGGATGTCATTTTTTTTGCAAAATTTTACAACTGAAAGTGAAAAATGTCATTTTTTTGCAAAAAAATCGTTAAATTTCGATTAATAACAAAAAAAGTAAAAATGTCAGCAGCAATGAAATACCACCAAATGAAAGCTCTATTAGTGAGAAGAAAAGGAGGTAAAATTCATTTGGGTGGTAAGTTGCATGACCGAGCAATAAATGGTGAAAGTAGTGTAGGTCAGAAGTGTAAAAAGTGGCCTGGTCTTTCAGGGTGTTTAAGCACTGGGGGCTGAGGTGGTTAATATTGGGGGCCACTACTGGGGTATTATTAATAATGGAGGCCACTAATGGGACATTTTTAATACTAGTGGGCACCAACTGGGGCATTCATGCGACGTCGCTACAGCTTAACTTGGCCGGTATTTTTCAGTACTCAAGTTAAATTGCCATGTTGGCACTTTGCGATAACTAAGTGGGTTTTAGGTTGCAGTTTAGGCACTCAGTCTCTAAAAGGTTCGCAATCACAGCCTTAATTCATCTTTTCATAAATTTTTTAGCCAAAACAAGCAGTTGATACAAAAAAGAAGTCTTTTCTTTATGTTTCCTCCGTCCAGGAGACTTAAGAATGCACAAAAAGCTGCACTAAACTTCCCCGTGTGAACTAAAATGGACGATGCTTGGAAAGTTAAAGGGGTTGTTTGCTTTTTACTTTCGATGACCTATCCTAAGGTTAGGTTATCAATATCAATCAGCTCATATGTGCGCTGCCTTCTCTGCTATGTTTACCTGCTCACCGTAGCAATTGCAGTGGTGAGCAGGTGTAATTACAAGTATGGCGTCCCCATTCACATCAATGGGATAGCTCTGTAGTATTCACTTAGACAGAGACGTCCAATAGAAGTGAACAGAGATGCCATATGGTACGACTGAAGTTAGGGACAGACAAAGACAATGAGCCTTAAAGCTAGATTCCAACCTGCTTTTACCTACTTGTGGTATAAGCCCTAGATAGCTTGACCGCAAATGGTCGACGGTCCGTATGCTAATTAAGTTTAGAGATGGAAAAAACACAAAAGACAAACATAATACCATAGTTGTACATAAATGGTTTAGAACTAGACAAGCTGTGCAGTACCAAACGAGGACAGAGAGTGAGTCAAAAAACAAGCTGGGGTCAGTGGAACGAGCAATCCAATAAGCACTGGAGCGCTGAATCACTGGATTAGAATCTGATAGGTCCATGACTCAGAAAAACTAGCACATAGGAATAGTGCAGCTAAACAATCAACCCACTGCTACTCTTCCCCCGGACACGCCCACTGCAGAGAGAAACGGAGCATTGCATCTTGTTGCTGAGGATGCTGTCATGTCACCAGGGGGTGTGGCTCTGCAGCGCATCTCTCCCGGCCATACTTGTAATTACACCTGCTCACTAGAGATGTCCCGAACTATTAACCGGCGAACATTGCTTGTTCGCGTTCGCCGCAGCGGGCGAACATATGCGATGTTCGGTACGCCCCCTATACGTCATCATTGAGCAAACTTTGACCCTGTACCTCACAGTCAGCAGACACATTCCAGCCAATCAGCATACCCTCCCTTCCAGACCCTCCCACCTCCTATCAAAAAGCAAGGACAGCATCCATCTTAGATTCATTCTGAAGATGCAGTGTTAGTGAGAGCAGGGACAGTGCTGCTGATTTAATAGGGAAATCATTAGCTAGGCCAGTGTTCTGTGTCCACTCCAGTCCTCAAAGACTCATCTGATCTGCTGTAAGGACAGCGTCTTGACAGCACCCCAAAAAGCCCTTTTTAGGGCTAGTACATCAGTGTGTTTTTTGTTTTCTTCTTCTCTGTAATATAATTGCAGTTGCCTGCCAGTGTGTGTCAGGCCCACAGAGTGTACAGTGCCCACTGCCATTGCCCACCACTCATATCTGGTGGCACAGTAGCTTGCAGTTAAAACAGTAAAAAAAAAATTCTCTGTAATATAATTGCAGTTGCCTGCCAGTGTGTGTCAGGCCCACAGAGTGTACTGTGCCCACTGCCAGTGCCCACCACTCATATCTGGTGGCACAGTAGCTTGCATTTAAAACAGTAAAACAATTTTTTCTCTGTAATATAATTGCAGTTGCCTGCCAGCGTGTGTCAGGCCCACAGAGTGTACTGTGCCCACTGCCAGTGCCCACCACTCATATCTGGTAGCACGGTAGCTTGCATTTAAAACAGTAAATCATTTTTTTTCTCTGTAATATAATTGCAGTTGCCTGCCAGCATGTGTGTCAGGCCCACAGAGTGTACTGTGCCCACTGCCCACCACTCATATCTGGTGGCACAGTACCTTGCACGCATAGTACCACTAATCTAAAAAAAAAATAACAGGCAGAGGCAGGCCACCCCGCAGGGGCCGTCGTGGTCATGGTGCTGTGATTTCCTTTGGCCCTAGAATAATGCCGTGTTCAGAGGCCATGTACCCTGAACTCGAAAAGTTCTGAGGACATAGTTGACTGGCTAACACAGGACACCCAATCTTCTACAGCTTCCGCTCGGAACCTTGACGCACCATCCTCCTCCAGCTCAGCTTTGGGCACCTCTCAAGTTACCACTCGCCCGCCTGCCGCAACCACGAACACTAGCACCACAGCCGCTTCACTTGATCTGTCAGAGGAGTTATTTACACATCAGTTGGAAGAAATGAGTGATGCGCAACCATTATTGCCAGAGGATGTAGATAACAGGGATATGTCTCAGTCAGGCAGCATTACACACATGGACGTATGGTGTGATGATGATGATGTTGTACCTGCTGCTGCTTCCTTTGCTGAGTTGTCAGATACAAGTTAAGCGGTTGATGATGACGATGTGTCCGTGGATGTCATGTGGCTGCCCGCTCGAAGAGAAGAAGAAGAGGGGGAAAGTTCAGATGGGGAAAGAGAGAGGAGGAGGAGACGAGTTGAAAGCAGGGGGAGGTCGTCGCAAGGAGCTAGTGGCACAGTCAGACAGCATATATCGGCACCCGGGGTCAGCCAGACAGCACGCCAATCAACGCATGCTGTTGCCACCACCAGAATGCCTTCATTGCAAAGCTCAGCAGTGTGGCATTTTTTTTTGTGTGTCTGCTTCTGATAACAGCGATGCCATTTGCAACCTGTGCCAAAAGAAACTGAGTCGTGGGAAGTCCAACACCCACCTCGGTACAACTGCTTTGCGAAGGCACATGATCTCACATCACAAATGCCTATGGGATCAACACATGATGAGTACAAGCAGCACACAAACTCAAAGCCACCATCCTCCTCCTGGTCCAGCATCTTCAGCCACGTCAACCACTGCTGTCCTCCTTGCCCCCTCTCAACCACCCGCCACTCCGCCTCTCACCTTCAGCAGTTCCTGCTCATCTGCCCACAGTCAGGTGTCTGTCAAGGAAATGTTTGAGCGTAAGAAACCAATGTCACAGAGTCACCCCCCTGCCCGGCGTCTGATAGCTGGCTTGTCAGAACTCTTAGCCCGCCAGCTTTTACCATACAAGCTGGTGGAGTCTGAGGCCTTCAAAAAATTTGTCGCTATTGGGACACCACAATGGAAGGTACCCGGACGAAATTTGTTTTCAAAAAAGGCAATCCCAAATCTCTACTCTGAAATTGAAAAGGAAGTCATGGCATCTCTGGCATACAGTGTTGGGGCAAGGGTCCATCTGACCACTGATACCTGGTCTGCAAAGCACAGTCAGGGCAGGCATATCACATACACTGCGCATTGGGTCAACCTGCTGACGGCTGCCAAGCATGGAATGCGTGGCTCTTCAGAAGAGTTGGTGACACCGCCACGACTTGCAGGCAGGCCTACTGCCACCTCCTCTACTCCTCCTACTCCATCATCTTCCCTAACCTTCTCGGCTGAGTCCTCTTCTGCTGCTGCGTCTTGCTCCACATCAACTGCACCCCCCAGCTCCTCAGGGGCTATTCCACATCCCGTATACGACAGTGTCACGCCATCTTGGGGTGGACTTGCCTGAAAGCAGAGAGTCACACCGGACCAGCACTCCTGTCCGCCCTGAACGCACAGGTGGATCAGTGGCTGACCCCGCACCAACTGGAGATCGGCAAAGTGGTGTGTGACAACGGAAGCAATTTGTTGGCGGCATTGAATTTGGGCAAGTTGACACATGTGCCGTGCATGGCACATGTGTTGAATCTGATCGTACAACGCTTTGTGCATAAGTACCCAGGCTTACAGGACGTCCTCAAGCAGGCCAGGAAGGTGTGTGGCCATTTCAGGCGTTCCTACACGGCCATGGCGCACTTTTCCGATATTCAGCAGCGAAACAACATGCCAGTGAGGCGCTTGATTTGCAACAGCCCGACACGTTGGAATTCAACACTCCTAATGTTCGACCGCCTGCTCCAACAAGAAAAAGCCGTCAACGAGTATTTGTATGTCCAGGGTGCTAGGACAGCCTCTGCGGAGCTGGGTATTTTTTTGCCATGTTACTGGACGCTCATGCGCAATGCCTGTAGGCTCATGCGTCCTTTTGAGGAGGTGACAAACCTAGTCAGTCGCACCGAAGGCACCATCAGCGACATCATGCCATTTGTTTTCTTCCTGGAGCGTGCCCTGCGAAGAGTGCTGGATCAGGCCGTAGAGGAGCGTGAAGAGGAAGAGTTGTGGTCACCATCACCACCAGAAACAGCCTTATCAGCATCGCTTGCTGGACCTGCGGCAACGCTGGAAGAGGAGTCTGAGGAAGAGGAGTCAGAGGAGGAATGTGGCTTTGAGGAGGAGGAAGACCAACCACAGCAGGCATCCCAGGGTGCTCGTTGTCACCTATCTGGTACCCGTTGTGTTGTACGTGGCTGGGGGGAAGAACAAACCTTCAATGAGATCAGTGAGGACGAGGAACGGGACATGACGAGTAGCTTGGCATCCAACCTTGTGCAAATGGGGTCTTTCATGCTGTCATGCCTGTTGAGGGACCCTCGTATAAAAAGGCTGAAGGAGAACGACCTTATACGCTACTAGACCCCCGGTATAAGCAGAAAGTGGCTGAAATGTTACCGAATTACCAGAAGTCAAAAAGGATGCAGCAGTTCCAAAACAAGTTAAAAAGTATGCTTTACACAGCGTATAAGGGTGATGTCACAGCACAACAGGAATCTAACAGGGGAAAAGGTGAAAGTAATCCTCCTCCTACCACGACCACGCCGGCAAGGACAGGACGCTTTACAGACGTGTTGTTGATGGAGGACATGCAGAGCTTTTTAAGTCCTACGCATCGCCACAGGCCTTCGGGGTTCACCCTCAGAGAACGACTCGACCGAAAGTTAGCAGACTACCTCACCTTAACTGCAGATATCGACACTCTGAGGAGCGATGAACCCCTTGACTACTGGGTGTGCAGGCTTGACCTGTGGCCTGAGCTATCCCAATTTGCGATCCCTGTTACGTCCCATATCAGGGATTGCATTTTGTGAAAAAAAATATAGGCCGGGTACCTTCGACTACATTCACAGTGACAGACCAAACTCTGATACACCAAACTGAATTGATTTTAGGAACCGGGAGATGGAAAAAGCAGCTTGGTCGGTCCTCTTACTCCCAAGTAGGGGCACTGCGCGTGCCCAGTGCAATGTGCTGTGACACCCTATATGAGTGGTGTCTTAACTAGTACTATTCCTATCAGTTTAATCCCTGTTACGTCCCCCATCCGGGGATGTGTGTCGAATTGGTTAACCATTGTCGAATTAACGAATCATTACGACATCCTGAAACATTCTGAGCTCTGTACTTGCTTTGTATTGGAATTGATGGGGGTTTTTTAAATTGTCTGCATTATTTCTAATAAACTATTAAGAGACTTTATTATGTTTTTTTTATTTTATGTATTAAAAACCCATACAACTTTTAAAAAAAAATGAAAAAAAAAGAAAATTTTATGTTTTTTCTATGAAAAATTATCCAGCCGATCGCTTTTGGTCTGATCATAATGAAGCACCGGCCTTATCATCTGGGGTGTGGCAACATTGCCAACACACTCATAGAGGTGATGATCGCTTCATTTTGATACGCAAGCCCCTTCACCACGACAAGGTAACGATCACGAAGGGGAATTGACACATGTACTGTATGTGCCTTTTTTTTGTTTTGTTTTTGCAGCCACAGTGCAGCACCAGAAAAATTGATGTTTTCCAGGCAGAAAGGTGACTAAAACATTGCGGCTTGAACCCTAGTTGGTGGCGGAGAATTCACGAAAGTCATCCGGTATGCAGACATTAAACACAGCAGCGTGGGAACCATTTTGAGGCCAAGGCATGTCATCAGGCCTTTTGTTAGTCAAACGTATCCCCCACTGTCAGTCCCTTCGGGATCCATGCCTCATTCATCTTAATGAAGGTGAGGTAATCAAATCTTTTTTGACCGAGGTGACTTCTCTTGTCAGTGACAATGCCTCCTGCTGCACTGAAGGTCCTTTCTGACAGTCAACTTGAAGCGGGGCAGGCCAGAAGATCTATCGCAAACTGGGATAGCTCAGGCCACAGGTCAAGCCTGCACACCCTGGTCAAGCCTGGTTGTCAGAGTGTCGATATCTGCAGTTAAGGCGAGGTAGTCTGCTACCTGTCGGTCGAGTAGTTCTCTAAGGCTGGATCCCAAAGGGCTGTGGCGATATGTAGGACTGAAAAAGCTCTGCATGTCCTCCATCAACAACTCGTCTGTAAAGCGTCCTGTCCTTGCCAGGTGGTCGTGGGAGGAGGAGGATTACTTTCACCTCTTCCCCTGTTAGATTCCCGTTGTGCTGTGACATCCCCCTTATAAGATGTGTAAAGCATATTTTTAGTTTGGTTTTGAACTGCTGCATCCTTTACGACTTTCGGTAATGTGGTAACATTTCAGCCACTTTCTGCTTATACCGGGGGTCTAGTAGCGTGGCCACCCAGTACAGGTCGTTCTCCTTCATCCTTTTTATATGAGGGTCCCTCAACAGACATGACAGCATGAAAGACCCCATTTGCACAAGGTTGGATGCCGAGCTACTCATTTCCCGTTCCTCGTCCTCACTGATGTCATTGACGGTCTGTTCTTCCCCCCAGCCACGTACAACACCACGGGTCCCAGATAGGTGACAACAACGAGCACCCTGGGATTCCTGCTGTGGTTGGTCTTCCTCCTCCTCAAAGCCACATGACTCCTCTTCCTCATACTCCTCTTCCAGCATTGCCGCAGGTCCGGCAAGCGATGATGACAAGGCTGTTTCTGTTGGTGATGGTGACCACAACTCTTCCTCTTCCTCTTCACGCTCATCTACAGCCTGATCCAGCACTCTTCGCAGGGCATGCTCCAGGAAGAAAACAAATGGGATGAGGTCGCTGATGGTGCCTTCGGTGCGACTGACTAGGTTTGTCACCTCCTCAAAAGGACGCATGAGCGTCCAGTAACGTGGCAAAAAAAATTCACAGCTACGCAGAGGCTGTCCTAGCACCCCGGTCATACAAATACTCGTTGACGGCTCTTTCTTGTTGGAGCAGGCGGTCGAACATTAGGAGTGTTGAATTCCAACGTGTCGGGCTGTCGCAAATCAAGCGCCTCACTGGCATGTTGTTTCGCCGCTGGATATCTGAAAAGTGCGCCATGGCCACACACCTTCCTGGCCTGCTTGAGGACGTCTTGTAAGCCTGGGTACTTAGACACAAAGCGTTGTACGATGAGATTCAACACATGTGCCATGAACGGCACATGTGACAACTTGCCCAAATTCAATGCCGCCAACAAATTGCTTTCATTGTCACACACCACTTTGCCGATCTCCAGTTGGTGCGGAGTCAGCCACTGATCCACCTGTGCATTCAGGGTGGACAGGAGTGCTGGTCCGGTGTGGCTCTCTGCTTTCAGGCAAGTCAACCCCAAGACAGCGTGACACTGTCGTATCCGGGATGTGGAATAGCCCCTGTGGAGCTGGGGGGATTCAGTTGATGTGCAGCCAGACGCCGCAGCAGAAGAGGACTCAGCCGAGGAGGTTATCAAAGAGGATGGAGTAGGAGGAGTAGAGGAGGTGGCAGTAGGCCTGCCTGCAAGTCGTGGCGGTGTCACCAACTACGCTGCAGAGCCACGCATTCCATGCTTGTCAGCCGTCAGCAGGTTGACCCAATGCGCAGTGTAGGTGATATACCTGCCCTGACCGTGCTTTGCAGACCAGGTATCAGTGGTCAGATGGACCCTTGCCCCAACACTGTATGCCAGAGATGCCATGACTTCCTTTTCAATTTCATAGTAGAGGTTTGGGATTGCCTTTTTTGAAAACAAATTTCGTCCGGGTACCTTCCATTGTGGTGTCCCAATAGCGACAATTTTTTGGAAGGCCTCAGACTCCACCAGCTTGTATGGTAAAAGCTGGCGGGCTAAGAGTTCCGTCAAGCCAGCTGTCAGATGCCGGGCAAGGGGGTGACTTTGTGACATTGGCTTCTTACGCTCAAACATGTCCTTGACAGACACCTGACTGTGGGCAGATGAGCAGGAACTGCTCAAGGCGAGAGACGGAGTTGCGCATGGTTGAGAAGGGGCAAGGAGGACAGCAGTGGTTGACGTGGCTGAAGATGCTGGACCAGGAGGAGGATGGTGGCTTTGAGTTTGTGTGCTGCTTGTACTCATGTGTTGATCCCATAGGCGTTTGTGATGTGAGATCATGTGCCTTCGCAAAGCAGTTGTACCGAGGTGGGTGTTGGACTTCCCACGACTCAGTTTCTTTTGGCACAGGTTGCAAATGGCATTGCTGTTATCAGAGGCAGACACACAAAAAAAATGCCACACTGCTGAGCTTTGCAATGAAGGCATTCTGGTGGTGGCAACAGCATGCGTTGATTGGCGTGCTGTCTGCCTGACCCCGGGTGCCGATACATGCTGTCTGACTGTGCCACTAGCTCCTTGCGACGACCTCCCCCTGCTTCCAACTCGTCTCCTCCTTCTCTCTGTCTCCCCTTATGAACTTTCCCCCTCTTCTTCTTCTCTTCGAGCAGGCACCCACGTGGCATCCACGGACACATCGTCATCATCAACCACTTCACTTGTATCTGACACCTCAGCAAAGGAAGCAGCAGCGGGTACAACATCATCATCATCATCATCATCATCATCATCATCACACTGTACGTCCATGTGTGTAATCCTGCCTGACTGAGACATATCCCTGTTATCTACATCCTCTGGCAATAATGGTTGCGCATCACTAATTTCATCCAACTGATGTGTAAATAACTCCTCTGACGGATTAAGTGAAGCAGCTGTGGTGGTAGTGGTGGTGGTGGCGGAGGGCGGGAGAGTGGTAACTTGAGAGCAGGTGACAGAATTTGAGCTGGAGGAGGATGGTGCGTCAAAGTTCTTAGCGGAAGCTGTTGAAGATTGGGTGTCCTGTGTAAGCCAGTCAACTATTTTCTCCGAATTTTTCGGGTTCAGGGTACGTGGCCTCTGAACACTGGGCATTATTCCAGGGCCAGTGGAAATCACAGCACCACGACGGCCCCTGCGGGGTGGCCTGCCTCTGCCTGTCATTTTTTTTTAGATAAGTGGTACTATGCGTGCAAGGTACTGTGCCACCCTATATAAGTGGTGGGCAGTGGACACAGTACAGTCTGTGAGCCTGCAGCCTCTCGCTGTCTGGCAACTGCGATTATATCACAGAGAACAAATAAATTGCCTTTTTTTTTATCTGCCAGGTATTGTGAGTGTGACACCCTGTAACGGTATGAGTGGTGGCCTGGCCAGTGGACATAGTACAGTCTGTGAGCCTGCAGCCTCTCGCTGTCTGGAAACTGCGATTATATCACAGAGAACAAATAAATTGGCTTTTTTTTATCTGCCAGGTATTGTGAGTGTGACACCCTGTAACGGTATGAGTGGTGGCCTGGCCAGTGGACACAGTACAGTCTGTGAGCCTGCAGCCTCTCACTGTCTGGCAACTGTGATTATATAAAATAAATAAATAATAAATTGCCTTTTTTTTATCTGCAAGGTACTGTCTGTGACACCCTGTATGAATGGTGTGCACACAGTACAGTCTGGAGAGCACCCGACAGGGTATGGAGGGTGATGAGGGACTGTTGGTCCCCCCTCTCCCCTCCCTTAGTTTCCCTGGGTAGGGGTGATAGAATAGGCCCCGGGTTATAGTAGTGAAAGGAAGGTAGGGGGTTAAAAGAATGTAGGTGGGGAGGGTATGGAGGAGGAGACGATGGTAGGAGGAGTAAGGAAAGATTATATAGAGGAGGACAGTGGTTCCCACTTCCTCTTGTCAGGGTGAGCCGAGTTGGTAAGTCTTACCTCCGGTTTGACCCTTCAGGATGTCCGCGGGTGATGAGGCGCTGCGCGCTTCTCTCTTGGCGCGTTTTCAGGCGGAGGGGGAAGGATGGCTGCGCTCCTTTCTGAGCAGCTTTGATCCTTCCTCTGCCTCCGCTCCTCCTGCCTCTGCTCCATTGGTTCCTCCGGAGACGCCGCTGGGTGAGTGTCACTCTGGGAGGGAACGGGGGCTCCGGCGCTCGGCACGGAGTCGCCGCCCCCCTGCTAAATTGCGGCAAGCGTTTTCTGGCCGTTCCGAAGCGGCCTCTTCACGTGGGGGCCGTAGTCTAGGCCGGGGATCTGAGCCGGAAGTGGGCCGCAATCTGGCTCCTCCCCTTCCGCCTCCGTCATCGCTGGGTATAGGATTAACGGCGTGGCAGGCGAGCAATTTGGCGGTCATGGGGTCTAATTATTCTGGTGCCGTGTCGGCGGATGAGCGCCCCATTACCCCTCCGCCATCGCAAGCGCCCCCCCCTTCCCCCCCCTTTATCTGCACCAATTATATCTCTAGCCCCCTCTTTCATTGGTGGTGCTGCTGGTAGTCCGGCCCCTCCTAATTGGGGGGCTTCTTTGGCAGTTGGGGCCGCAGTTTTGAGCACTAGTACTCCCTCCCCCCTCTTACAGTCTCATTCCACTCCTCCTACAGCGGTTTCCACGGTTGGCCTGAGCAGAGGCAGGGAGAGATCTTTGTCCCCCACTCCCTCCAGAGAGCATAGGCGTCGGGGGAGGCGCAGCCGCAGACGGCGGCGTTCAAGTCGGCGATCCAGGTCATCCCGGTACAGTAGGCGGTCCAGATCTTCCAGGTGGCGTTCCCCGTCGTCTTCAGAGGGATCCTCTGCTACCTCGGAGGAGTCTGATCGTACACCGCGGTCCGGGCACAGACGACTGGCGATTGGTGAGAGTTCCAGGGCCCCTAGCCTGGTTTCGGTGGCAGCACACAGGGAAGCGGTGCCTGTACCCGCAGTAGCTCCGCTGGCGGTTCCGGCTTCTGGTGAGTGTCAATATGCGGGGGCATGGGGAGGGGGAGGTGTTAATGCGGGTGTAGAGTCATTATTAAAATCTCTGTTAGATAGATTGCCTGTTCCCTCTGCCCCTTCTACGGTTCCGGTAACGGTGGCGGAGACGCCGATGATAGCTTCGGTTCAGGTGGCAAAGCCCTCAGTGGTTTTGGCGGGGATATATAAAGATTCATGTTTTTGTGGGGTTAGCCCTTTGGGGGCTCATTTGGAGGAATCGGTAAGGGAGAAGATATGGTCCCACCAATATGTAGACATATGGTCCCTGGTGTCTGTGGACCAACATGGAGTGGATAAGGAGAAACGTTTTGTGGACAAGCCTTATGATAAACGGTTAAAAGTTGCTAGAACGATGAATAATTGGTTGCAGGCGTTTGCGGTTTTGGGATGTGTGATGGGTCAGAGGCACCCGGAGCGGTGCGCTGAACTGTTTTTTTATATGGACACGATTTATAGTGCATATAAGTCGCATGGGGGTAGTGCGTGGTGGAAATATGACGAGGAATTTCGGAGGCGTCTTGCTTTGCAGCCAGATATGGGTTGGGGTGTGAAAGCCACGGATGTCTGGCTACGTTTGATGACGGCGTCTCGGCCGCCTTCCTTTCCAGGGGCGGCCACTGGAGTCGGGGCCGCAGTCGCCCAGGCGCCAGTGGCCGTTAGACGCCCAGGGGCTTGTTGGTTGTACAACGAGGGGCACTGTAAATACGCAGGGTTGTGTAGGTACAAGCATGAATGTTCAGCATGCGGGGGCCCCCATCCCGCGGGTAGGTGCCTTAGGTCTCAAGGGAGAGGTGTTAAACCCCATACCCCCCTTGAGCAGAAGGACTCCAGTCAGCGTGGTAAGGATGGCCCCTTGGTTAGACCGGTACCCCAATAAGGGGGCGGCAGACATTTTGCGGAAAGGTTTTTCGGAAGGTTTTTTCATACCGTTTATTCTCAATAGGTCCCCGTTGTTTTCAGAAAATCTCAAATCTGCCAGGGAGTATCCGGAGGTTCTCAGGGATAAGCTGCAGAAGGAAATAGCGGCGGGTAGGATTATGGGTCCCTTTGTTCAGCCCCCTTTTTCTAACTTGCGAGTTTCACCGTGGGGGGTTGTACCTAAGAAGGAACCAGGAAAATTTCGATTAATACATCATTTGTCTCATCCGAAGGGCGCATCAGTGAACGATGCGATACTTCAGGAGGAGTCATCGGTATCGTATGTATCGTTTGATCGGGCGGTGGCGCTAGTAAGGGAAGCCGGAAAAGGGGCTCTGTTGGCAAAATCGGATGTGGAATCAGCGTTTAGGCTCCTGCCTATTCATCCGGATTGTTTCCATTTGCTTGGGGGTTGTTTTGAGGGTTTCTTCTATTACGATACCTGTTTGCCTATGGGCTGTTCCATTTCGTGCCACTATTTCGAGTTGTTTAGTTCATTTTTGGAGTGGGTGGTGCGTTTTGAGTCCGGTTGTTCGTCAGTGATTCACTACCTCGATGACTTCTTGTTTGTAGCGCCGGGGGGTATGGGAGTCTGTCAGGCTTTGTTATCTGCCTTTTTGTCATTGATGGAGTATTTTGGGGTTCCCATATCGGCTGAGAAGACGGAGGGTCCGGTGACGCGGTTGTCTTTCTTAGGTATTGAGATAGATTCAGTGGCGATGGTTTTTCGTTTACCGCAGGACAAGTTAGTTGGGTTGAAGGCTTTGATTGAGGGGTTTCTGGTGGTAAGGAAGGTGACTCTTAAGCAGCTGCAGTCGCTTTTGGGTTTGTTGTGTTTTGCTTGCCGGGTTATGCCTATGGGGCGTGTTTTTTCACGGCGGTTATCCTTGGCGACACGGGGAGTGGTTTCCCCTCGGCATCGCATTCGTCTGACAAAGTCGCTCAAGGCGGATTTGAAAGTGTGGCGTGAATTTTTAGGTTCGTACAATGGCCATACATGTTATATTTCGCAGGAAATATCTAGTTGCGAGCTTGAGCTGTGGTCGGATGCAGCAGGCTCCTGTGGATTTGGTACGGTTTTGGGTAAGGAATGGTGCGCGTCTCCGTGGCCGGATGAGTGGAGAGATTTGGGGTTGGTAAGTAACCTAACATTGCTGGAGTTGTTCCCTATTGTAGTTGCAGTTGAGATTTGGGGTGACAGACTAGAGAATCGTCATGTGTGTTTTTGGTCGGATAATTTGGGTACGGTTCAATGTATCAACAGGTTGTCTTCTTCGTCATTGCCGGTCCTAGCATTGCTTCGGCATTTGGTGCTAAGGTGTTTGGAGCGTAATATTTATTTCAGGGCACGTCATGTTCCGGGTGTGGATAACAGGATCGCTGATGCTCTTTCTCGATTCCGTTGGCAGGTTTTTCGGGACCTTCTTCCGGAGGCGGACATGGATGGACGGGCGTTCCCGGATTTCCTATGGCATCTAGTGCTCAACAATTGATGCCGTTGGTTAGCTCTTCGGTGACTCCGGCTACCTGGCAGGCGCATGGTAAGGCCTGGGCTGAGTGGGTGACAGTTAAAGGTAATAGGGAGGTGTCGGCAGGGGATGGAGTGTGTTTGGAGGTTACGATGGAGTGGTTGTTACGGTTGCGGGGTCAAGGGGTTTCTGCTCCAGTGGCGCGGCGTAAATTGGCCGGGGTGGGTTTTTATTTTGAGCTGCAAGGATGGCAGGATGTAACAAAGAATTTTTTGATCAGGCAAGCGTTGAAAGGGTGGCAGAAGGAATATGTAGTGCGGGAGAGTAGGCGGCCAATTTCGTTTAGCTTGCTGGGAAGATTGGTAGAGGTGTGTCGAGTCGTGTGTTCTTCAGGGTTTGAGAGGGCGTTAGTGGCGGCGTGTTTTAGTGTGGCCTTTTTTGCGGCTTTACGGGTTGGGGAACTGGTGGCGCCTTCCAGCTCTAGGCAAGGAGGTTTGTTATTGTCGGATGTGATTATGAATAATAATGCGCTGCGGATACGGGTTCGTTGTTCTAAAACTGATCAGTTCGGGAAAGGGGTATGGTTACCTATCCATTCAGTGACTAGCGGTGCGTGCCCTATTAGATTGGTGTCTGAGTACATGGCGGTAAGGGTGAGTGGGAGAAATTTTTTCGTTCATGCAGACGAGTTACCCTTGACGAAATTTCAGTTCGCTTCAGTTTTGCGTAGGTGCTTGAAGCAGTTGGGGTTGGATCCGGGGGAGTTCGGTACTCACTCCTTTAGAATAGGTGCGGCGACGGAAGCGGCTAGGGCTGGGTTGCCAGAATCGGAAGTGATGCGGATTGGGCGGTGGAGGTCAGCCTGCTTTGCGAGATATGTAAGGCCAGATTTGTTGGTGAGTAAAAAAAAAAAAAAAAAAGGAAAAAAGATATATATATATATATATATATATATATATATATATATTTATATAAGGAGTTGTGTTACAGTTACAAGTGTTAACGTATTGGTGTTTTACTAATTCTTTTTCTCCGCAGGAGTCGGTCGTCCAGTGATTTGGTTGGTTGGGCATTCCTACATATTCTGTGCAGCGCAGAGGGCGGAATGCAGGCCTGGAGGTCGCAGCCTGGGATTCAGGGAAGTAGATGTGCAATGGAGAGGTCTTCGGGGGCTGAGATGGGCGCAAGTATTACCAGAAGTGGTTGAAATTGGGCGTAGATCGGTGGGGCCGGTTATACTGGTCCTACATGCGGGTGGAAATGACCTGTGTTCTCAGAGGATGTTGGAGCTAATGGCGTTGATGAGGTCTGATTTGGAGCGCTTCCCGGCGTTCTTCCCGGAGTTAGTCATCGTATGGTCAGAAGTGGTGCCAAGAATAGTTTGGCACGGCGCCAGGGACGGGGAGGCTATGGAGAAATGCAGGAGAACGTTGAATGCCCGAATGTCCCGATTTGTGCGTTCAAAGGGGGGAATAGTGGTTCGGCACTGGCAGTTAGAGGGCGATAATAGACCTCTGATGAGGCTAGATGGAGTACATCTCACAGATATAGGTCTGGATATCTTTTTGTCGGGTTTACAGGATGGCATCGAACAAGCTTTTAGTTTGCTGGGTGGTGGTCGGAATCCCGTGTGAGACACGGTCCTCCTCCGTGGCGGAAGTTGGAAATGAAAGATCCTGGTAAACAGTTATTGGCGAACGTACGCCCTGGGGACCCAGGGTGGTATACCGCATCGGAGAGATGGTTCGTGGAGGAGGTGGGGTTTTGATACCTTTTTTGTAATAAGGAAACAATTTGCTGTGGCCGATCATCACCCAGTAAAAGATTGGTTTATCAAACTAAGTTGTCTGAGTTTTATTTGGTCAAAGTTAAAAGGGGCCGGTGGCTTCCTTTTCCCAGTTTCCCTTGCCCCGTCCTCATGTTAGTACCAGCAGTCTGGAGAGCACCCGACAGGGTATGGAGGGTGATGAGGGACTGTTGGTCCCCCCTCTCCCCTCCCTTAGTTTCCCTGGGTAGGGGTGATAGAATAGGCCCCGGGTTATGGTAGTGAAAGGAAGGTAGGGGGTTAAAAGAATGTAGGTGGGGAGGGTATGGAGGAGGAGACGATGGTAGGAGGAGTAAGGAAAGATTATATAGAGGAGGACAGTGGTTCCCACTTCCTCTTGTCAGGGTGAGCCGAGTTGCCCTCCCTCCCGCCCTTAGGTTTCAGATCTCAGTTTATATGATGTTTTTAAAAAAAAAAAAAAAAAAAAGAGGGAAATGGTAATGAGTATTGATGGTGGTTTATGGTCGAAAGACCAGTTTGTTCATTATGTCTCTCTTTGAGTTTTGTTGAAGGAGGAAGAGAAGTCACAGCTGGCGGAAGTTGGAAATGAAAGATCCTGGTAAACAGTTATTGGCGAACGTACGCCCTGGGGACCCAGGGTGGTATACCGCATCGGAGAGATGGTTCGTGGAGGAGGTGGGGTTTTGATACCTTTTTTGTAATAAGGAAACAATTTGCTGTGGCCGATCATCACCCAGTAAAAGATTGGTTTATAAAACTAAGTGGGTGGGTGAGATAAATATCTTGGTCAAATGCCAACTTTGTATAAAAAAATGGGAAAAGTTGTCTTTTGCCAAGATATTTATCTCACCCAGCATGGGTATATGTAAAAAGACACCCCAAAACACATTCCCCAACTTCTACTGAATACGGAGATACCAGATGTGTCACACTTTTTTGCAGCCTAGGTGGGCAAAGGGGCCCATATTCCAAAGAGCACCTTTCGGATTTCACTCGTCATTTTTTACAGAATTTGATTTCAAACTCCTTACCACACATTTGGGCCCCTAGAATGCCAGGGCAGTATAACTACCCCACAAGTGACCCCATTTTGGAAAGAAGAGACCCCAAGGTATTCGCTGATGGGCATGGCGAGTTCATGGAAGTTTTTATTTTTTGTCACAAGTTAGTGGAATATGAGACTTTGTATGAAAAAAATAAATTAAAAAAAATCATCATTTTCCACTAACTTGTGACATAAAATAAAAAATTCTAGGAACTCGCCATGCCCCTCACGGAATACCTTGGGGTGTCTTCTTTCCAAAATAGGGTCACTTGTGGGGTAGTTATACTGCCCTGGCATTTTCCAGGGGCCCTAATGTGTGGCAAGTAGGTAAATGACCTGTGAAATCCGAAAGGTGCTCTTTGGAATGTGGGCCCCTTTGCCCACCTAGGCTGCAAAAAAGTGTCACACATCTGGTATCGCCGTACTCGGGAGAAGTTGGGGAATGTGTTTTGTGGTGTCATTTTACATATACCCATGCTGGGTGAGAGAAATATCTTGGCAAAAGACAACTTTTCCCATTTTTTTTATACAAAGTTGGCATTTGACCAAGATATTTATCTCACCCAGCATGGGTATATGTAAAATGACACCCCAAAACACATTCACCAACTTCTACTGAATACGGAGATACCACATGTGTGACACTTTTTTGCAGCCTAGGTGGGCAAAGGGGCCCAAATTCCTTTTAGGAGGGCATTTTTAGACATTTGGATACCAGACTTCTTCTCACGCTTTGGGGCCCCTAAAATGCCAGGGCAGTATAAATACCCCACATGTGACCCCATTTTGGAAAGAAGACACCCCAAGGTATTCAATGAGGGGCATGGCGAGTTCATATGAAAAAAAATTTTTGGCACAAGTTAGCGGAAATTGATTTTTAAAATTTTTTTCTCACAAAGTCTCCCTTTCTGCTAACTTGGGACAAAAATTTCAATCTTTCATGGACTCAATATGCCCCTCAGCGAATACCTTGGGGTGTCTTCTTTCCAAAATGGTGTTATTTGTGGGGTGTTTGTACTGCCCTGGCATTTGAGGGTCTCCGCAATCATTACATGTATGCCCAGCATTAGGAGTTTCTGCTATTCTCCTTATATTGAGCATACAGGTAATGAGATTTTTTTTTTCCGTTCAGCCGCTGGGCTGAAAGAAAAAAATGAACGGCACAGATTTCTTCATTCGCATCGATCAATGTGGATGAAAAAATCTCTGCCAAAAAAAGAAAAAGGAGGGGAAAGGCGTCTGCCAGGACATAGGAGCTCCGCCCAACATCCATACCCACTTCAGCTCGTATGCCCTGGCAAACCAGATTTCTCCATTCACATCAATCGATGTGGATGAATAAATCATTGCCGGGATTTTTTTTTTTATATATACAAAGTGTTTGCCAAAGTATATGAACACCGCCACCTCCTCAGCTCATATGCCTCGGCAAACGTATATTTTACTGCAGAGGAGAATTCTCGTCTTGCAGCGCCGCATACACCGACTTGCGTGTAATCTGACAGCAGCGCAATGCTTCTGTCCGAATGCACATCAGTGCTGCAGCTAGTCGATCGCTTGGTCCACCTGAAAGGTAAAAAAAACAAAACAAAAAAGAAAAAACCAGGCCGCAACGCAATAAATTTATTAACTGTTGAACAGAACATAGAAACTTTTTTTAAACTTTTTTAACTGAACGTTTAACTTTTTTACTTACCGGTATTTTTTTTTTTGTTTAGTTTTTTTTACCTTTATAGAACAAACCTCTCCTTCCCCATGGGACAATGTGCAAAGCGCAAATCGCCCAAAGATGTAGCGAAGTACGTTATGCACTTTATCCCAGGTGAAAGGAGAGGTTTGCAGCAGCTGTGAGTGAATGGGCCCTAATAGCCCTTTGTGCCTGTCCTGGTGAGATGTGATCCCTATGCTAGGTGTACCTGTGTGTGGTACTTCCGGAAACACTCTCCATAGCATAGGGCAGGGTGGTCAGCACAGTCAGGACAGAAATAGCGGGTGTCACGCCTTATTCCACTCCTGCTACAGACACCACATCTTTTTCGGGGTGACGGTTGGGTTGAGGTACCAGGAACGACACTGGGGAAATGTCGCTCGTGTAGACGGCTAACTACACTGGTGGATGGGGCCACGGAACCTCCTGGGTAAAGGAGGTTCTCGATGATCTCTTCCTGGAATTTGAGGAAGGATCCTGTTCTCCCAGCCTTACTGTAGAGAACAAAACTATTGTACAGCGCCAATTGAATCAAATATACAGACACCTTCTTATACCAGCGTCTGGTTCTGCGGGAAACTAAATACGGAGACAACATCTGGTCATTGAAGTCCACCCCTCCCATGAGCGCATTATAGTCGTGGACACAGAGGGGCTTTTCAATGACACGGGTTGCTCGCTCAATTTGGATTGTCGTGTCTGCGTGAATGGAGGAGAGCATGTAAACGTCACGCTTGTCTCTCCATTTCACCGCGAGCAGTTCTTCGTTACACAAGGCAGCCCTCTGCCCCCTTGCAAGACGGGTGGTTACAAGCCGTTGGGGGAAGCCCACGCGACTAGTTCGCGCGGTGCCACAGGCGCAAATCCGTTCTAGAAACAAATGCCTAAAGAGGGCCACACTTGTGTAGAAATTGTCCACATAAAGATGGTACCCCTTGCCGAATAAGGGTGACACCAAGTCCCAGACTGTCTTCCCACTGCTCCCCAGGTAGTCAGGGCAACCGACCGGCTCCAGGGTCTGATCTTTTCCCTCATAGATCCGAAATTTGTGGGTATAGCCTGTGGCCCTTTCACAGAGCTTATACAATTTGACCCCATACCGGGCACGCTTGCTTGGGATGTATTGTTTGAAGCCAAGGCGCCCGGTAAAATGTATTAGGGACTCGTCTACGCAGATGTTTTGCTCAGGGGTATACAAATCTGCAAATTTCAGGTTGAAATGGTCTATGAGGGGCCGAATTTTGTGGAGCCGGTCAAAAGCAGGGTGGCCTCTGGGACGGGAGGTGGTGTTGTCGCTAAAATGCAGAAAACGGAGGATGGTCTCAAATCGTGTCCTGGACATAGCAGCAGAGAACATGGGCATGTGATGAATTGGGTGCGTTGACCAATATGACCGCAATTCATGCTTTTTTGTCAGGCCCATGTTGAGGAGAAGGCCCAGAATAATTTTAAGTTCGGAAACTTGGACTGGTTTCCACCAGAAAGGCTGGGCATAATAGCTTCCCGGGTTTGCGGTTATAAATTGTGTGGCATACTGGTTGGTCTCTGCCACGACTAAGTCCAAGAGCTCCGCAGTCAAGAACAGCTCAAAAAACCAGGGCCGAACCGATTTGAGCCGTCTCAACCCGAACTCCAGACTGGGCGGTGAAAGGGGGAACTACTGGTGCGGCTGAAGTTGGTGACTGCCAATCAGGATTTGCCAGCACCTCAGGGACTCTAGGGGCTCTACGGGCCTGTCTGTGCGGTGGCTGCGACGGGGTAACTATTGCACGTGCCACCGTACCAGATTCAACTGCCCTTCTGGTGCTCGCTACTTCACCAGGTTGTACGGCAGTGCTGGTACTAGGTCCAGGAAGGGCTGCGCTGCTGGTGTATGCCTCACCACGTGATCCGGCAGCGACAGCCCCACTCTGCTGCTCTTGAAGCGGATCCTGCGTAACCTGTGGTCTAGCGACATGGGGCCGGGTACGCCTGGTGCTGCCAGGGACCTCAACCTCCTCGTCCGAACTTTGGGTCAGAGAGCCACTGCTTTCTACAGGTTCATATTCTGACCCGCTAGATTCGTCAGATGAGGGTTCCCACTCCTCATCCGACTGGGTCAGAATCCTGTAGGCCTCTTCAGAAGAATACCCCCTGTTTGACATTTTGGACTACTAAATTTAGGGGTATTCCCTGAGACTACCCAAGAAAAAAAGCAAGCCTGTCTTACAAAGGGGAGGCTAGCGAAGTACCGGAGGCTGCTGCGGTTGATAAAAAATATCAAAACTGATTTTTTTATCGCCGCAGTGCGTGTAAAATGAATGTGCAGTGATCAAAAAATATATATTTTTTGTCACTGCGGTGGGGCGGGCGTGGGTGAACGCACGTGTGGGCGACCGATCAGGCCTGATCGGGCAAACACTGCGTTTTGGGTGGAGGGCGAGCTAAGGTGACACTAATACTATTATAGATCTGACCGTGATCAGTTTTGATCACTTACAGATACTATAAAAGTACAAATGCTGATTAGCGATACGCTAAACAGCGAATAAAAGTGACTGCGGTGCAGTGGGGTGGGCGCTAACTGACGCTAACTACCTAACCAAGGGGCCTAAACTATCCCTAAAACCTAACAGCCAATACCAGTGAAAAAAAAAATGTGACAGTTTACACTGATCACTTTTTTTCCTTTCACTAGTGATTGACAGGGGCGATCAAAGGGGTGATCAAAGGGTTAATTGGGGTGCAGGTGGGTGATCTGGGGCTAAGGTGTAGTGTTTGGTGTACTCACAGTTCAGTCTGCTCCTGTGCTGGATCCAACCGACGAAAAGGACCAGCACAGGAGCAGACAAGCCATATAACAGATCATATTTACTAATATGATCTGTTATATGACTTTTGATTGGATTTTTTGAAAATCGCCAGCCTGCCAGCCAATGATCGTTGCTGGCAGGCTGGTGACGAAATACTTATTTTAATTTTGCCGGCCCGCGATGCGCAATGCGCGGGCCGGCTTTGAGCGAAATCTCGCGTCTCGCGAGATGACGCGTATATGCGTGACTCTGCGCAGCGCTGCCACCTCCGGAACGCGATCCTGCATTAGGCGGTCCGGAGGTGGTTAAGGATGGCGGCGCGAGACCCCCCACCCCCACAATGTTTCATGATGGCCGAGTGGTACTAGATTGTCAGCTGTAACATGCAGCTGACAATCTACTGTAACGGCCGACATCGGTACTGGCACTGATGTCGGCCGTTTAACCCCTTCCCTTCCATAGGGACCACTTTATGGAAGGGATTAACGGGGAGGAAGCTCCTTCTCTCCCCCAACAGGTGCTGCACTTCTGTGGCAGCGTCCCGATTGATCATAACAGAGGGAGGGAGCTCCCTCCTTCCCCCCTCCCATCGGGCCGCTGCTCTGCTGTGGCAGCGTCCCGATGGTTACAACGGCAACTGGACGCCTTGCACAAAAAATATATATTTTCCCATATACGCACATTTATAATTGGGTAAAAATGAAGAAAATAAAATACCCTAAACATGTTTGATATTGCCGCGTCCGTAACAACCAGCTCTATAAAAATATCTCATGACCTAACCCCTCAGGTGAACGCCGTAAAAATAAATAAATAAAAACTGTGTCAAAATTTCAATTTTTTTGGTCACCTTGCCCCAAAAAGTGTAATAATGAATGATCAAAAAATCATATGTACCCAAAAATAGTACCAATAAAAATTTTTACTTTTCCTGCAAAAAATGAGCCCCTGCATAAGATGATCGCCAGAAAAATAAGCGTTCAGAAAATGGAGATACAAAAACTGTTTTTTTTTTTTTTTTAACCACCTCAGCCCCCAGTGCTTAAACACCCTGAAAGACCAGGCCACTTTTTACACTTCTGACCTACACTACTTTCACCATTTATTGCTCGGTCATGCAACTTACCACCCAAATGAATTTTACCTCCTTTTCTTCTCACTAATAGAGCTTTCATTTGGTGGTATTTCATTGCTGCTGACATTTTTACTTTTTTTGTTATTAATCGAAATTTAACGATTTTTTTGCAAAAAAATGACATTTTTCACTTTCAGTTGTAAAATTTTGCAAAAAAAACGACATCCATATAGAAATTTTGCTCTAAATTTATAGTTCTACATGTCTTTGATAAAAAAAAAATGTTTGGGTAAAAAAAAAATGGTTTGGGTAAAAGTTATAGCGTTTACAAACTATGGTACAAAAATGTGAATTTCCGCTTTTTGAAGCAGCTCTGACTTTCTGAGCACCTGTCATGTTTCCTGAGGTTCTACAATGCCCAGACAGTACAAACACCCCACAAATGACCCCATTTCGGAAAGTACACACCCTAAGGTATTCGCTGATGGGCATAGTGAGTTCATAGAACTTTTTATTTTTTGTCACAAGTTAGCGGAAAATAATGATTTTTTTTTTTTTTTTTTTTTTCTTACAAAGTCTCATATTCCACTAACTTGTGACAAAAAATAAAAAGTTCTATGAACTCACTATGCCCATCAGCGAATACCTTGGGGTCTCTTCTTTCCAAAATGGGGTCACTTGTGGGGAAGTTATACTGCCCTGGCATTCTAGGGGCCCAAATGTGTGGTAAAGAGTTTGAAATCAAATTCTGTAAAAAATGACCAGTGAAATCCGAAAGGTGCTCTTTGGAATATGGGCCCCTTTGCCCACCTAGGCTGCAAAAAAGTGTCACACATCTGGTATCTCCGTACTCAGGAGAAGGTGGGGAATGTGTTTTGGGGTGTCTTTTTATATATACCCATGCTGGGTGAGAGAAATATCTTGGCAAAAGACAACTTTTCCCATTTTTTTATACAAAGTTGTCATTTGACCAAGATATTTATCTCACCCAGCATGGGTATATGTAAAAAGACACCCCAAAACACATTCCTCAACTTCTCCTGAGTACGGGGATACCAGATGTGTGACACTTTTTTGCAGCCTAGGTGGGCAAAGGGGCCCATATTCCAAAGAGCACCTTTCGGATTTCACTCCTCATTTTTTCCTGAATTTGATTTCAAACTCCTTACCACACATTTGGGCCCCTAGAATACCAGGGCAGTATAACTACCCCACAAGTGACCCCATTTTGGAAAGAAGACACCCCAAGGTATTCCGTGAGGGGCATGGCGAGTTCCTAGAATTTTTTATTTTTTGTCACAAGTTAGTGGAAAATGATGATTTTTTTTTTTTTTTTTTTTTTCATACAAAGTCTCATATTCCACAAACTTGTGACAAAAAATAAAAACTTCCATGAACTCACTATGCCCATCAGCGAATACCTTGGGGTCTCTTCTTTCCAAAATGGGGTCACTTGTGGGGTAGTTATACTGCCCTGGCATTCTAGGGGCCCAAATGTGTGGTAAGTAGGTAAATGACCTGTGAAATCCGAAAGGTGCTCTTTGGAATGTGGGCCCCTTTGCCCACCTAGGCTGCAAAAAAGTGTCACACATCTGGTATCTCTGTATTCAGGAGAAGTTGAGGAATGTGTTTTGGGGTGTCTTTTTACATATACCCATGCTGGGTGAGATAAATATCTTGGTCAAATGCCAACTTTGTATAAAAAAATGGGAAAAGTTGTCTTTTGCCAAGATATTTCTCTCACCCAGCATGGGTATATGTAAAATGACACCCCAAAACACATTCCCCAACTTCTCCCGATTACGGAGATACCAGATGTGTGACACTTTTTTGCAGCCTAGGTGGGCAAAGGGGCCCATATTCAAAAGAGCACCTTTCGGATTTCACAGGTCATTTTTTACAGAATTTGATTTCAAACTCCTTACCACACATTTGGGCCCCTAGAATGCCAGGGCAGTATAACTACCCCACAAGTGACCCCATTTTGGAAAGAAGAGACCCCAAGGTATTCGCTGATGGGCATAGTGAGTTCATGGAACTTTTTATTTTTTGTCACAAGTTAGTGGAATATGAGACTTTGTATGAAAAAAAAAAAAAAAAAATCATCATTTTCCACTAACTTGTGACAAAAAATAAAAAATTCTAGGAACTCGCCATGCCCCTCACGGAATACCTTGGGGTGTCTTCTTTCCAAAATGGGGTCACTTGTGGGGTAGTTATACTGCCCTGGCATTTTCCAGGGGCCCTAATGTGTGGTAAGTAGGTAAATGACCTGTGAAATCCTAAAGGTGCTCTTTGGAATATGGGCCCCTTTGCCCACCTAGGCTGCAAAAAAGTGTCACACATGTGGTATCGCCGTATTCAGGAGAAGTTGGGGAATGTGTTTTGGGGTGTCATTTTACATATACCCATGCTGGGTGAGAGAAATATCTTGGCAAAAGACAACTTTTCCCATTTTTTTATACAAAGTTGGCATTTGACCAAGATATTTCTCTCACCCAGCATGGGTATATGTAAAATGACACCCCAAAACACATTCCCCAACTTCTCCTGAGTACGGCGATACCAGATGTGTGACACTTTTTTGCAGCCTAGATGCGCAAAGGTGCCCAAATTCCTTTTAGGAGGGCATTTTTAGACATTTGGATACCAGACTTCTTCTCACGCTTTGGGGCCCCTAGAATGCCAGAGCAGTATAAATACCCCACATGTGACCCCATTTTGGAAAGAAGACACCCCAAGGTATTCAATGAGGGGCATGGCGAGTTCATAGAAATTTTTTTTTTTTGGCACAAGTTAGCGGAAATTGATATTTTTAATTTTTTTCTCACAAAGTCTCCCGTTCCGCTAACTTGGGACAAAAATTTCAATCTTTCATGGACTCAATATGCCCCTCACGGAATACCTGGGGGTGTCTTCTTTCCGAAATGGGGTCACATGTGGGGTATTTATACTGCCCTGGCATTCTAGGGGCCCTAAAGCGTGAGAAGAAGTCTGGAATATAAATGTCTAAAAAATTTTACGCATTTGGATTCCGTGAGGGGTATGGGGAGCTCATGTGAGATTTTATTTTTTGACACAAGTTAGTGGAATATGAGACTTTGTAAGAAAAAAAAAAAAAAATTCTGCTAACTTGGGCCAAAAAAATATCTGAATGGAGCCTTACAGAGGGGTGATCAATGACAGGGGGGTGATCAATGACAGGGGGGTGATCAATGACAGGGGGGTTGATCAATGACAGGGGGGTTGATCAATGACAGGGGGGTGATCAGGGAGTCTATATGGGGTGATCACCACAGTCATTGATCACGCCCCTGTAAGGCTTCATTCAGACGTCCGGATGCGTTTTGCGGATCCGATCCATCTATCAGTGCATCCGTAAAAATCATGCGGACATCTGAATGGAGCTTTACAGGGGGGTAATCAATGACAGGGGGGTGATCAGGGAGTCTATATGGGGTGATCACCACAGTCATTGATCACTCCCCTGTAAGGCTTCATTCAGACGTCCGGATGCGTTTTGCGGATCCGATCCATCTATCAGTGGATCCGTAAAAATCATGCGGACATCTGAATGGAGCTTTACAGGGGGGTGATCAATGACAGGGGGGTGATCAGGGAGTCTATATGGGGTGATCACCACAGTCATTGATCATGCCCCTGTAAGGCTTCATTCAGACGTCCGGATGCGTTTTGCGGATCGGATCCATCTATCAGTGCATCCGTAAAAATCATGCGGACATCTGAATGGAGCTTTACAGGGGGTTGATCAATGACAGGGGTGTAATCAATGACAGGGGGGGTGATCAGGGAGTCTATATGGGGTGATAACCACAGTCATTGATCACGCCCCTGTAAGGCTTCATTCAGACGTCCGGATGCGTTTTGCGGATCCGATCCATCTATCAGTGGATCCGTAAAAATCATGCGGACATCTGAATGGAGCTTTACAGGGGGGTAATCAATGACAGGGGGGTGATCAATGACAGGGGGGTGATCAGGGAGTCTATATGGGGTGATCAGGGGTGATCAGGGGCTAATAAGGGGTTAATAAGTGACGGGGGGGGGTGTAGTGTAGTGTAGTGGTGCTTGGTGGGACTTTACTGAGCTACCTGTGTCCTCTGGTGGTCGATCCAAACAAATGGGACCACCAGAGGACCAGGTAGCAGGTATATTAGACGCTGTTATCAAAACAGCGTCTAATATACCTGTTAGGGGTTAAAAAAAACACATCTCCAGCCTGCCAGCGAACGATCGCCGCTGGCAGGCTGGAGATCCACTCGCTTACCTTCCGATCCTGTGAACGCGCGCGCCTGTGTGCGCGCGTTCACAGGAAATCTCGCCCATCGCGAGATGACGCATATATGCGTGACTCTGCGCAGGGCTGCCACCTCCGGAACGCGATCCTGCGTTAGGCGGTCCGGAGGTGGTTAATGCTATATTATGTAAAACTGAAACAAACAAACAAAGTAAACATATTTATATCATCGCATCTGTAACAACCTGCTCTATAAAAATAGAACATGATCTAACCTTTCAGATGAACTTTGTAAGAAAACAAAAAATAAAAATGGTCTCAAAACATCCATTCTTTGGTTATCTTGCCTCACAAAAAACATAATATAGAGCGATTAAAAATCATATGTACCCCCAAATAGTACCAATAAAACTGTCACCTTATCCTTTAGTTTCCAAAATGGGCTCACTTTTTGATTGTTTCTACTGTAGGGTGCATCTGGGGGGCTTTAAATGGGACATGGTGTCTAAAAACCAGTCCAGCAAAATCTGCCTTCCAAAAATCCATACGGCGCTCCTTTTCTTCTGCGCCCTGCAATGCGCCCATACAGCAGTTTACCACCACATGTGGGGTGTTTCCACAGAATCAGGGTAATAAATATTGAGTTTTGTTTGGTTGTTAATCCTTGATGTGGTAAAGAAAAAAATGGATTAAAATGGAAAATCTGCCAAAAAAGTGAAATTTAGAAATGTAATCTCCATTTTCCTTTAATTCTTGTGGAATACGTAAAGGGTTAACAAAGTTTGTAAAATCATTTTTGAGTAACTTGAGGGGTGTAGTTTCCAAAATGGGATAATTTATGGGGGGTTTCTACTATGTAAGCCCCACAAAGTGACTTCAGACCTAAACTGGTCCGTAAATAGTGGGTTTTGGAAAATTTTCGGAATTTTTTTAATGAGAATTGCTTCTAAAATTCTAAGCCTTCTAACGTCTCAAAAAAATAAAATGGCATTTAAAAAATAATGCCAACATAAAGTGAACATATGGGGAATGTTAAGTAATAAATATTTTTATGAGGTATCACTTTCTATTTTAAAAGCGGTAAAAATTGAAGTTTGGAAATTGCAAATATTTCAGATTTTTTGTTAAATTTGGGATTTTTTCATAAATAAAGGGGAAATACATTGACTCAAATTTTTGACTGTCATGAACTACAATGTGTCACGAGAAAACATTCTCAGAATGGCTTGGATAAGTGAAAGTGTTCCAAAGTTATTACCACATAAAGTGATACATGTCAGATTTTCAAAAATAAGCCTGGTCATGAAGGTGCAAAATGGCCCGGTCATTAAGGGGTTAAACGGGTGCCTCCGAGGCATGCCATACAGTGCCACCCGTCACCATAGGGTTTCATTATGAAAATAACCTAACATACAGTATAGGTCTTTCTGCTGGACTCTGCAGGATGGAAAAGCCTAGTATTTTAAACATAGAACAAAAACATGATGTGAGATCTGTGGTGTTTCTCATGTATGACAGAAGACTCATAATAAACAGATGGTAGATTGTATCAATTTATAAGAAAAAGGAAAGTTCAGCAGCTCTCACCTTGCCCCTCTTCAGCTGTAAGCACGGATAACCCGAGTCAAGTAACGGGCAGCTGTATGCAAAAAAGGGTTTGAAGGAATCCAACTCCACTTTGATAAAGGAATATAAATTAATTTTGCTTGCGGTAAAATCTCATCCTTCAGTTTACAAAAATAGCAGTCTTGTCTACGCGTTTCGGGCTACCAGAGACAATTCCAGCCCTTCCTCATGACACCATGAGGAAGGGCTGGAATTGTCTCTGGTAGCCCGAAACGCGTAGACAAGACTGCTATTTTTGTAAACTGAAGGATGAGATTTTACCGCAAGCAAAATTAATTTATATTCCTTTATCAAAGTGGAGCTGGATTCCTTTAAACCCTTTTTTGCATTGTATCAATTTAGATCCTGATATTTTGGACCAATGTTACTTTTTTTACAATGACTTAGGCCTTATAACTAGAGTTGAGCGAACACCTGGATGTTCGGGTTCGAGAAGTTCGGCCGAACTTCCCGGAAATGTTCGGGTTCGGGATCCGAACCCGACCCGAACTCCGTCCCGAACCCGAACCCCATTGAAGTCAATGGGGACCCGAACTTTTGGGCACTAAAAAGGCTGTAAAACAGCCCAGGAAAGAGCTAGAGGGCTGCAAAAGGCAGCAACATGTAGGTAAATCCCCTGCAAACAAATGTGGATAGGGAAATGAATTAAAATAAAAATTAAAAATTAACCAATATCAATTGGACAGAGGTCCCATAGCAGAGAATCTGGCTTCACGTCAGCAGAGAATCAGTCTCTTCATGCCATAGCAAAGAATCTGGCTTCATGTCAGCACAGAATCAGTCTCTTCATGCCATAGCAGAGAATCTGGCTTCATGTCAGCGCAGAATCTGTGTTCATGTCATAGCAGAGAATCAGGCTTCACGTCACCCACCACTGGAACAGGCCACTGTCACACATTTAGGCCCAGGCACCCAGACAGAGGAGAGAGGTCCCGTAACAGAGAATCTGGCCTTATGTCAGCACAGAATCTGTCTTCATGTCATAGCAGAGAATCAGGCTTCACGTCACCCACCACTGGAACAGGCCACTGTCACATATTTAGGCCCCGGCACCCAGACAGAGGAGAGAGGTCCCGTAACAGAGAATCTGGCCTTATGTCAGCACAGAATCAGTCTTCATGTCATAGCAGAGAATCAGGCATCACGTAACCCACCACTGGAACAGGCCACTGTCACACATTTAGGCCCCGGCACCCTGGCAGAGGAGAGAGGTCCCGTAACAGAGAATCTGGCCTTATGTCAGCACAGAATCAGTCTTCATGTCATAGCAGAGAATCAGGCATCACGTCACCCACCACTGGAACAGGCCACTGTCACACATTTAGGCCCCGGCACCCAGGCAGAGGAGAGAGGTCCCGTAACAGAGAATCTGGCCTTATATCAGCACAGAATCAGTCTTCATGTCATAGCAGAGAATCAGGCATCACGTCACCCACCACTGGAACAGGCCACTGTCACACATTTAGGCCCCGGCACCCAGGCAGAGGAGAGGTTCATTCAACTTTGGGTTGCCCCGCAATAAAATGGTAAAATGAAAATAAAAATAGTATTGAATGAGGAAGTGCCCTGGAGTAGAATAATATATTGTTAAGGGGAGGTAGTTAATATCTAATCTGCACAAGGGATGGACAGGTCCTGTGGGATCCATGCCTGGTTCATTTTTATGAACGTCAGCTTGTCCACATTGGCTGTAGACAGGCGGCTGCGTTTGTCTGTAATGACGCCCCCTGCCGTGCTGAATACACGTTCAGACAAAACGCTGGCCGCCGGGCAGGCCAGCACCTCCAAGGCATAAAAGGCTAGCTCTGGCCACGTGGACAATTTGGAGACCCAGAAGTTGAATGGGGCCGTACCATCAGTCAGTACGTGGAGGGGTGTGCACAGGTACTGTTCCACCATGTTAGTGAAATGTTGCCTCCTGCTAACACGTTCCGTATCAGGTGGTGGTGCAGTTAGCTGTGGCGTGGTGACAAAACGTTTCCACATCTCTGCCATGCTAACCCTGCCCTCAGAGGAGCTGGCTGTGACACAGCTGCGTTGGCGACCTCTTGCTCCTCCTCTGCCTTCGCCTTGGGCTTCCACTGGTTCCCCTGTGACATTTGGGAATGCTCTCAGTAGCGCGTCTACCAACGTGCGCTTGTACTCGCGCATCTTCCTATCACGCTCCAGTGTAGGAAGTAAGGTGGGCACATTGTCTTTGTACCGGGGATCCAGCAGGGTGGCAACCCAGTAGTCCGCACACGTTAAAATGTGGGCAACTCTGCTGTCGTTGGGCAGGCACTGCAGCATGTAGTCGCTCATGTGTGCCAGGCTGCCCAGAGGTAAGGACAGGCTGTCCTCTGTGGGAGGCGTATCGTCATCGTCCTGTGTTTCCCCCCAGCCACGCACCAGTGATGGGCCCGAGCTGCTTTGGGTGCCACCCCGCTGTGAACATGCTTCATCCTCATCCTCCTCCACCTCCTCCTCATCCTCGTCCTCCTCGTCCTCCAGTAGTGGGCCCTGTCTGGCCACATTTGTACCTGGCCTCTGCTGTTGCAAAAAACCTCCCTCTGAGTCACTTCGAAGAGACTGGCCTGAAAGTGCTAAAAATGACCCCTCTTCCTCCTCTTCCTCCTGGGCCACCTCCTCTTCCATCATTGCCCTAAGTGTTTTCTCAAGGAGACATAGAAGTGGTATTGTAACGCTGATAACGGCGTCATCGCCACTGGCCATGTTGGTGGAGTACTCGAAACAGCGCAACAGGGCACACAGGTCTCGCATGGAGGCCCAGTCATTGGTGGTGAAGTGGGTCTGATCCACAGTGCGACTAACCCGTGCGTGCTGCAGCTGAAACTCCACTATGGCCTGCTGCTGCTCGCACAGTCTGTCCAGCATATGCAAGGTGGAGTTCCACCTGGTGGGCACGTCGCATATGAGGCGGTGAGCGGGAAGGCCGAAGTTACGCTGTAGCGCAGACAGGCGAGCAGCGGCAGGGTGTGAACGCCGGAAGCGCGAACAGACGGCCCGCACTTTATGCAGCAGCTCTGACATGTCGGGGTAGTTGCGAATGAACTTCTGCACCAACAAATTCAGCACATGCGCCAGGCAAGGGATGTGCGTCAAACCGGCTGTTCCCAGAGCTGCAACGAGATTTCGCCATTATCGCACACCACCAGGCCGGGCTTGAGGCTCACCGGCAGCAACCACTCGTTGGTCTGTTGTTCTTTACCCCCCCACAACTCCTGTGCGGTGTGGGGCCTGTCCCCCAAACATATGAGTTTCAGAACGGCCTCCTGACGTTTACCCCGGGCTGTGCTGAAGTTGGTGGTGAAGGTGTGTGGCTGACTGGATGAGCAGGTGGAAGAAGAGGAGGAGGAAGCTGAGTAGGAGGAGGAGGAGACAGGAGGCAAAGAATGTTGCCCTGCGATCCTTGGCGGCGGAAGTACGTGCGCCAAACAGCTCTCCGCCTGGGGCCCAGCCGCCACTACATTTACCCAGTGTGCAGTTAGGGAGATATAGCGTCCCTGGCCATGCTTACTGGTCCACGTATCTGTGGTTAGGTGGACCTTGCCACAGATGGCGTTGCGCAGTGCACACTTGATTTTATCGGACACTTGTTTGTGCAGGGAAGGCACGGCTCTCTTGGAGAAGTAGTGGCGGCTGGGAACAACATACTGTGGGACAGCAAGCGACATGAGCTGTTTGAAGCTGTGTGTGTCCACCAGCCTAAATGACAGCATTTCATAGGCCAGTAGTTTAGAAATGCTGGCATTCAGGGCCAGGGATCGAGGGTGGCTAGGTGGGAATTTACGCTTTCTCTCAAATGTTTGTGAGATGGAGAGCTGAACGCTGCCGTGTGACATGGTTGAGATGCTTGGTGACGCAGGTGGTGGTGTTGGTGGTACATCCCATGTTTGCTGGGCGGCAGGTGCCAACGTTCCTCTAGAGGCGGAGGAAGAGGCCGAGGCGGCGGCAGCAGCAGCAGAAGAGGCCGAGGCGGCAGCAGCAGAAGAGGTAGCAGGGGGAGCCTGAGTGACTTCCTTGTTTTTAAGGTGTTTACTCCACTGCAGTTCATGCTTTGCATGCAGGTGCCTGGTCATGCAGGTTGTGCTAAGGTTCAGAACGTTAATGCCTCGCTTCAGGCTCTGATGCCACAGCGAGCAAACCACTCGGGTCTTGTTGTCAGCACATTGTTTGAAGAAGTGCCATGCCAGGGAACTCCTTGAAGCTGCCTTTGGGGTGCTCGGTCCCAGATGGCGGCGGTCATTAGCAGGCAGAGTCTCTTGGCGGCGGGTGTTCTGATTTTGCCCACTGCTCCCTCTTTTGCTACGCTGTTGGCTCGGTCTCACCACTGACTCTGAAAGTCAGTGGCACGACCTTCATTCCATGTGGGGTCTAGGACCTCATCGTCCCCTGCATCGTCTTCCACCCAGTCTTGATCCCTGACCTCCTGTTCAGTCTGCACACTGCAGAAAGACGCAGCAGTTGGCACCTGTGTTTCGTCATCATCAGAGACGTGCTGAGGTGGTATTCCCATGTCCTCATCATCAGGAAACATAAGTGGTTGTGCGTTAGTGCATTCTATCTCTTCCACCCCTGGGGAAGGGCTAGGTGGATGCCCTTGGGAAACCCTGGCAGCAGAGTCTTCAAACAGCATAAGAGACTGCTGCATAACTTGAGGCTCAGACAGTTTCCCTGATATGCATGGGGGTGATGTGACAGACCGATGGGCTTGGTTTTCATGCGCCATCTGTGCGCTTTCTGAAGAAGACTGGGTGGGAGATAATGTGAACGTGCTGGATCCACTGTCGGCCACCCAATTGACTAATGCCTGTACCTGCTCAGGCCTTACCATCCTTAGAACGGCATTGGGCCCCACCAAATATCGCTGTAAATTCTGCTGGCTACTGGGACCTGAGGTAGTTGGTTCACTAGGACGTGTGGCTGTGGCAGAACGGCCACGTCCTCTCCCAGCACCAGAGGGTCCACTAACACCACCACGACCATGTCCACGTCCGCGTCCGCGTCCCTTATTAGATGTTTTCCTCATTGTTCCCGTTCACCACAATTTTGAGAATGGCAAATTTGGGAATAGTTTTTCAACCCAGAACAAAAACTGTGCTTTTACGGTCACTACAAATAACTTGACCAGCTAAAACAGTACAGATTTGGTTGAATAGAAATGTGAGGCCTATTTTTTTTTGCTCTGTGTGACAGGTATACGTTTAATCACAGAATTAGACTTGTATCTGCACGGTAGCGTGTGTGTTACGTTTTTCTGAATGACACTATCAGCACCTTGAATCTAAGATATCCTTTTTGGGATAGATTTCAAGTAGGCCTGATATATATATAGCATAAACTACTTATTTTGAGAATTGCAAATTTTGGAATAGTTTTTCAACCCAGAACAAAAACTGTGCTTTTACGGTCACTACAAATAACTTGACCAGCTAAAACAGTACAGATTTGGTTGAATAGAAATGTGAGGCCTATATTTTTTTGCCCTGTGTGACAGGTATACGTTTAATCACAGAATTAGACTTGTATCTGCACGGTAGAGTGTGTGTTACGTTTTTCTGAATGACACTATCAGCACCTTGAATCTAAGATATCCTTTTTGGGATAGATTTCAAGTAGGCCTGATATAGCAGAAACTACTTATTTTGAGAATGTCAAATTTGGGAATAGTTTTTCAACCCAGAACAAAAACTGTGCTTTTACGGTCACTACAAATAACTTGACCAGCTAAAACAGTACAGATTTGGTTGAATAGAAATGTCAGGTCTATTTTTTAGGCGCTGGGTGACAGGCTCAACTTGCCCCTGATGTAGTATATGGCCAAAAAATAACCACACTATTGATGGTTAAATGCACTTGGGTGACACGGGCTCAGCCTGCACCAGATGTAGTATATGGCCAAAAAATAACCAGACTGTTGATGGTTAAATGCACTTCGGTGACACAGGCTCAGCCTGCAGCTGATGTAGTATATGGCCAAAAAATAACCAGACTGTTGATGGTTAAATGCACTTCGGTGACACAGGCTGCAGCTGATGTAGGATATAGCACAAAATAACCACACTATTGATGGTTAAATACACTTGGTGATAGCTTGTGCTGGCGCACCACAAGCCACAAAATGGCCGCCGATCACCCCAGAAAAAAGTGATATAAAAACGCTCTGGGCAGCCTAAAAAAAGTGAGCAAGTCGATATTAGCACTTCAATGATCCACAGCTGGAGATCGATCACAGAATGAAGTCTTTTGGAGGAGTTAATCTGCCTAATCTCGCCCTAACGTCGCAGCTGCAACCTCTCCCTATGCTTGAATCAGCAGAGTGACGTGCAGCGCTACGTGACCCAAGCTTATATAGAGGCTGGGTCACATGCTGCACTGGCCAATCACAGCCATGCCAATAGTAGGCAAGGCTGTGATGGCCTCTTGGGGCAAGTAGTATGACGCTTGTTGATTGGCTGCTTTGCAGCCTTTCAAAAAGCGCCAAGAAAGCGCCGAACACCGAACCCGAACCCAGACTTTTACGAAAATGTTAGGGTTCGGGTCCGTGTCACGGACACCCCAAAATTTGGTACGAACCCGAACTATACAGTTCGGGTTCGCTCATCCCTACTTATAACCCATGGTTGATTATAATAAGGGCGTTCGGGTTGGTAGCCCCAGGCCCGGCATTGCTGGGGAGCCTAACACCCACATACTGTGGTGGGGCACGGGAGCGCATAGTTCCCTGCCCCGCCGCTGATCACCGCCACCTATGCGGTAGTGAAATCCTGACGCAGGTGGGTGTGATGACGTCATCGCACGCCTTTGCCAGGCAGCAGCACAGTGACATGTGCGCGCCTGCCATCGCGCGCCTGGACATAGGTGAGTAATTAGCTTTTATTTTTTTTTCTTATTTTATGTGCCAACATTGGGGGACATTGGGGGGGCACAGGAGGACATATTATTGATGAGACAGTACATCGGGGCAAATTACTATATTGGGGCTGGCTGGGTGGGGCAGATAACTATATTGGGGCTTGCTGTGTGGGGGCAAGTTACTATTTTGGGGCTGGCTGTGTGGGGGCAGATTACTATATTGGGTCTGGCTGTGTGGGGCAAATTACTATGTGGGTGAAAATTATTATGAGGGGGATTACTATGTGGGGGCTGTGTGGGGGCAAATTATTATGGGAGGGATTACTATGTGGAGGCAGTTTGGGGGAAATTACTGTGTGGGGGAAATTGCTATATGGGGCAGTGTGGGGGAAATTACTGTATGGGGCAAATTACTATATGAGGGCAGTGTGGTGAAAATTACTATGTGGGGGAAATTACTGTGTGGGGAAGCATAGTGGGCATTGCTATTGGGGAGGCACTGTAGAGGCAATTCTATTATTTTTGGGGACACTATACAGCGATTATTACCTGGAGCACAGTATAGGGTGGATTTATCAAATTGGTGTAAAGTAGAACTAGCTTAGTTGCCCATAGCAAACAATCAGATTCCACCTTTCATTTTTGATAGCTCCTTTGGAAATCCAGTTCTACTTTACACCAGTTTGATAAATTACCCCAATTATGTCTATTAGGGTCACTATTTTTTCAAGGCGACGACCGGGCCACAGGGGGTGTAGTGAGTGCACGGTGAGAGTGGTGATAATGTGCCGAATGTGTGCAGTAGTTGTACTCACTTTTCTGTAGCTCCCTGGGTCGGCGTGCAGTGGAAGGGAAGACAGCACTAATTCCTCCGGGGCACTCTCTGTTGCAGGGAACACCAGCCAGATGGAAGTTGAGGTACCCTTGATGGTAGTTGGGTAACGCTTAGGGTGCTTTGGTGGCTGGGCCCCTGTGTTTGTGATGCCAGCACCGTAAGGTGCAATTAAGAGATGAAGCAGAATGATGAGAAAGGCAGTAGTTGAACCAAATAGGAACTTTACTTGTAGTTTGTAATCTTGCAATAAGTAGCATTCAATAGCAATACTTTGTCTTACATGAAGTTGGTAAAGATGATAAAGCTGCAAATCCTAATTAGCAGGCTCTGTGAGGTGATGTATGTAGGTTCCAGGTTAACTTATGAAGGAGTGATGATACTTTACTTGGTTCCTGATCTTGCTCTGGCTATTCAGTCTCGCAATAATATGGATCCTCTGGTACTAATAGTATACAACCCAAGGGCGGTCTCCCTCATGGCAGGCAAACTCTCTGCTCCATTCTTTGAAAAGGTTGTCTGAACTATAGTCCAAGTAGTGCCTGGCCTTGACCCTACAATGTAGGATTACTAAATCCTGCTTCTGGATTCCAAAAGTTCAAGTAGATTACCTCGTGGGCAAGGCCCAGGAGAGCAGAGACAAGTCTGTCTCCTCTCCTCCTCCTAACTCCTCACTCCTAATCTCAACCAGGCCCGTCGCTAACAGACAGGCAAAACAAGCAACTGCTTGGGGCCCCGAGCTGGCCCGGGGCCAACTTCCAGCCAGGCCACTGAGTAACTCAGAAGATCCGATGGTATATTCTAACCCCCAGGCGTTCCGATGGTGACGGGGATGCTTGCCTGGGGGTTAGAATATACCATCGGATCTGAGTTTTACGAGCTCAGTGAGATCGTAAAAACTCAAATCCGATGGTATATTCTAACCCCCAGGCGTTCCCATGGTGACAGGGATGCTTGCCTGGGGGTTAGAATATACAGGGCCACGCCGCTCACAGCAGTATATTTATAAACTAATCAGTAACTACTTTAACTTTAATCATTGCTCATTGCTGAGCTCTTTACTTGGATTATTTGGATATCTTACTTTGTCTTAGCTCCGGTAATAGCAGGCAGTAGTGGGGGCAGCGCTCACTCACTGACGTCACGCGCCTGCGCCGCCTAGTGGGAGGAGCAGGCGCGTGACGTCAGTGAGTGAGCGCCGCCCCCCGCACTGCCTGCTATTGCTGGAGCTAAGACAAAGTAAGATATCCAAATAATCCAAGTAAAGAGCTCAGCAATGAGCAATGATTAAAGTTAAAGTAGTTACTGATTAGTTTATAAATATACTGCTGGGAGCAGCGTGGCCCTGTATATTCTAACCCCCAGGCAAGCGTCCCTGTCACCATGGGAACGCCTGGGGGTTAGAATATACCATCAGATTTGAGTTTTTACGATCTCACCTTCCAAGTTCCTCCTCTGCTGACTGCTGCTCTGTAGCGTGGCCGAGCTCTCCTCCTCTACCTCCTGGCTGTCACTCAGTCCGGCCGAGTACCGCGCGGTACAGGAACAGGGGATTCAGTTTCCTGTTCCCGGCCGGACTGACAGGAAGAGTACACTGAGTGCTCACTTCCTTTTAGTCCGGCCGCGGCCGGGAACAGGAAACTGAATCTCCTGACCTGTACCACGCGGTTCCCGGCCGCACTGAGTGACAGTCAGGACTGGAGGTAGAGAGCGAGGAGCTCGGCCACGCTACAGGGTCCAGGGAAGGAGCCAGAGGACTGAATTAACTTAGGAACTTATCTAAGGTAGGGTATGGAGTAAAAAAACAAAAAAACAGGGAGGGGGAGAGTAAGTAGGACATTTGTTGAAAATGTTTAAATTTCATGCACATTAAATGCAACAGCAGTATTTGCACTGTAAACCCCTTTTTTTATTTATATAAAGTGTGGGTGAACTTAAACTGTATGGCTATACTGTGGTTCCTGTAGGCTTTGCGTGCGTAAGGTGGGGAGGGCGTGGAGGGGGGGTCCTCCATGTCTATTTTTCTTGGGGCCCCCAAATTCCTTCAAACGGCCCTGATCTCAACTAAACTAACTTCCTGTGGCTGACCTATATACATGGTGTTATAGAGACCTCTAGTGTTGGTAGTGTGTAATGCATTTCACAAGCCTGTAATAGGAATTTACCAGCATTGACAAAGGAAAATACAGTGATTAGTGCAAGATGACATAAAAGGGAATATAGCAATTTGGATTGGCCCATACACACATAAGTGGGACACTACATCAGCAGTATAGTACCTGGAGTATTGGGGAGCACAACAGGCACAGTATTAGGAGTGGCAGCAGGATGACACTGTCGGGACACCAGGATGGGAAGGTTTATGGAAAAATTAAGAAATCTAATGTGTCTGTGTAACAAACTCTGTAAACGAGATGCGGCTGAAAGAATTTGTCATGGCGGTCTGGCTCAAATGGAGGAGAAAAGGAAAGAGAAGGTCTACATGACAGGAGATGTCCCTGGATGTGGTGCTGTATTCTCCTCCAAGTCTTTTTTATTATAATTACAGTGTATATATGCATTTAAAATTTGGTGACCAAATGTTTCAGTTTAGGAGCCAATTTGGGGTAATGTGGGGTATTTTTTTTAGTCTGGAGATGTCATATGGCCTATGAAGAGACTGTGGCACTCACAACGCACCACAACCTCTTCATACAAAAAATAAAAATAAAATAGAGGGAGGGGCCCAAGTTGGGTAGACAGCCCCGGGCCTATCATGCACTTAATCCGTCCCTGCTTATACCTCTGTGTGCATAGAGCCAGAAGAGCAATGTAAGAAGGCTTAGCGGCTCCCTGGTGTGGAGCTGCATGACCCACACCTGCTGTTGTACATGTTCCATCAGGGAGAATACCTCTATACATTTGGCATCCAATTTATATGGACTTTGACAGAACAAAATGACTGACTAAAATCTTAAAACACCAAAGAGTATTATGAAATTGAATGACTTTTCATTATAGGGCATGTGACATAATTTTTGGCCATCCTAAGCCATTTAATCGACAAAGAAAAATTGGTCCTATGTGCAGTGCCTGAAAAAAGGGTAAGTGCAAACATTTGATTGTTCTAATAATAATAGTAATAATAATATTTATTTATATAGCGCCACCATATTCCACGGCGCTTTACAAATTCATAGGGTTCATGTACAAAACAAAAGTAACAGGCTAATATACAGCTGAAACACTAGGTGTCAGGGCCCTGCTCGCAAGAGCTTACAATCTATGAGGAATTGGGGATAACAATTCTAATGTTAAATTGTTAAGTGAAATGTTTAGATTTATTGTATGTGTGTACTGATTAGTATTTTATGGATAAGTCAGGGTTAACCACCTTGACTCAACCACTTGCTAGGTTGCTAGGAAATGGACTTGGGTCTGCCCCCTATTTAGGGGAGAGTCTATGCTTTGCTTTGGAAGAGTGCGACTTTACACGTGCTGACTTCTTAGGGCTAGGCCTGAGTCTAAGAGGACCATCTCTCTGAGACCTCTACAGCTAAATCTACTTCATCCAATAGATCAGCAGAAAAAGAAAGGAAAGTCCCGAATCAGCAAGGTAATGTGCTTGTTTATGGCCGATAAAGGCTTTGCTGCTGTGAGAGGAAAGAGAAGGAATACCACAGCCAGGGGCCCCCATCTTTGCTGATATTCATCCATACATTGCTGCTGGGAAAGAAGTGCTCCTGGTTGCTGACTCCAAGATCATTCACTGCACAACAATCATTGCCAGAGCCACTATCACTCCCATCCTCTGCTTGCTCCTCCTGGACTTGCTGCATAAAGCCTGGCCCCTCCTGTGCCATTGCCGCTGACCCCCAAAACAGGGAGAAGTAACATACCGCACAAAAGTTTTCTCTTTGTGCCAGGCTTGGATGCCCTGTAAGTTCCTGCACAGTGCAATAACAGTCTGCTCATGTAATTCACCCTTTTTAACACAACCTTTGATTTTCAATATTCTGTGCTGACTGCTGAATAATTTCTTAATACATCTATGTCTATATCTTGGAGACATATATCTTGAAAATCTATCTCTGCCTCTGACCTCTGTAAAGATAAAAAAAAGACAATATGGTGTTGAAGGGTGGAAATTCCTATGTAGAGGTGCGATATTGCCATATATTGATTCTTAAAAGAGCTCTTTTTATAGACAGTTTAAGACAAAATCACTAGCTTCTTCACTGAACATAGGGTGACTATTTGTCGAAAGTAAGAAGTAGTCACAACAATGTGACTTGACTGTGTATATATGATATAGCCGTTGGCCTAGGCCGGTTTCTCCCAGCTCAGCCAAGTGTGAACCTTTATTTCACTGAGGAAAGAACAAAGCTGCCGCTAGACTCCTTTGGCAGTGACTAATCAGCCACAGAAATAAGGGATCAAGCCCGTTGACACTAATCAGTCTTCCCCTGATGGCTACAATTGAGGGAGAGACAAGATGCCCAAATATGAGAGTCTGGTGATCCTCCTGAAATTAGCAGGTTTGACTGATTGTTATCTTATTTGTATGATTAGTGTACTAAACCTCTTCGATTGTAAAATGCCATTGAACTCAGTTGTTCAGTGTTGAGGAATATATGTAGGAGTACTTGGAGACAAGGCAGAGATCAATGAGTACAGGTGGACTTGGCAGTATTTCAAGAGTGCATTAAGCTCTAAAATAATTAGCAATGGTGCAGTGATAAATAAGCACAGACAGCTTCAATGCTTATGTGAAAAACATCTCGTCCTGAAAGCAATCATCTTGGCTATAAACAATCTTGGTATGTGTCATAGCTTGTGCAAGAAAATGGATTAAAAAATCCCTTGTCTCATCATTTTTATTCAAGATTTAATACATTTGGTGCACATAAACTCTAGGCACATACTACTGTGGTGGGAGAAGTCAGTAGACCTTAGGGTCTAAGGTGCCTGCGAGAGTGCTGTAGCCCCTTACATCAGTCCATCTATGTAGTAGCGGTGTAGTAACTTGATATTGTTCAAGTTGTTTACATCAGTCTATCTGCTTCCTTGCCATTTACTCAGCAGAGCCTGTGCAGGGTATTGCAGTTTTATCTTATTCAGTTGAATGGGACAGAGTGGTAATATCCTGCACTGTTGCTACCAGTAGATGGGGTGCTTGGTAGACAGACCAGTGAAATAAATGAAGAAGTCATTACACTTTTCTGAGCACCGCTGTGTAATGATGCAGATTGTTTTCAAGACTGCAGAACTTGACTTCCAAAAAAGATTGCAGAAGCATGTATCAGACAGACAACAAATATAGAATAGAAAACTCACCAATAGATGACAGAAAAGTGGATGAGGATGGCAATGAATGAAAAAGATGGAGTCTAGCTATGGAACAGATAGCAATGGTGTACAGGTAGACAGAGATTTATGTAGGTAAGGGTACTTTCACACTTGCGGCAGAGAGATCCGGCAAGCAGTTCCGTCGCCGGAACTGCCGGATCAGGCAAAACGTATGCCAACTGATGGCATTAGTAAGACTGATCAGGATCCTGATCAGTCTTAAAAATGCCTGATCAGTCGAAAAAATGCATTGAAATGCCGGATCCGTCTTTCCGGTGTCATCCAGCAAAAACGGATCCGGCATTTATTTTTTTTCACCTTTTTTTCAGTCTGCGCATGCGCAGACCGGAAGGACGGGTCCGGCATTCCGGTATTCTGAATGCCGGATCCGGCACTAATACATTCCTATGGGAAAAAATGCCGGATCCGGCATTTAGGCAAGTCTTCAGTTTTTTTTCGCCGGAGATAAAACCGTAGCATGCTGCGGTTTTCTCTTTTGCCTGATCAGTCAAATCGACTGAACTGAAGACATCCTGATGCATCCTGAATGGATTACTCTCTATTCAGAATGCATGGGGATAAAACTGATCAGTTCTTTTCCGGTATAGAGCCCCTGTGACGGAACTCTATGCCGTAAAATAAAAAACGCAAGTGTGAAAGTACCCTGAGGCTCAGTTCAGACCTGAGCGTTTTACAGCGCGTTCCTACGCACTGTAAAACGCTCAACAAGGAGAAACCAATGCTTCCCTATGGAAATGGTTCTCACCTGGGCGTTTTACAGCGCGTACGATCGCGCTGTAAAACGCCCGACGCTCAAACAAGTACAGGAGCGTTTTTTTGGGCGCTTGTCGCGCGTTCCCGTACATAGACTTTCAGGAACGCGCGACACTGTGTGTACGCTTGTCTCTGTATGCGCGATTGTAAACGCCCGTACAATCGCGCATACAGAGCGCTCCTTTCAGAACGCTCAGGTCTGAACTGAGCCTTAGAGGAATAAAACCTAGCAGAAATTGACACTAAACTGCTGAATCCAACAAAAAAGTAGAAAATCAAAACCCAAACAGCAAAGAGAAAGCTGAAACCAAAACAAACTCAACTATAAGGGTCTATTCACACGTCCGTAAGTGTTTTGTGGATACGCAAAACACGGACACCTGCAATGTGCGATCCGCACATCACAGACACTATAATAGAAAATGCCTTTTCTGGTCCGCAATTGTGGACAAGAATAGGACATGTTCTATTTTTTTCAGCAACGCAATTGCGGATCCCGAAAAAACGGATGCGGATCCAGGAAATGTGGATTTGCATCCGTTCCAGCCCCATTGAAATGGAATGGGTCCGCAAATTGCGGAACGAATGCGGACCCAAATTACGGACGTGTGAATGGACCCTAATACCGACAACAATAAGACTATGCAACTACAAATCCAAGGATGCACTCAAACAAAATCCTACGACTAGGTGTCACGGCGCTACCTCGGTGCAGCTGCAGCATCCAGTTTGGCAGGGAAACTAAATCAGTGAGGCGGCCCTCCCAGCCTCGGGCCAATATAGGATCGGAGTGTCAGCACGCTAATCTCTTAGCTCCACCCTACACACAAAGAATCTGGAAGCTAGTGATTTCCAGTGCGCTACATAAGGTTGACTCCTGTATGTGCAGGTGCCAGTGAATTTCTTGTCCCCCTGCTGTTCCCTTGTGGTATTTCTGAAGACTCCTCTGGCCAGAAGTTTGGGCTTCTGGTGATTTGATATTGTATTGATCTCCCGGTTCTTGACTTTTTGAAGTGTTGGTTGTCTCATTTGCTTCTGTCAATTTTGGTACTTATTCCTCCGCCTGGTTTTTGACCCTTTTCCATACGACTACTCTTGTTCCCTTGCCACCCAGTTGCAGGGTCACTGCCTCGGGTGACTGTGCAAGTAGCTAGGGATAGTGGGTCTGGAAAGTTTTAGGGCCGCACTATCCCTGTTTGTGTGTGACTGTAGTCGCATTGTCCTGACATATTCACTAAACCTAACTCTGCCTTTTGTTTCACATCATGAATCCTGTCCAGGACTTAGCCCAGAGGGTTCATAAACAGGAGGCTAACCAGGGGTTGCTGGGCAGTACCTCAGCTTCCCCATCTATGGAACCCAAAATTAAACTTTCTGAGAAATTTATGGATGACAGAAAATAATTTTTTGCCTTTAAGGAAGGCTGTAAACTTTACTTCAGACTCAGGCCTTCTTTCTTCTGGTTCTGAGCAGTAGCGGGTAGAAATTTTCATTTAATTGTTATGGGGATCCTCAAGAGTGGGCATTCTCTCTTCCCTCCAATTCACCTGTTTTGGTCTTGGTTGACAATTTATTTTGTGTTCTGGGTCTATTGTATGATGAACCGGACAAGACGACTTATACCGAAAGTGAGATGGTCAGTTTAAAACAGGGTATTCAGCCTGCGGAGGAATATTGCACTGAGTTTAGGAAGTGGTGTATTGCTTTTGAAAGAAACAACCCTGCTTTATGGTGTCAGTTTTGTATGGGCCTTTCAGGATTTACTTGTCAGCTCCTCTGCCCCAGACTTGTTAAACGAGACTATGACGCTTGTGGTATGTTTGGATCGTCAGGTGAGGGAGAGAAATAGGGAATGCATGGTTGCTCAATGCCCCAGATACCTTCTAGATCCTGACTCCTGTTCCTCTTGTAACAATTCCTGACCCAGAAGAACCTATGCAGCTTGGTGCCATATCTCTCTCTGTAGAGCAAAGAATGCTATGAAGACATCAGGGACTTTCTATTGGGGTGCTACCAATCACTGGGTCAAGTCATGTCCCAAGTGCCCTTCACAGTGTACAAAGATGGAGACGAGAGAGGTTGGGAAAAGGTTCTCCGGGAAAAAGGTATTAAGTGACGTCTCTAAAATAATTACTATATACCCATTTGCATTCAGTTTGGGAATAACTGGATCAATTTGACCCTATCTGGGGGCGGGTAATACTTATGTATATTCAATTAATTGCATCACTGTCATTTACATACCCTACTTGCCCCAGATACTAATGATTAAAACTCAACTTTTATTAGTAGCTTGTTATATAAAACAAGAATAGATGAAGTGCATAATTATAATCAGACCAACTGAGCAACTGTGTGGCATCATTGGTCACATGTTCAACATGAGCCTGAGGCTGGGGAAGGTTCCACAGCTTTGGAAGACCTCCTGTGTGGTACCAGTGCCAAAGACCTCACACCCGAAAGACCTCAGCAGCTACAGGCCGGTAGCACTGACCTCACACTTGATGAAGACCCTTGAGAGGCTGGTTCTCAACCATCTTCGCCCCCTTTGTAAGGTCTTCATTGGACCCACTGCAGTTTGCTTACCAGCCTGGCATCGGGGTGGATGATGCCATCATCTACCTCCTACACCGAGCTCTAACTCACCTGGAGAGGCCTGGAAGCACTGTGAGGAGCAGGTCTTTTGATTTCTCCAGTGATTTTAACACCATCCAAACTGGACTTCTGAGGGACAAGCTGGAGATGGCAGGGGTGGACCACCGCATGTCACATTGGATACTTGACTAACTCACAGAACACCCACAGTTTGTTAAATCTCAGGGTTGTGTCTCTGACAAGCTGATCTGCAGTACGAGGGCACCACAGAGAACTGTGCTGGCACCGTTCCTCTTCACCCTCTACACTGCAGACTTATCCATCAACTCTCCAGGCTGCCACCTACAGATGTTCTCTGATGACTCTGCCATAGTCGGCCTTATGACAGGTGAGGACGACTCAGAGTACGGACAGGGGACACAGGATTTTGTGGACTGGTGTCAGCGGAACCAGCTCCAGATCAACGTGGGCAAAACCAAGGAGCTGGTGGTGGATTTCCGCAGACACAGGCCCTCTGCTTTTTTTAAAAACTCTGGTAGACTGCTAGGCGGAGGCTTCCACCTAGCAGTGTTCCTCAGTGACGTAACCGGCTCTGATGGGCGGGCTTTAGCCCTGCCCTAGCCGCTTTACATTCTAGGGCAGAGCTAAAGCCCACCAATTAGTGCCGGTGACGTCACCAGGCTCACTGCTGGGTGGAAGCCTCCGCCTAGCATTTCCTATGGAGAGCCTGGTACATCACCGGATCTCCAAAAAAATGCCTTTGCCCTGTGCAATTCAGAGCAGGGAAAAGGAGAGCATCGGAGCATGAAATGTCAGGGGGGCTGGAGGGTTGAAGATGGGGATATGTCTGGGTTTAACTTTTAACCTGGACAACCCCTTTAAGTTTTAATCATTAGTATCTGAGGCATGTAGAGTATGTAAATGCCAGTGAGGCAATAATTAATTGAATATTCACAGTTTGTAAATAAAAAATTAACTGAGAAAATCTTGTGGGGCTGCAGCGAATTTCATTACTGAGAAATTTGCGATGTCCCTGTCTTCCTTTATCTCCTTTGCTTTGACTGGCAATTGATTCTATCATCTTGGGGAGGGATCACTATGACTGTGGGGATCCTTCACTATGAAATTTCCTTGTTATGAGAGAACTACCATTTGATTTCTTGTTAGGAATACCTTGGTTACAGGTTCATAATCCTGTTATTAACTGGGAAACAGGGCAATTAGAGAGTTGGGGTAGAGGTTGTGCAGATCATCTTTCTAATATATCCATGGCTTTGTTGCAAATGATTCCTCTGCAATTGTCTAACCTCATTAATGAGTTTCAGGATGTGTTTGTTGAACCTAGCTCTAATTCTCTTCCTCCCCACAGAATCCACGATGGCGCAATTGAGTTGATTCCGGACTTCAAATTCCCTAAAGGGAGCATTTTTAATTTGTCGGGTCCAGAACACTAAGGCCATGAGATACTACATTAAAGAAAGTCTGGTAAAAGGGTCATATCCGACCATCTTTTTCTCCTATGGGGGCAAGATTCTTTTTTGTTAAAAAGAAGGATGGCGGTCTCAGATGATATATATTGACCATAGGGACCTTAATATAATAATATATAAGATCACAGTCAAGAACCTCTATCCTCTAGCCATTAATACCTGACCTCTGTAATCAGATTCAGGGAGCTAAATAGTTCACCAAATTGGACCTTCATGAGGGCTTATAACCTTATTCGCATCAAGGAGGGTGATGAGTGGAAGACAGCCTTTATACCCCAGAGGTAGACTTTAAGTATTCGATGACGGCATTTGAATTAAGTAATGCCTCTTCAGTCTTTCAAAATTTGGAGAATGACTTGTTTCGGGGATGATAATTTAGTGTATTCTTCCCATATAGGCTCTCATGTCCTTCAGGCAGGGCCAGGACGACGGGTAGGTCATGGTAGGCGTCCACCTAGGGCGCTACCTCGCCACCCATAAGAGGGGGTGCTATCATGGCTGCATCTGTTTAACGGCCTGAAGCCTATGAGGGTAGAGCGACACAAGAGGTTGCAATAACGTCATCACAAGCTCCTGCGTTGGGTCTCTCGTGATCATGTAATCGACCCGGAGAAGGAGCAGGGATGTCATGTGGACCACCTGTGCTAGGAGGCGGTAACACAGGCCACAGATCGGAAGAGGTCTGTGGCTTGCAGCACAGACGGAAGCGGGGGAACAGGAGTGAGTTTTTTTTTTTTTTAAACACTAAGCAGTTGTGTATTGAGCGCACCAAGGAAGGGGGGAGGTAGCAGCATTATATACTTGCACAGGGGGAGCAGCAATATATACTGCCACCAAAGGGGGGGGGGGGAGTCTGAGAGCACTATTACACTATATTGCCACCAAAGGGGGGGGGGGGCTGGGAGCACTATTACACTATATTGTCAGAAATAAGTGCCATACAGATCCCCCCGATCTGTATGGCACTTATTTCTGACAATAGAGTGTTTTTGTGGTCTGTATAAATTTGGGGGCTGATTTGCAAAATCTGTAACAGACCGCCATGTGCCATATAGTAATACTGGTGTCTTCTTACTCTTTTGTGGCAGAGGGGGCTGCACATCCCTGACCAAAGACTCCTGCCTGTTATGGTCTGGACCAAATGGAGAAGAAAAGGAAGGTGAAGAACTCAAATTCATGGTGACGTCACCTGTAAGTCACTGGGTCTGCCCTTTACTGCTTATTTTAAATGTGTTTTATAGTATATAAAGTTTTAACATAGTAGTAAAGTCACTTTTAATTGATTTGGGGGTGGAATAAAGGAGGGGCTCAGCGCAATTTCCCTGCTCCGCCTAGGGCGCCGAAATACCAGGTCCTGGGCCCTGCTCCTGTACCATAGTGCTTTGCCAAGCTTTAGCTGAGCAGAACACAGGTAGGAGCAGGGATGAGAGCTCCCTGCAACTCTATTCCAACAGTACTGTAGAATCTGTACACCCATACACTGAATACATGTCAGGAGTGCACTTGATGTATGGATTCCAAAATGCTATTTTGTCATTGAAACAGTAAAATCAATAAAGTATATTACAAAAATGAATTATAGGTAATTTAGAATAGTTTTTAAATAAAGTCGAATAATAGGTTACCCTTTAAGTTGGCAATAGCCCCATATCAACCTGAAGGTGAATTAGTGACAACAGCAGAATGCGCGCAGAAATATTTTGAGGCAGCAAAAAATTCTTAATAAATCTTGCCTAACATTCTTTTTAAATATGCCTCTTTTTTTGGACAACTACAACTTTAAGACCAGTTAAAGTAGAAGTAAAACTGTGATAATACTGGCACACATAGTATACAGTGTATTTTGCATAAATTGGGCAAGACTTACTATTGACCCCGCACCTTGATTTTATCTAAAATTTTGGTGCATCTTGTGGTTTTCCTACATGCTTGCCAGGGTGTGTGGCTTGGTTAAAAAGGAGACAGGGCTTAGCTATAGCCACATCAGTCATAGCAATTGACTGTGGGGGGCCCAGTTAGGTGCAATAATATTGTACCTTTTTGTAGGGAATAACAATATGGCGGCTTTCTGGTATAATCGGGGTTTTCTGAGATATAGTGCTATTATACATACCTTGAACTTTTTACTTATGATGCTGTTTTAATTTTCTTACACTAGGTGGTGAGGACCCCATCTTATTTTTGCTATGGGGCTCTATGAATTATAGTTACGCCCCTGTGTGGCTCACTGGGCATGGACGTGGCCTAAAATGTGTCAAAATGTCATAAAAGAAGGTAAAAGAAAGTAAACAAATGAAAATTTGTATTCCCATCTAGGACATTTATAGAATATTGATAGGAAAAGTGTCTGATATGTGCAGATCCCACCTCTGGGACCTGCTCCTATGTCAAGAATGGGGCCCCATCATGAACAGATATCACATTCACATTACACTTACGGCTACCCCTCCATTCACCGCTATAGGACTTCCAAAACTAGTTGAGCACTGGTTCATCTATTTTTGGAAGTTAACAGAGGGTGATCATGCATGTGCTATCTGTTCATGGCAGGGCCCCGATCTTGAGACAGGAGCAGGTCCCAAAGGTGGGACCCACACCTATTGGACACTTATGGCATATCCTATTGATATGCCATAATTATCCCAGATAGGAATACCCCTTAACATTTTTAGACATACAGTCTATAGATGCACCAGATTTATCATACAATCTGATCCTCTGTGATTGTTCTGGTCCATTTAAAGACTCCTTGGGGACGATTTATTAAAACTGGTTTAATTGACCATAGTAACCAGATTCTACCTTGAAAGGGGGAATCTGATTGATTGCTATGGGTAACTAAGCCAGTTTATCCTTTATAACTCTTTTGATAAATTCCACCCCCCCTACATGTCTAATAGTATTTCGGGGTCAAAGGGGCACATTTATTAAGACTACCGTCTTAGCCCTTATATCTGACAGTGGATCCACCGGAGTTATGAAGTGGCTAGAAGATAGCTTCCTTGCTGTGTTACATTTAGATAATTTTCTATGCCTAAAACAGGCGTAGAAAATGGTAAATGAGACGGGCCTGCTGGCCCTTCCTCGACCATGCCACCTGCAGACCTGGCGTGAGTAGGAAAAAGTCACATATTGCGACACAATGGACCTTTGCGCCAGAAATACACCTAATTTAGCTGTACTTCTGTTTAAATGACCCCCAAAGTGTCTAGAAAATAAGATGTCCCTTTTAAAAAAAATAAAATAAAACAACACAAAAACTTTTGGTGTGCCATTTTTCTTGACTCGTAAATGACTTTACACTGAGTGCCATATTTTTCATATATTTACAGCAGACAAAAGGCAAAAATCCTGTACATTGATAAATCCTCTTCTGTGACATAAATAATTACCCTTTAATTCAACAATGGATCTTAACATGAAGAGACATTTAAGTTTGAACTCTCAGTTTGGGCTTAAAAAACTCGCTAATAAAACGGCATTGTTTGAACACAGCCTTATTTAAGGATCCTTCAGAATTTCTGTTTGTTTACGGGTATTTTAATAATGTGTGGAGTTCAAGGGATGGCTGCTATCAGACGCTACATCAGACAAACTTGTCCTCTTCTCGGGATGCAGAATGATTCATTTGTAACTGTACTGGGATGAAACGATCCAACCAAAAGGCAAGATGCAAATGAGGCCAGTGCGTTCTGTGCGTGTGCTTTACTGCTGCCTGGTTGTTATAGAGATAAACCCGGGGCCTGTGCATCACCGCCTCTACTTAGAAGAACAATCTTCTTTTCCTCCCGGGAATAAGGCTGGAAGCTCGGAAAAATATCCACCGCACTGAATCCCCCAGAGAAGTTCCACATTGTGGAGGGAGCTGCGAAAAGCCTCTTCTGGCCATGCCAGTTCTCAGCCTTGATGCTGAGTCAGAAACAGGTATCCCAAAATCCCTTTGTGGTGATCTTCTCCTAGAAACCATGGAAGAACTGGAGCATACTTGTCCCCAGCCACGCTCGGTAAGTGAACTGAAATGCTACAGTACATGCTACAGTCTGACAAACAAAGGGATGAAGGCGTTATGGAAAGGACTTAGCTGCAGACTGATCCATCTGTGCGGTGTGTCTGCTACAGGATCTGCAGCAAGGGACATTGCATTACAAAGCATCATTTCTGTGCAGTGCTGAGAAAGGATTCTTCTCTGCCCCTCATTTCCGTTCACTACTCCTAGCAAATAACTCGTTCTTATTGCATGCTTCAATGTCATCAAAAGGGAACCTACCCTGGAAATCTACTGTGGATAGAACAGCCTTAAAGGGCCACTACATCCTAAAGTGTTAGAGCTTATAAAAGTAAAGTCCAAAATGTGAATTTAAAGTGAGCTAAAATATAGTCCACTGTGATAGAGCAGGAGGTAACTGATATACAGTCTAAGGCCTCATGCACACGACCGTGCTGTTTTTTGCGGATCCGCAAACCGCGAATCTGCAAAAAACGGAAGCCGCCCGTGTGCCTTCCGCAATTTGCGGAACGGAACGGGTGGCCCATTGTAGACATGCCTATTCTTGTCCGCAAAACGGACAAGAATAGGACGTGCTATATTTTTTTTGCGGGGCCTCGGAACGGAGCAACGGATGTGGACAGCACACGGAGTGCTGTCTGTATCTTTTGCGGCCCCATTGAAGTGTGCATGAGGCCTAATTAGGAAAATTCCAGTATAATTTGATCCTATTCATTTAAATCCCTGCTCTTTCCAAGCTTAGGAGTCCAGGGGGAGGACCTAGTCAGTGATTGACACCGCTTGCTGTGTAAGTGAACATACAGAATTATGTTTTTTTTACCAAAACGGCTGCAGGGACAAATGTTAGAAACATACTGTTATGTAGTGCTGACATTAGCGCATCGCTAATGTCAGTCAGCTACATAACGGTATTTCTGGTGGTAGAAACCCTTTAAGTTGAAACATAAAAAAACACAGCTCTTTCTAGTTAGCCCCTAGAGTCCGGGAGGATTTTTTTTTTTGCTTTTTCATTTTTCCTCCCTGCCTTTTCAGAGCCATAACTTTTTCCCCCCACTCACATAGCCATATGAGGGCTTGTCTTTTGCGGAACAGCTTGTACTTTCTAATAGCACCACTTTATATTGCATATGATGCAGTGGGAAGCAGGTTAAAAAATTCCAAATGGGATGGAATTGGAAAAAAATGCAATTCAACCAAAGTTTGACCACAGCATCTAAAGGGTTAAATATCTGTGATCAATGTTATCAGCCGGTCACAGGCATTAGCCTTGGGCCTCTGCTTTACTTTGCATCTTTTTGTCCTAGTTTTGCTGGGTCAATACCTCCACCAGATCCATGGTTGTATAAAAAGTGGTTTAAAAATGTTAGCAGCCCTGTGGTGCATTGGGGGTAATGTACCTGTACACTACATTTATGATGTGTTTGCACCATTTATAGGGTGGTTTGTACTTTGTCTGGCTGTTTACATTTACAACATAGATACAAATACGTATGTAGTAGCTCACCCCCCTTTTTATACTATGGTAGAGGTGCTCTGCTTTTTGGCGACTCACCCGTCATGAAGTTATAATAGGAGATATTTGTAAAAGAAAAAAACAGGCACTCACCATCTGTATCATAGGTTTAAAAGTTAAAACACATTTATTTAAAACATAAATAACCATTAAAATGTATATACTGAGACGAAATGTACCCAATAAAAATTTCCTAAAGATATATACAGTTGCAAGAAAAAGTACGTGAACCCTTTGGAATGATATGGATTTCTGCACAAATTGGTCATAAAATGTGTTCTGATCTTCATCTAAATAAGTCACAACAATAGACAATCACAGTCTGCTTAAACTAATAAAACACAAAGAATGTAATGTTACTATGTTTTTATTGAACACACCATATAAACATTCACAGTGCAGGTGGAAAAAGTATGTGAACCCTTGGATTTAATAACTGGTTAAATCTCCTTTGGCAGCAATAACTTCAACCAAACGTTTCCTGTAGTTGCAGATCAGACGTGCACAATGGTCAGGAGTAATTCTTGACGATTCCTGTTTGCAGAACTTTTTCAGTTCAGCAATATTCTTGGGATGTCTGGTGTGAATCGCTTTCTTGAGGTAATGCCACAGCATCTCAATCGGGTTGAGTTCAGGACTCTGACTGGGCCACTCCAGAAGGCGTATTTTCTTCTGTTTAAGCCATTCTGTTGTTGATTTACTTCTATGCTTTGGGTCGTTGTCCTGTTGCAACACCCATCTTCCGTTGAGCTTCAGCTGGTGGACAGATGGCCTTAAGTTCTCCGGCAAAATGTCTTGATAAACTTGGGAATACATTTTTCCTTCGATGATAGCAATTTGTCCAGGCCCTGACGCAGCAAAGCAGCCCCAAACCATGATGCCCCCACCACCATACTTCACAGTTGGGATGAGGTTTTGATGTTGGTGTGCTGTGCCTCTTTTTCTCCACACATAGTGTTTTGTGTTTCTTCCAAACAACTCAACTTTGGTTTCATCTGTCCACAGAATACACTGCTCAAAAAAATAAAGGGAACACAAAAATAACACATCCTAGATCTGAATTAATTAAATATTCTTCTGAAATACTTTGTTCTTTACATAGTTGAATGTGCTGACAACAAAATCACACAAAAATTTAAAATGGAAATCAAATTTTTCAACCCATGGAGGTCTGGATTTGGAGTCACACTCAAAATTAAAGTGGAAAAACACACTACAGGCTGATCCAACTTTGATGTAATGTCCTTAAAAAAAGTAAAAATGAGGCTCAGTAGTGTGTGTGGCCTCCACGTGCCTGTATGACCTCCCTACAACGCCTGTGCATGCTCCTGATGAGGTGGCGGACGGTCTCCTGAGGGATCTCCTCCCAGACCTGGACTAAAGCATCTGCCAACTCCTGGACAGTCTGTGGTGCAACGTGACGTTGGTGGATAGAGCGAGACATGATGTCCCAGATGTGCTCAATTGGATTCAGGTCTGGGGAACGGGCGGGCCAGTCCATAGCATCAATGCCTTCGTCTTGCACGAACTGCTGACACCCTTCAGCCACATGAGGTCTAGCATTGTCTTGCATTAGGAGGAACCCAGGGCCAACCGCATCAGCATATAGTCTCACAAGGGGTCTGAGGATCTCATCTCGGTACCTAATGGCAGTCAGGCTACCTCTGGCGAGCACATGGAGGGCTGTGCGGCCCTCCAAAGAAATGCCACCCCACACCATTACTGACCCAATGCCAAACCAGTCATGCTGGAGGATGTTGCAGGCAGCAGAACGTTCTCCACGGCGTCTCCAGACTCTGTCACGTCTGTCACATGTGCTCAGTGTGAACCTGCTTTCATCTGTGAAGAGCACACGGCGCCAGTGGCGAATTTGCCAATCTTGGTGTTCTCTGGCAAATGCCAAACGTCCTGCACGGTGTTGGGCTGCACGCACAACCCCCACCTGTGGACGTTTGAGCAGACAGATGCACATTTGTGGCCTGCTGGAGGTCATTTTGCAGGGCTCTGGCAGTGCTCCTCCTGTTCCTCCTTGCACAAAGGCGGAGGTAGCGGTCCTGCTGCTGGGTTGTTGCCCTCCTACGGCCTCCTCCACGTCTCCTGATGTACTGGCCTGTCTCCTGGTAGCGCCTCCATGCTCTGGACACTACGCTGACAGACACAGCAAACCTTCTTGCCACAGCTCGCATTGATGTGCCATCCTGGATAAGCCGCACTACCTGAGCTACTTGTGTGGGTTGTAGACTCCGTGTCATGCTACCACTAGAGTGAAAGCACCGCCAGCATTCAAAAGTGACCAAAACATCAGCCAGGAAGCATAGGAACTGAGAAGTGGTCTGTGATCACCACCTGCAGAACCACTTCTTTATTGGGGGTGTCTTGCTAATTGCCTATAATTTCCACCTGTTGTCTATCCCATTTGCACAACAGCATGTGAAATTAATTGTCACTCAGTGTTGCTTCCTAAGTGGATAGTTTGATTTCACAGAAGTGTGATTGACTTGGAGTTACATTGTGTTGTTTAAGTGTTCCCTTTATTTTTTTGAGCAGTGTATTTTGCCAGTACTGCTGTGGAACATCCAGGTTCTCTTGTGCAAACTGTAAACCTGCAGCAATGTTTTTTTGGACAGCAGTGGTTTCCTCTGTGGTATCCTCCAATGAAATCCATTCTTGTTTAGTGTTTTACGTATCGTAGATTTGCTAACAGGGATGTTAGCATATGCCAGAGACTTTTGTAAGTCTTTAGCTGACACTCTGGGATTCTTCTTCACCTCATTGAGCAGTCTGCACTGTGCTCTTGCAGTCCTCTTTACAGGACGGCCACTCCTAGTGAGAGTAGCAGCAGTGCTGAACTTTCTCCATTCATAGACAATTTGTCTTACCGTGGACTGACGAACAGCAAGGCTTTTGGAGATACTTTTATAACCCTTTCCAGCTTTATGCAACTCAACAATTCTTAATTGTAGGTCTTCTGAGAGCTCTTTTGTGCAAGGCATCATTCATATCAGGCAATGCTTCTTGTGAAAAGCAAACCCAGAATTGGTGTGTGTTTTTTATAGGGCAGGGCAGCTGTAACCAACACCTCCAATCTCATCTAATTGATTGGACTCCAGTTGGCTGACACCTCACTCCAATTAGCTCTTGGTGATGTCCTTAGTCTAGGGGTTCACATACTTTTTCCACCTGCACTGTGAATGTTTACATGGTGTGTTCAATAAAAACATGGTAACATTTAATTATTTGTGTGTTATTAGTTTAAGCAGACTGTGATTGTCTATTGTTGTGACTTAGATGAAGATCAGATCACATTTTATCACCAATTTGTGCAGAAATCCATATCATTCCATAGGGTTCACATACTTTTTCTTGCAACTGTATATACAAATGGCACAGGTTAGTCTATCTGTTAGTTTATCAGAAAGAAAATGCTACTATTAGTTTCAAATGAGCGCTTTGCATTTGATATACAGTGAATATAGGACCGTTGTAGCCTACTATATTGAAATAGAATATAGTTACGTGATAAATAATGAGAAACTTTATTATTCCACCTATTTAGGAAAAATAATTTCAGATCCTGAAAAACCTCAAATGGTGATGAAATTATTTCAGATCCTGAAAAACCTCAATTGGTGATGTGAAGTATTCAAAGATAACTGTCACTAAATAACAATATCTTCTTATATTATATCAGACTGTGATTAGTTATTATAACTTTACAGTATATTCACTGAGTATGTGAAACCTGTGATAAGCAATTATAACTTTATATTCGCTGAGTACATCAAGGCTGAGTACATAAAGCTGAGTACATCTAAATATTTAAAGAGGACCTTTCATTACAATAAAAAATCTAAACTAAGTATTCTGACATGGAGAGCGGCGCCCAGGGATCTCTCTGCACTTACTATTATCCCTGGGCGCCGCTCCGTTCTCCCGGTATAGGCTCCGGTATCTTCAGATTTTTCGGCTCAAATAGGAGCCTGCTCTTGTTCTCCTGGGCGTCTCCTTCTCCCAGGCTGTAGCGCTGGCCAATCGCAGCGCTCAGCTCATAGCCTTAGAGGTTTTTTCTCCCAGGAGAAGGAGACGCCCAGGAGAACAAGAGCAGGCTCCTCCCGGTTGAACCGAAAATCTGAAGATACCGGAGCCTATACTGGGATAACGGAGATGCGCCCAGGGATAATAGTAAGTGCAGGGAGATCCCTGGGCGCCACTCTCCATGTCAGCATACTTAGTTTAGATTTTTTTTATTGCAATGAAAGGTCCTCTTTAAAGGTGGTTGAGACAAAATGTCATCCTATATCTTGTCAGGTTGAAGTGTGTAGGTATAACTTTATATTGGCTATAGGCCAAGTATGAGCTGAGTACATAAAGAACAAAAATATTTATGATTAGTGATAAAAGTTCAAAAACGTGATGTGTAAAAAACCTTTTTTGGGGAAAGAAAGTTTTCTTGAGGAAATAAATACCAGAAGTCAAAAATTATAATCCGGATCTCTGTCTAATGAGCCGAATAGTGAGTCTTATTAGTAACGTAGCTTATAAGTCTCTACTCACAGGAGACTAACTTGTATATAGGCCGACATCGGGGGCGTCCCACCCGGTGTACAGCCACCCACCCGGCCTTATTCTCCTCTGAAGCACAGCTCTCTATGCCAGTTCTCTTGTAGAATCAGTCTGTGCTGTAAATTCTGAGGCGGGGATGGCGTCCCATGTGGTTTTCAGTGAATCACTTGATGCGGGGGTAGGTCATGTGATACTTCCTCCCGTAATGCCAAGCCGGCAATGATTGTGGAGTTTTCAGAGGGTATTTCTCTGATTCCTTTGAGTTTACATGGAGGTTAAAAATAAGATAATATGAATTTTTATGGGTAGTGCAGTCTATAGCTTTGCCAAACACATTTCGAGGTCTTCCAACCTCTTCCTCAGTGGCCACCTTAATGGTTATTTATGTTTTAAATAAATGTGTTTTAACTTTTGAACCTATGATACAGATGGTGAGTGCCTGTTTTTTTCTTTTACAAATATTTCTTATTATAACTTTGTGACGGGGTGAGTCACCAAAAGGCAGAGCACCTCTACCATAGTATAAAATGGGGGGTGAGCTACTATATACGTTTTTGTATCTATGTTGTAGATCCCTATGATGATACAGATGGTGAGTGCCTGTTCTTTTATTTTATATACGTTTACAACATGTATACTAAAGGGTAGCCAGATGTTTTGTGAGCTACATTTTTATCCAGATTTATAATTGC